>NW_022589738.1:19136184-19165141 GCF_004348235.1 Phoca vitulina | reverse complement strand
GGGGGGGGGGGGGGGTTGTGTGCAAAATTCCAAGAGAAGACTGGCTTTTTTAAACTGCTGATTTTCAGGATGCCTGGGTGGCTCAGTGGGTTAAGCAACTGCCTTTGGCTCAGGTCATG
The DNA here is from genome assembly GCF_004348235.1 of Phoca vitulina. NCBI lineage: Eukaryota > Metazoa > Chordata > Mammalia > Carnivora > Phocidae > Phoca > Phoca vitulina. The sequence goes on along the minus strand of NW_022589738.1, from coordinate 19,165,022 downwards.
ATCCCGGGGTCCTGGGATCGAGTCCCGAATCTACTTCTGCCTGCCGCTCCCCCTGCTTGTGCTCTCTCTCTGACAAATAAATAAAATCTTTACAAAATAATAAACTGTCAATTTTCAAACCTCATGCCAGAACCACTAAGAGAGTAGCAATCCCAGAGATGCCCCTCCCTTGACCATCCTATGATGAAGAGCCTTTCACAAGCTAGAATGGCATTAATCCCACCGTGGCAGGGTGCAAAGGAATAAAACTAAGGAATGAGATAATCTAAAATAATGAACTAATCTGTAAACAGTCGACCCTACCAACATGGCTTACTCCTTCAAATTATACAACTGCAATTCCTTTTTTTTTTTTTTTTTAAAGCTTACACATGATCAAAATCAGTAGGAGGACTGAAAGGATTTTCTTTTTCTTCAAACAAATAAAATTGCTCTTTAGCACATGTTAGAAGGAATAGAGCAGTAGAAAGAGTGGGGCTTCAGACAGAATACCTAGCTAAAACATACTACTTGTTTGTTACATGACCTTGGGCAAGGGCAGACTGCGGAACCTCAGCAGCCGCTCCGCTCCATCATCTGTTAACATGGCAACAATAACACCACATTCCATAGTGTTATCACGAGGGGCAAATGAGACTATATCTGGAATTCCTGAAGTCCCATTTGTATTATTGTATTTATGACAGAGCAGGATGGTTTTTAATAATCATTATTTTTGTTTCCAGAATAGGTTCAAAAACAGATTGTATTTTGAAATGTATTTTGAAACACATATTTTACCTTCACTGAGTCATAGCCCTCTTCATATGTCACAAAAAAAAAGGGGGGCGCTGGCTGAAAGCCAAGGGCAGGAGCTTGGGAAGAGGCAGGAATGTTTCCAAATGGATACAAAATCTGCTGCTTTCAGCACAGTCTCCTTTTGGAAAGAGGAAAGATCCTCTCTACCCCTCCCCCATTTCCAACTGGGCACAGAAAAACCCATTGACTGAGGGAGGGAGGGAGGAGGGAGGGAAGGAGAGAAGCCCCTCGGTGAGTATAACTGCTGGAGCAAACCCAAACCGAAATTTTGTTAGGATCTAGAATGGAAAGAATCAAGATTCCAGAGCTGCTCAGAGATTGGGACATGGATCTTCCATGGCAGTTGGGGGGCCGGGGGGAAGGATGGTCCCTTGAAGCCCTGTTTTCAGACATTGTTCATTCCTAACACCAAAAACCTATATTCACAATAAAGTTTTCTTCTATGGTGCTTTTACCATTTCATAGAGTAGCTAACGTAGGCAGTGACCCACTCAATGGGTGGCTGGCAAATGCACGTGGACCGTGACCAGCTGTGCATCACATTCTCTGGAAACTGTAACTGTAAACCTTATCCATGCGCTATTCATTTGTTCTACTTTTCTGTTCCCCTTTCTTGCTTTCTTCTGCCTTCCATATTTCTTTTTAACTTCCAGATTGCTTTCTCTCCTATCTCCTTACTGCACTGAAAGAACGTACAATTTTAGAAGGTCGTATAAGAAAATGTTTTCAGGGGCGCCTGGGTGGCTCAGTCGTTAAGCGTCTGCCTTTGGCTTGGGTCATGATCCCAGAGTCCTGGGATCGAGCCCCGCATCAGGCCCCCTGCTCCGCGGGAAGCCTGCTTCTCCCTCTCCCATTCCCCCTGCTTGTATTCTCTCTCTCACTGTGTCTCTCTCTGTCAAATAAATAAATAAAATCTTTAAAAAAAAAAAAAAAAGAAAATGTTTTCAAAGATTTTATTTATTTATTTGAGAGAGAGAGAGAGAAAGATCACAAGCAGGGAGAGTGGCCGAGGGATAGGGAGAAGCAGACTCCCCACTGAGCAGGGAGCCCCATGTGGGGCTTGATCCCAGGACCTGGGGATCATGACCTGAGCCGAAGGCAGGCGCTTAACCACCTGAACCACCCAGACACCCGAAAATGTTTTTAAAGTATAGATACTTGGGGCACCTGGGTGGCTCAGTCAGTTAAGTGTCTGCCTTCAGCTCAAGTAATGGTCCCAGGGTTCTGGGATTGAGTCCTGCGTTGGGCTCCCTGCTCAGCGGGGATCTGCTTCTCCCTCTGCCCCTCCTACTGCTCATGCTCTCTCTCTCTCACTCTCTCTCTCTCAAATAAATAAAATCTTTAAAAAACCTCTGTATTAAAAAATAAAATATAGATACTCATGTTTATATCCATTTTTGTCCAGTTGTTAAGGAAACTTTTTTCAAGACAAGGATTATAATGGCACAAAAAAACTATAAGCATTTCACAAATGTATCACTTTTTTTTTTATTCAATGAATTTAAAGAACCCAACAGTGTTAAAAGTAACAAATCAGTGTCTGTGAGGTTTTTACAATCCATATTTCTGTCTTTTAGTACCTAAGAGTACAAATATATCGAGACAAAAAGTTGGAATAATTAATGGGCTAAGCTTTCATCTCAAGAAATGAGAAAACAAACAGCTAAGTCAATTTAACAACGTTGAGGAAAAGTACTTCTGCTTCCAGCCACAGTGGAGCAACAGGGACAAGACTTATCTTCCTGCCTGAAACAACAATAGAACCAGACAAAACACATGAAACAATCGTTTTCAAAATAAGGGTCATCAGGAAATGAAGGACAGTGTTCCCTGAGAGATAGGAAACAATTGAGATGAGCCCTATGAATTCCTCAGCTTCCTGCCTAGAGGGATTGTCCAGGCCGCGGTGTAGGGAGGGACACCCAGGCAGAGCCCAGCAGACCCCTCAACTCAAAGAGACAGAGCAGAGAGTCCATAGAAACCAGGATGGCTAAAGTCCATAGGGCAGAGTAGCAGAGAGGAGATTAATGCACAGAGGACCCTGGAGATCTGCAGAGGGTCCTCCTCAAACAGTCAGCAGAGTATCAGTCAGAGCACATGTGTGAGGAAACTGCCCGAGACTGGGGAAAGAGCCATCTGAAAGGGTTATAGGGAACAAATGCGTAGCTTTCACACAGGGTGGGGAACAGAGGCTAATCTAACCGGCAAGACTGGAAACACTCATAATTCACAGGTCATGAGCTAGAGGACTCAGTAGTGGGGAATAATTAGCCTTAGAACAAACACTTCTTTGGAACTGCCTAACAAGTCATAAAAGCAAGACCTGAAAGGATCAAACTGTTTCTAAGAAAATTAGATGCATCACAGAACAAAGATCCAGGAGATTTAGAGGAAGACAAAAATATCCGGCAGCCAGTAAGATAAAATTCACAATGTCTAGGATCCAACCAAAGATTACCAGAAATGTCTTTGCAGGGAAACGCGACCCATAATAAGGAGAATCATCAATTAATCAAGACCGACTTAGAATTGACCCTGATAAATTATCAGAGGTCATTAACAGTTATTAGCATGACTGTATGCCGTATGTTCCAAAAGTTAAATAGAGACACTGAGGATATAAAGAAGGACCCAAACTGAGCAGCTACAATGCCCTAGTTGAAAAATACACTAGTGGGATTAACAGCACATTGGGCATTGCAGAAGAAAGTATTAGTCAACTCGAAGGCACAGCAATAGAAACTACTGAAAATGAAACACATAGGGGCTCCTGACTGGCTCAGTGGGTGGAGCATGCAACTCTTGATCCCGGGGTCATGAGTTTGAGCCCCACGTTACGTTGGGTGGGGAGATTACATACATACATACTACATACATACATACATACATATTCTATAAAAAAGAAAAGGAAATAAAACACATAGAGTAAAAAGAATTTAAAAAATGAAAAGTGCATCCGTGAGCTGTGGGACAACTTCAAGCAGCCTAATATATGAATAACTGGAGTCCGTGAAGGAGAAGAGAGAGGGGAGCTTCAGGAAAAAAAAAAAAAATTGAAGAAATCCTGGCCAAAATGTTTCCAAATTTGACGAATACTAGAGATCCAGAGATCCAAGAATCTCAAAGAAACCCAAACACAAGAAACATGGAGAAACTACACCAAGGCTTATCATAATCAAATTGTTCAACACTGGCGCTAAAGAGAAAATATTCAAAGCAGCCAGGGGTCAAAAAGGACATGCTAAGTATACAAGCACAAGGATAAGGATGACAGCAGATTTCTCATTGGAAAACAATGCAAGCAAGAAGACAGTGGAGTAACATCATCATTTTTAAAATTGTTTTAAAGATTTTATTTATTTATTTGAGAGAGAGAGAGCATGAACAGGAGGGAGGAGGCAGAGGGAGAGGGATAAGCAGACGCCCTGCTGAGCAGGGAGCCCGATGCGGGGTTCAATCCCAGGACCTGGAGACCATGACCCGAGCCTAAGGCAGCCACTTAAACTGACTGAGCCACCCATGTGTCCCTGGAGTAACATCTTTAACATACTGAAAGAACTAGAAACTGTGTACCTAGAATTCTATACCCATGAAAATATCTTTTAAAAAAATAAGGTGAAACAAAGACATTTCCAGACATTCCAAAACTGAGAGAATTCATCACCAGCAGACCTACACTATTAGAGATGTTAAAGGATGCCCTTCGGGCAGAAGGCAAGTGACACCAGATGGAAATCAGGACCTAGACAAAGGAATGAAGAGCACTGGAAGTAGTAACCACGGTATGGCATGGTAAATATATGCGATTTCTTTTCTTATTACTTAAATCTCTTTAAAGCAATTGACTGTTTAAAGAAAAAAAACCCAATGTATCATGGGGTTTATAACTAATGCAAAAGTAAAATGCATGATGACAACAACTTTTAAAGGCTAAGCAGGGAGAAATGGAAGCATGCTATCAGAAAGTTCTTATACTATATGTGAAGTGGTATCTGTCACTTGAAGTTAAAGATGTATACTATAAACCCCAAAGCAATCAGTAAATAAAACCAAGAGTTAGAGCTAATAAGTCAACAAAAGAGCTAAAGTGGAATCATTAAAAAAAAAAAAATACCTAACCCAAAATAAAGCAGAAAAAGGGAAAAGGAGAAGAGGGAATAGGATAAATAGAAAACCAACAGCCAAATGAAAGACTCAACTTATAGGTAAATATGTCAATAATCACATTAACTGAATAATCTAAACACCCCAATTACAACACAGATATTGTCAGATCAGATTAAAGATCCAACTACATGCTACCTAAGTGTGTTAAGAAACACACTTAAAACATAATACACGAGTGGCATCAGCAAAATGGCAGACTAGGAAGCTCCAAGCTCTCACTCTCCAACAGAAACATCAACAAACAAACAAATGCCAAGCCGAATTGTCAGAACGAACCGTGTCAGAGCCCTGGAGAACAGAGTTTTACAGCAACGGAGCAAGATCCATCCAAGAGAAAGCCATCTTCAAAGTCGTAGGAAAGTTTTAGGTATTCTTACCCACGCTCACCCGACCCCCTCCCTGGCATGGTGGCAGCCATGGTCTCAAAGTGCAGCCAGGTTCCCAGTTCCCTCCCTTGAACTGAGGGGACAGAACTTTGTAAATGCGCATGTATGTGCTCTCTATCCATCCACCTTGCTCTATTTTCCCTTCTGGATTGATTTATTCATCATTCTGTTTCCCTCCATTTGTTTGAAATGTATACCTTTCCTATTCTTTAGTTGGCTAGCCCTAGTTTATCAAAATATAGTATTAGTCTAATTTAAAGTCTAGAAGATGCATTCCTTGGTACACTTTAACCTCTATCCATAATATATTTTATTTACTTATTTTAAGTAAGCTCTGTGCCCAACGTGTGCTTAAATTCACAACCCGGAGATCAAGAGTCACGCACGTGCTCTACCAACTGAGCCAGCCAGGTGCCTCTGCTTTAACCTCTATCCAATTCACCCATTTCCTCCTTGGCTACGTGTAATGTGTTGTTCAACTCATCCATTGTTTTTTTTTTTTAAGATTTTTTAATTTACTTATTTGACAGAGAGAGAGAGAGAGCACAAGCAAGGGGAGGGGCAGGGCAAGAGGGAGAAGCAGGCTCCCCGCAGAGCAGGGAGCCCAACTCGGGGCTCGATCCCAGGACCCTGGGATCATGACATGAGCAAAAGGCAGACACTTAACTGAGCCACCCAGGCGCCCCTTATCCATTGGTTTCTTAAATTGTATTACCTATCTCAGGCTTATCATTTCTACTTGTTTTTTTTTAAGATTTTGTTTATTTGACAGAGAGAGAGAGACACAGCGAGAGAGGAAACACAAGCAGGGGGAGTGGGAGAGGGAGAAGCAGACTCCCTGCTGAGCAAGGAGCCTGATGCGGGGGTCAATCCCAGGACCCTGAGATCATGACCTGAGCTGAAGGCAGACGCTTAACGACTGAGCCACCCAGGCGCCCATGTGATTCTGATTCTTATGATTCTCTTCTGATTATGTGTGCTGTCATTTTTTAAAAAGATTTTGAGAGAGAGCGAGAATGAGCGGTTGGGAGGGGCAGACGGAGAGAGAGAAGCAGACTCCCTACTGAGCAGCAAGCCAAATGTGAGACTCGATCCCAGGACCCAGAAATCATGACCTGGGCCGAAGGCAGCCGCTTAACCGACTGAGCCACCCAGGTGCCCCTCGTGTTGTCATTTCAAGACATTTTTGGTTAAATCAGGGAAGTTATTTTAAATGGATTCACTTTAGGAGGTCTTCGTCCAGGACTGATGATGCATAGGTAATGAGGTCTTTCTGTACTTAAAGCCCATTCTGAATCAGCTCTTTACACCTGCTTCCTCATCTGCAAAATGGGGTAACAGTGTTCAAATCATATGGTCTTTGTGAGGATTAAATGACTGCTTTTTTGAGTTCCTGGATCTGGTCCTACCTGAAACAGTATTTATCTTTGCCTACTTCAGTTTGAGCTGGGTTCCTCGCAGCAACTACTTCCCTTCTTGCCCGGGTCAACGGCGTGACTGGGAGGTTTGCGGGTGCTAATGCTGGGCCGACTGACCCTGAGTGGGGCTTGCCAGGGAGATGTTGAGGCCCTTCCTGTGGGAACGGTCCCCCAACTGCCACTGTGCAAGGTTCCCTTCCTCAGTGTGAGGGGCTGCGGGCTTGCTTACATCCACATCCCACACATCTGTCCACACTGCTCAACCCCGCAGCGGCTCCCATGGGAGCTGTTTCTTAGAGGAGGTGGTTGGCGCCTACGCGGAGGGTCAGCTGGGAGATGCTGGGTGTTTAAATGGTGTCTTATACCCATACACACTATGCTGTTCCCGTTCTGTGGTAGGGGTTCCATCTTCCTCTTCTCCGGGATGAGGCTGGAGGGACCCTGCCTGGTGGGGGGGTGCAGGGGGGCTAAGTATAGGGACAACAGAGACACAGCACATCTGTCCTGTCGGGTTGGCTGGTTCGGATCAGGTGCCACCTCTGCAGTTCTCCTCTGGGGACACAGGTGGGGGTCTGGGAGGTCGTCTGGTTCAGAAACCACACACGTGCCCACAGGATGCCTGTCTGTCCCAGGGGTACGTTTCCCACACCCGCTGTAGGGCAGGCCGTGTCCACAGAAAGATTTCTGTCTTGGGTCCAGAGAGGTCAAACGCCCCCTCCGGGAACCAACACCAGTGTAACGAACAGGGTGTGCTGATCTGACAGAACCTGGGCAATTACTTGATCTCTGTACCTCAGTTTACCCATCTGAAACCGGAGATGACAACTCCCACACGAGACCGTTGTGAGGATTGTGAGTCAGTGTGTAAACTGCTCAGGAAAACCCTGGGCACGCGGTTAGTGCGGAGAATCGTGTCCGGCGTTCAGATGGCGCTCACACCACCCCCCGAAATGGCGCCCGACAGGCACTCGGCGCGGCATTCATCACGCAACCTGGCATTCGGTAAGCACGCGCGAGCACACAGGCAGCCGACCGGCGCTCGGGAACTACCTGCGGAAAAAACCACACCGCCAAGGAACACACTGGCACTTTATATATACACAGCGGAAGGTACAGGGTCTCGATAAGAAAATACACTCTGTGTTCAGGTGCACCCCACCACCACCCCCTCAGAACAGCCCAGGTTGAGGACAGAGGGAAGGGGACAACCATAAATAGAGAATAGAAGGGAAGGTTAATGCTCTAAGGGGCAAACACAGGCGGGGAACACACTGCCGGGAGGAGACACGACCTCTGCTTCCCCGGGAGAGAGCAATACAGCGGCACGAGAACAGTAGCCACAACTAAGCCTGCGATGCCTGGCACGGGGTGCCTAACACGGGTAAGGGGGGGGGGCGGCGGGAAGGAAGAGAGCGGAGATGGCTTCCTTCCCTGCGGCAGGGCCGGGGCCCCTCAGTTTACATCCATGAACTCAGAGCTGGGCGGGGAATCGCAGGCAGGGGATGCCGGGGGGTCAGCTAAGCCGGGCTGGGGCTGCAGGCGACGCGCCACATCCTGGCGTTGGTAGAAGAGAACGTAGGCTGCCTTGGACTGCAGCGAGAGGACAGGAGTCAGTGCGGACCGGCTGGCTGCGGGATGGGGGTCGGGAGGAGGGGCGGGGGGGGGGGCGCGCCCACCTCAATCTGGTTCTCAGTCACAGGTGAGACGCTGTTGTCGTCGAAGTAGTGCCACTGGCCACTGTCCTTGTTGCAGGCAAATGTCGTGTCTGCAAGAGAGGGGTGCTGTCCACACCTACTCCCCTGCCCCCGAGAGCTTCCCACGTTCCCACCCCACTCCGCCCACCATGACGACCTGGCCCCCCCTGCTCACTCATCTTCGTCACACACGGGATATCCTGCCCCCCCGACCCCGGGCCAGCCCTGCCACAGCCCGGCACATACAGTGTCCGTCACGCAGGCCCCCGTAATGGTTGGAAACTGCGATGAGATCGTATTTGTACAGCTCTGGCGCCGACTCGTTCTGCGGCTTGATGACAAACTCGGAGAAGTCCAGGTCCCTGCGGGGGAGGACAGGGTTACTCCCAGAGAGCCCCTTCCCTGCTCCCCCCCACTCCCCAACCACCCTGCTCTGGACCCAGCCCAGACCGGATAGGAAACTCCACAAGGGTGTCCAGCTTCTCGCGGGAGAACTTGGTGTAGGAAAAGCGCTTCAGGTGGATGATGAGCGTCTCGGGGAGCATCCACAGGTCCAGCTTCTTGGTGGCCAGCTGGTGCTGCTTGCAGGTGGGACAGTACCTGCAAACAAGAGCCCAAGTCAGCACACACACACTCGCTGAGCACCTACTGCATGCTCTTTGTTCTGTGGGGCCCCCACGGGCCCCATCTGGTCCACAGAGACGCTGCTCTTCCTTCCAGCCTGCCCATTACTCCGGTTGGCCCTCTCCACGTGTTAAAATCCTGTCATTCATCAGGTACTATCTACCTGCCCAGGCTGTCATGCTTTTATACTAGTGTGTGTTTTGCTTTCGTTTCCGGTCCATGAGATGCTCGTCTTATTTTAGAGCCTGCCTCTGTCCGTCTACTTCTCCATTTTATCCACTCACTCACTCGCCAGGTACTTACTGACCACCTACTGCCTAGTCCTGTGGCCACTACTTTGTACTTCCGTCCCTCCCTGCTCCGCGGAGATGTTGCTCTAGTTTTTGAGACCGGTTTTATCTTTTCGGTTGTCCCTTTATATTTTGTTCATCCTGCAAGGAGCTACTGAGCGCCTCCTGCACCTGCCACCCACCATTATAATCAGTGAGAAGAGACAGAGACACACAACAGATACTTAAAATTAAAAGTCTTCACCCTCAAGGGTTTACTCTAATGGAAAAAAAAAACAAAGAATGAGCAAAAGGAGATCTAGGACATGCCAACAAGTGGTATTACTGAGCTAGGAAAAGAGTGATGCTGGGCAACAGAGAGCCTGGGGAGGGAACGGAAGGAGGGATGGCTCGGGGGGAGTGGCTTCTAAGAGGGTAGTAAGAGAGATCTCAGATAAGCTGACGTTTGATCAGAGACCTGAGCAAAACGAAGGAGTCCGGTCCTGCAGATAACCGGACTGGAAGGAGGGACAAACAGGCAAAGGCTCTCGGGTGGGACTAAGCCTGGGTGTTGGTGGGCAGAGTAGCAGGAAGGGTCCGAGTGAGGGATATTTACAGGTAAGAGGGATCTGGGCAGGTGGTCCTACCCAACTACGCCCCAGAGACCCCGGCCTGGTCCCTCACCAGGGATTTTCCTTCTCCAGAGTCTCGACAGTGGTGAAGAGCTCAATGCACTCCTGCAGCCGCACTGGAGCCTTCTTCAGCACGTACCCGACGCAGTCGTGCTTCACGTAGCCCTGCGCCACGAGTGAGGACAGCACGTGAAAGGGAGCGGACGCAGAAGACACGCGCCCCGTGGTGAAGGACGTGCACCCCGAAGCTAGGAATCTGAGGCCCGGGGAGCTCTGCGGTCACGGCTTGGAGGTGGGAGGGGCGGGGGTGAAGGGTTGCGGGGGCGGGACGCAAGCAACTGGGATCTCGTTTACCTCAGCCTCCACCTCGTCATAGTAACGCTTCTTCATCTCTGGCTCCCAGTCTATGGCGATGTACGGCTGGGCTGGGGGCGAGGGAGGTGGTCATGGGCCCTGCTGCCAAGGAAACCCCCCTCCCGCCTCCCAACCCTGGCTCACAGCTGAAGGAGACACCATGGGTATCCTCGTTGAAGGTCGAGCGGTCGCTGGTCCCATTGGAGTTCACTGTCTGCAGGGTGAACAGGTGCTTGCGCCGCGCCCTCTGGGGCCAGTGAGATGGTCCAGGGGAGTTGTCCATGGGGGCCCGGCTCCCGCCCGCGACTCCGGAGCTGGGCCCAGCCTGCTCCGGCCCAGAATCTTGGGAGCTGCCCCCAGCCACATGTCCCGGCTTGGGGATGTTGTCCTTATCCTCCATGTCTGCTAGGATAGGGGAGGGCGGCAGACACGGGTCTGTGTGAGCCCCAAGTGGCTGAGCAGCAGCGTGCATCCAGGTGGACCTCCCGCAGACCCCCGCCCCCACTGACCCTCCCCTGGGCCCTGGCACGGCCTGTACAGACCCTCATCCTTGTCGATGCTCTCTCCTTCCTCCTCCTCACCTTTCTCATCCCCGTCGTCCTCGTCATCCGAGCTGGGCCTGGTCACATAGCGCCTGCAAAGAGAGCACAGGAGACTCTTGAGGAGGGGCACGAGGGCAGGGAGTCCAGGGCCCAGGATACTACTTTGCTTCTGACGGGAAACCACCAGCGAAGCCCCACACAAGCAGTCATTCACGCTGACCCTGGAAGGTCTCAAGAGATGACACAGAAACGCATGAAGAGGTGGCTTGACAAGGTAGGGTCTCGTGAGCCACGGCTAAGGAGTATGGACCTTAAGTATGGTGAGCCACTTTAAATGAACACACCATCAACTGTAAACTTTGATCAGGGCAGGCCTCTGAGCAATGGACCTGTTAGTGCAACATGAAGGAGAGATCAAGTCAGAGAGCGCACTGCTCTGTTTGCCTTGCTAAGGACTCTGGATTTTAGGCACCATGGAGATCTCTTCGTAAAAATCCAAATAACCATGCCTCACCAAGGACAGGGTACTCAAGTACGAGACAAAGTCGTGTGTATTTTGTCCATTTTGTTGACCCCTGTTATCCCCAACACCCAGGAGAGGCAGCGGCAAAGCCAGAGGCTTAGACCAAGAAAAAAACCCCTCCAAGTTCCTCTCTGGCCACGTTAAGCTTAGCTGTCTTTTGGAAGTGGAAGAGGGTTGGCAATAAGCAGCTCGACACCCAGGTCTGAGTTCAGACTCCACCTTCCCCCCCCGGCCCCCCGAAAGGCAGACTCACGAGAGGCGGTAGAGCAGGATGTGATAGAGGGCATCCCAGGAGAGCCGGTCACGGGGCACCGACACCAGGAGCGGGTGCCCAAAGAGCATGAGGCCGTAGTAAGAGTTGTTGTAGTCCCGGGCTGGGGTGCGCTCCCGCAGGTAGATAGGAAGCACAACGTCCTCCCTGGAGTTCTCACCAATAGCAGACCTGCCTGACACCTCGTATCTGTAGGGGGTGAACGTCGGGTCACACCTGATCAGGACACGCCAGAGGGACTTGGGGACTCTGCCCCAGTTGCTTCACCCACCCACTCCTCACGGCCTGAAAATATTTCTTTAAAGGGTCTGAAGAGCCACCCAGTGTTTTGTGCTTTACAGACTGGTAGATGGTTCAACACTTTGTTTGCGTGATGTTTTACAAAGCGCTCTGGTGGTAAGAAAGCGCTGAGGAGAGTAACAGAAATTTTTAGTGACAAAGGAATCTAAAACCATTTTCTTTTTGGAAAACCCTCCTTGGTTTAAAAAGACTTTCTCTACTCAGGATGCACTTTCTATTTTATTTTTTTAAAGATTTATTTATTTGAGAGAGCGAGCGAGAGAGCGAGAGCGAGAGAGAGCATGCACACAAGTGCAAGTGGGGGGAAAGGCAGAGGGAAAGAATCTCAAGCAGACTCCCCACTGAGCACAGAGCCTGATGCAGGGCTCGATCTCACAACCCTGAGATCATGACCTGAGCCAAAATCACGAGTCGGATGTTTAACTAACTGAGCCACCCAGGCGCCCCTGCACTTTCTATTTTAGTTACCCAAAGATTTCAAATTTATTCTGAATACTCTTATGTTCAGAAAATATCTTAGTGTTCCCTATTTCCAAAATCCTTGTTGGTTTTTGAGGACTGCAATAGGAGTAAGGAACACGGTTCAAGCACCTGGTAGACAGGAGATTCTCAGTGACCGCTGAATAAAATGAAGAAGAAACAGGAGCCTTCATCACGGAACAAGAAATAAAACACCCAAGAACACCCTGTATAAGGATGTCTCACCCACCCCACTGACAGCCCCAAGCCTCCTGCCCTACTAAAGCCCATGACCAAAGCCCTGCACAAGGCAGGTGCCCTGTGAATCAGGCCAAAGGGGGGGCAGGGAAGTTGGTTAAGAGGAGGAGATTCCTGAGGCACCCCTAAGTCTCCTGGCCCCCTCACTCACATGAAAATATCATCTCGGTCCAAGATGCTGCTCAGAGACTCCTCCAGCTGGTAGATCTTATAGAAGCGGTGACTGAAGACATCGGCCACCATCATCTGGGAATGGAATGCAGAGGAGGCTGGTCAGTCTGCAAGGTCTCCCCGGGCCCCCTGCCCCTAAATCCTACCCTCCCTGTGCCTCCAAGCGCCTCACCCTCTCTGGCGACATGCCAGTGTGTTTGGCCAGAGCCACACACAGATCCGAGATCTTGCCCTTCTTGGGGACCACGAGCCGGTGCTGAGGGAGAAACCGTGTCCACAAAAGAGCAGAGGGGGGTGTGGTGAGTCAGTGTGGGCAACATTAAGGTATGGCAGAGTCATCAACCTCTGACTACATCCCTCGTTACGTTCCTACGTCACCATGAGCCCATACCTGCTCTGGCTTGCGGCGAGGATCCATGGAGACAAAGAAGACCTCCATGACCCTCTTGTGGCTGACAGGCAATGGGACGCTGAGGTAGCAGAAGGGGTCGAAGGTCACAGACACATTGCCACAATCAGGGCACACCAGCGTGGACTTGAAGAGACCATGGAAAGTGTCCACGATCACAGAATCATTCCGCCGTTTGTGGTTCTGCCAGGCCTCCTGAGCGACCTCCTGTTGAGAGTGTCATGTTGGGTGATAAGGCTTGCCTGGGGCAGGGGAAACCGTAGTTTGGGGTGGATGTGAATGGGGATGAAGTCCAGGTGAGGGCCATGGCAAAGTCCAGACAGAGTCACAGCTAGGGCTACCTGGAGGCTGTGCTCACGGTCAGGCTGGGGTTTCTTTGGGCAGGAGGGTTAACTCTGGGCGGGAGCCCGGACTGGGACTAGGGTTGGAGATGAGGTCAGGTGGGGTGTGGGATACCCCAGGGAGGCCACAGGATCTCTGAAGCAGAGGCCCTGGTGGCTTTAATGGAGCTCTCAGCATAGGGGTCTCTGAGGAGTGCCCCCACCTGATCTGGCCGCCCAGCAGCATCGCACAACTCCACATATTCCTTCTTTTTGACACGATTGAGGTCCTCATGCAGCCCATCCAGGAGGAACGATAGCAGCTCCTGTGAGTCATGCTGCTGGTAGCCCAGAAACTGGGACGCAAAGTGGCCGACCTTGGTCTGAGAAGATGGGCAGGGTGGTCAGGGCGATAGGGAGGCGGGGGGGGGGGGTGCGTGGGCAGGGGCAGCCCAGGCCTGAGTCACACCTTAAACACATGAGGCACGATGGACCGGTGGTGGCCAGACCAGGCCTGCTTCACCAGGTCCGCGTAGGCCTCTGCGATCTCCCCCTTCATGCCCAGCGGGTTGCAGAAGTTGAGCTCCTCCAGGTAGCGGTTTTTAAGGAAGTACTCGGTGAGCTGTGGCACGTTGCTGAGGCACTGCAGGAGGCAGGGCCCGGGAAAATGGGGCAGAGGAGAGGGGAGAGGGGTGACCAAGGTGGAGACAGAGAGAAGGAAGCAAAGAGGAAGGAGAGAGAAAGGGGGGGAGGGGGACAAAAAGGTGGGGGAGAGAAGGCAGCAGCATTTCGAGAAAAGGAAGAACGCAGTGACGAAGGAGAGAAGAACCCGGAAAACGGGCAAGCCGAGGGAGAAGGTGCTGATGTTTCAGGGAGGACCGTGGGCACGTCAAGTCCGACGTGTGGGGCCCCAGCTTTCAACCTGACCCCTTGGCCTGCAGTCCCCCCCCAATCCTCGTCACTTGAAGCCCACCCCTGCGGCTGCGCCAGACACAGCTCTACCCGCCCAACCTGCAGGGCCGAGTTCATGAAGCACGTGTTGCCCAGGTTGGTGAGACCACAGATGCCTGGCTGGCCCTGGAATTCCTCCTCCTCCTCCAACGCAGTGTTCCTAGGGTGGAGGGGAAACGGTTATCAGCTGAAGGCCAAAGACGTGCAGGTGAAATGGGCTCATGAACTCAGTCATCCTGCCTACTGGGGGGACCCCACTCTGAACCAGACACTCTAGAGGCTTACACGGCCTGTGGCTGGGCACTGGGCCAAGTGCCATCCTTGTTTCGGGTCTCCATGATGACCACCTGGGTCGAGGAAGAGAAAAGAAAAGCAGGAAAGGCACTCACGGAGGGCCTACGGGCACGTCACCCTCACTTGCCCCGACCTGAGAGCACGGTGGTGAGCAGGAGGGCCGTCCGCACCCTCACCTGCCCAGTCCTGAGGGCAGCGTCAAGAAGTGTGACGCGGGTGTTGCACAATCTCTCAAAAGAGCCCTCTGCGTTCTTGATCCACAGCCGTGTCTCTTCCTGGGGGCTCACCAGAAATTGCTCTCGGGCGGTGCGCAAAACGAGGTCTGTGGAAGGTGGCAGAGCACACTCAAGGTCTTCCTGAGACCCTGAATGATCGACCCATCTCAGCATCAGCCCCTGACTCATCCTCACAGACTGGGCACACTCGGCCAATACCTCGTGTCCCCGAACGCTCTCCGAATGACGGATGCCCGCTCGGGACCTGAGACCCCCAGCCTGCCATACCATCTAAGCCACGGGAATGCAGCTCGCACCCCCCGGCCTTGGGATTTTAGGGCACCCCCTCAGGGCCTCCGCCCAACTCGATCAATACCTTCTTGGTCCTCCGAAGTCTGACCGATGCTTTCTCAGTCGGCCACAGCCAAAGAAAGCCCAGGCATTCTTAGGTCACTGAGCTGTGGGAAGGCTACCTCATTCTGTGGCCCTCAGACTCACCAACAGAATCTGTATGGCTGAATTGAGCAGTGTGAGGTGTGTCCATATCACTGTGCCGGACAAGCAGCAGTTCTACTGGGTACACTTCGACCTTCTGGACGCTGGGCAGCTCCACAACCTGGAAGGTGGAGGGGTGCAAACGCGGGCGCACCCACATTAACAGATACACAGACACAGGCACGACGACCTCTAAGATCAGAGGAGCATGCATGCAGACGAACACACACCTGGGACACACCAAGATACTTGAGGGGGGAGGAGCACAGACAAGGTGTTATCTACACAGCATACGTGGAGACCCATGTACACACTGGTCTAGACCCATCCTGGGCCTACAAGGCCTTTCTCCCACCCCATCCCCCAAGAATCTACCCTGAGCACCCTCCCCATCTGCTATACCTTGCGTTCAATGGGTGGCTGGCCATGCTCTAGACCGTACCAGTCGACCAGGTAATGCCAAGCAGCCGCCGGGAGCAGCACATAATCTTCACCTTCCACTAGACCCTTCTTGAGGCGCCAGTTTACCTGGTCTGCCGGGGGCAGAGGAAGGCGGCAGAGGAAGAATCAGGGAAGGAAAGTGGTAAGTCACTCTGGCCATCTCACCAATGACATAGCTCAGTGAAGAGGCTTATGATCGTTTGTTGTAAGCACAGAGGGGACAAGAACACCAGGGCTTGGCTGGGGTGGGGAGGGAGAGGCCTGGTACCTTCAAAGAGGTCAGCATTATTGATGCAGCCAGGGAAGGTGCCGGAGTCCTGGTCTCCTCCCTGCACGTACACTTCCCACTGTTTGTACCAGTGCTGCTCCACGAGGAACCTGGACCAGACAGGTAACAAGGGTGTCACATGGTTACCTGGAGTTAGTGGTACCACTTCCCATGGTTATTAGACTAAAAGGATCAACACACTGCAAGTCGACACAACAAATTTCACGTACACCTAAAACTAATACCATGTTGTATGTCAATTATATCTCAATAAAAAAGGGAAATCTCTCCCAGAACTCAACATGAAAAAAAAAAGCTTCACCATCATATAAAAATAATTAGAAGCAAAATTTATTCAGCGAAACTCAGGTTTTAACAGATTACCTAATTTCTTAGGACACTAAAAGAGATTTGATTAAAAACAGAAAATGGCAAAACCCCAAACAAAACAAGACAAAACAAACCACAAACCCACATGCATAGTGCCAGGAAATACGAGGTTTTATTACAGAACAAAGAATTAGGCTGAAAATTACCCGTTATTTACAGCTAATGTTTTAAAGATTTAGCCATTCATTAAGTGTGCAGTGTTTGTAAAGGATATATAAATGGAGAATAAGAAATGAATTATTAAATTCTGGAAATCTGCTCAGAAACTGAGAAGAATTTAAAATGCTAAAAGAATCACAAGGTTTTCCTTCAAAGACTGCATCTCACCATTTTTCGTCATTTTTGTTTTGAGGATTTATTTTAGCTTCATAATAGATCTCCCAGCTTACGGTAACTAGCTCGTTCTTTTTTTTTTTTTTAAGATTTTATTCATTTATTTGAGAGAGAGACAGAGATAGTGAGAGAGAGCAGGAGCGGGGAGGAGAGGGAGGAGCAGGTTCTCTGCTTAGCAGGGAGCCCGATGCGGGGCTCGATCCCAGGACCCCAGGATCATGACCTGAGCTGAAGGCAGATGCTTAACCGACTGAGACCCCCAGGCGTCCCTCTATTTTTTTTAATTGTGGCAAAAAGCAGCACATACCATAAAATTTACCATCTGAACCATTTATTTATTTAATTTTTTAAGATTTTATTTATTTATTTGAGAGAGATAGAGACAGCGAGGGAGGCAACACAAGCAGAGGGAGAAGCAGGCTTCCTGCTGAGCAGAGAGCCCAATGTGGGGCTCGATCCCAGGACCCTGGGATCATGACCTGAACCATTTTAAAGTGTACAGCTTGGCCAGCTCTCTTTTAAAAAGAGAAACTCTTATATGCACGACACCTAGGATAAACATTTAGGACTGCTGAAGCCTGCCCCTGTAAAATGTCATGAGCAATTCTCAAGTCCAGAAGAGACTTGACATAAGAGTAAAAATGCTAAATGAATGTCAGCAGTTACGGTTTCAATCTCAGGGCTTGGACCTCAAAGCTTACACACAACCCCGGTCCCACACTCACTCACACACAAACCTGCTCTGCTATGGGATTTTTGACACATAAGAGGCTATCCCAGATAGTTAACTGCCTCAAATAAACACTTTTTTAAAATATTACTCTCATGCTGTAGTGATTAGTGTTCCAGCAATGTAACCCTATCAATGGGATTCTTTAAAATGGCAACTTTTCCTGTGTTCATAAAAGGATGAGGGAGGTGAGGGGGGATGGAGGCCTAGAAAACCTTGCAATAGTCACAAGTCACCCAGATAGGCACACATTTTGGTGGGGTTTTGTTGTTTGTTTTTGCTGCACTGACCCCCCTGCACGTCACTCATACTAGGAACACACACCCTCCCTGCCCCAGTAGCCTATGCCACAAATCTCCCATTACTCTTCTGGAATACCCCATCACTGACCCCTACCCCTCCGCCACTCATACCTGCAAACCCACCTCTACCCTTCCCTGAGGCTTTCACTGCCTCCACTGACAGTCTATGAGGTTAACTTCTTCCCTAAAGCTCCTTTAGGGTGACTGGGATTTTCAAGGCAAGGGGAGGCACTACTCAACTTTTTTTTAAGAGCAGATTTTTAAGGAAAATTAACATTAAAACCACTCTGTAGCATACACCTGGAACTAATGGAACACTGTGTATCAACTATACTTCAATTAAAAAAAAAATTACCCTGTAGCAGTAAGCAAAACCCCTCGTACCTGGCTACAACCTGAATTTCTAAAGTCTTCACAGGAGCCTGAAGTTTTATACCAATTTTTACAGAATAAGAATACCAGATTTCTCCAATTCAAGGACACTTTAGAAATGTTTAACATCTCTGAAATTGGGATGTCTCATAATCTGTCAGCCCAGATGGCAGTCATGACAGAGCTGTCATTGTCTGATAGGGAAGCACCCACATTGTTAGATTTACCCCTAGGTATTTGATTTGGGAGGGGGCGATCATAAAAGGTATCTTTTAAATTTTAATTTTCCAGTTTCTTCCTGCTAGTATATAGAAATACAACAGATCGTGCTAAAGTCATTTATGTTTGTGTTTCCTCAAATTTGCTGAAATGCTTATGAAATATGTGCTTATGGAAAAAATTACTAAGCAATGTTTTTTGTCCTCTGGTTTTCTATCGTGTCTGAAGAAAATTGGTTATACTGGTTAAGATAACAATATACGTAACAGGTCAATTATACTAGATACAATAATCAGAGAGAAATAGAAATATGGATATAAATGAGGAAATAGGATTTCCTATTTTTTTTCCTATTTGTTTATTAAAAGCTTTGTTAGCCTATTCAGATGGTAAATGTAATACTATGTTGTTCTAAGTTTATTATTTATATATCCGTATAAGCCTAAATAGATGTACATAGTGGCATATAAATGAATCCTTTACTATAAATTGTTACATCAATAATGTACCAAAGGATGAAAATTAGAATTTGGGCCTTTTCTGTCAAATGTCATTATTTTATGCCCAGATTATAAGTTCCTTTTTTATCACCAAATTATTAACTCTTGGTGTTTTCTGACATCAAAAAAATTAAGCTTCTACTCATCTTTGTTATTTTTCACTGCGTTTTTACAAAGTTGACTATAAGTAATTTTTTCCTTACTTCAATTTATATCTTTTTCTTCTAACAACTATTCTTGATTTGTCTTTCCCCAATTCTGAATAATAATACTGTTCAAATGTTCTTTTATGGCTAAACTACTGTCTGGGAGATAACACAAAGATTTACTCCACTGCCCTATAAAAAGAATGGCAATAGGCATAATTAGGTTTGATTAAAATTCTCCAAATTTCAATGAACTTAAAATTTTTATAAAAGCTCTTTCATTTTCCAAACTTAACATTTTCTTTAAGTTTTATTAAGTTTTTTATTTTAATTCTAGTATAGTTAACGCAGAGTTAGTTTCAGGTGTACAATATAGTGACTCAACAATTCTATACATTACTCAGTGGTCATCGTGATAAGTGTACTCTTTAACAAACTCGGTACTTTGGGGGCGCCTGGGTGGCTCAGTCGTTAAGCGTCTGCCTTCGCCTCAGGTCATGATCCCAGGGTCCTGGGATTGAGCCCCGCATCGGGCTCCCTGCTCCGCAGGGAGCCTGCTTCTCCCTCTCCCGCTCCCCCTGCTTGTGTTCCTGCTCTCGCTCTCTCTCTCTCTCTGTGTCAAATAAATAAATAAAATCTTAAAAAAAAAAAACTCGGTATTTTTTAAAGATGACAAATCAAAAAGCAAGTTTATCTTCCTAGCTTAATTACGTTAATTAGAATTAGAATTGCAAATATCTTTCAATAATTGCATATTTTTCAAGCTAAAAAGCATATTCATGTTTAAGCAACAAAGACTGGTGCAATTACTATTTACCAAAAGATTCCCCAGTCCAGGACCCTAAACTCACAAACTCTCTTCCCCCTGGTTCATGCAAAGTCTGAGCAAGCACTAGGGGGACCGACTCAATGACAAGGGAATTGCCAGAGGCCTACTGTTTATTTCAGTCTTTCATTAGATCCAGAAGTCAGGGCATATCCACCTTGTTTAAGAGCTATAGCAGCAATCACCAAGCAAACGTGAAAATTGTTGATTTAGTTCTAACGTCTTCATTACACTCAATGGTCCCCTGTGCTGTGCAGGCTTCTCCACTGACAGAAAACCCTCAACATTCCTAGGCTAGTCCTTAACCTCTAACAGAACACCGTCACTTTCCCTTCACACATCTCCATCCACTCTGCAATACTGAACCCAGCCACACTCCTTCCTTTACCTGAACAAAGAACCCCTTGCCTGCTTACCTGCTAGGAAACTACCCGCACCCTGCACAAACCTTCTAGAGACTCCCTCCACTCTCCCTGATTTAATTATGTTTGTAGATGGTTCATCCTTAAAAAGAAAAACTGGAATTTGCCAAGGAGGCTTTATTATCATAGATTTGAATTTACTCTTAAAATAGAAACTTCTAGAAATTAAATCAGTTCAGATGGCCAAATTACTTGCCCTTGCCCAGATCTGCCAACTGACAAAAAGAAGATGCAAAATATTAATATTGATTAATTAGAGATATGATTTGGGGATTTAGTCCATGACTTCGAAATGCTTTGTAAACACAAATTTCCTGACCACTGCAGCAAACCTCTATAAAATGAAAAGCAAATTAAAGAACCTTGAGATGCTTTGCTCTCACCTAAGTAGATCAGCATTTAAAAAATGGAGGTAAGGTAAAACGCTTCACATCAGCCACAATTGCAGAGATGAACTGGCTTCAATACTGAACCAACATTGGTGGGGTAATTTTTTTTTATTGACAGAACATAATTTTAAAAATTCACATAAAATTAACCATTTTCAAGTGAACAGTTCGGTGGCATTTAGTACATTCACAATATTGTGCAACCACGACCTCTATCTAGTTCCAAAACATTTTCAACACCCCAAAAGGAAACCCACACCCGTGAGGTAATTTTAAAGGGTATTGTCACCAGGACGCTGTAAAGGCAGGATGCGGCAGGAACAGAAGCCCCCAACCCTGTCTGAACACATCCAAATGAACTATAAAAAACGTTCCAGTTACTGTTGTTTGTTCTCAGGACGGAATGAAGCTTTTCCTTGCTGGAGAGCTACAGCGCAACAGTTAAAAAAAAAAAAAAAAAAAGGTTTCGTACTCCCTATCTGGGGAATCTCAACTTGTCTCTGTACTTTCCAGTAACAGGGATACATGTATCTCACTAGCACTGTGATTAGAAACTCTGTAAAATGAGCAAACCTCACTCAGAAAAGCCCTCAGGTGAGAGCATGCCCGCGGTGTGAGAGGAACAGCAAGAGTCCAATATGGCCGGATGGAGAGAGTTTGGGGGGGGGGGGGGTGGTAATCAGAGGCGAGATCAGAGAAGCAATCAGAGCCGGGGACCAGCCTCGCTAGTCATTGTAAGAATGTTAGCATTTACACTGCACGAGATGGGAAGCCGTTAAAACGTTTTGAGGAATGGATGGACATAAATGTTTTTAAAAGTTTTACTGTGTACGGAAAGAGAAAAATAGTACCTTTACAGTGGAGAAACAGGGCAGATACCATCTTCACCAAATGATCAAGGCTAACGTCACCAATGACGTCATGTGGATACCATGTACCACCTGATATGATGAGAAGGGCACACGGCAGGCATCTAGTATGATTTCACATGTATCCTCCATAAAATGAAAGCTTAGACACAAATACTACTTAGGGATGCGTACAGAAGTGGAAAAACGTTAACAAACTGAAAAATTCAGGATAATAGTGGCGCAGGGAGAGGGATTTTCATCCGAGGGGCACAGGATTTCTTAAGCTAACAGTCTGAATCTTAACCTGAATGGTGAATTCACAAATTTTTGTTTTATTATTCTTTAATATTTTTAATTTGAAATAGACTCAGAAAAATTGCAAAATATAAAAAATTCCCGTATACCCTTCATCCAGATTCCCCAAATTTTTAACATTTTTGCCATTCGCCCGATCATTGTTTCTTTAAATACATCTTTATATACGCTATTTTTTCCAACCATTTGCGAGTAAGCGGCTTACACGATGGTTCTTTATCCGTAAAAATTTCGGTATGTATTCCCTTAAAAAAAAAAGATACTCTTTCATAACCACAATACAATTATCCAAAGCAAGATATTATCACTACTAATATCTAATCTACAAGTCTCAGTCAAATTTCACCAATTTCCCCATTAACATCTTTTACAGTAAAAAAGAGAAAATTAATTCTATGAGAAAAAAACCCTGATTTTTAAAAAGTAATTTATTTTTTTCTGCTCCAGGATCCAATCCAGGATCACACATTGCATTTAGTTATCGTGACTCTTTAAATCCCATTAATTCCTTCAATCTGGAACAGTTCTTCATCCTTTGTCTTTCACGACCTTGAGATTTTTGAAGAGCACAGGCCGTTTATTTTTTACAGAATGTCCATCAATCTGGGCTACGTAAACGTTTTATGCAATCTTTTTAGGTCTTACGTATATCACAATTTAGACAATGAGATGCAACTCGGCGAGAAACAAAATAAACCCAGAAACAGTACATTTCAAGCACTGGTTAGCCAAAATCAGTAAAACAAGCCGATTTATCAAGATACGCATTGACATTTTTTTAAATAGCTATTTCTCCTGATTACAAAAACAAAACAGTACTACAACAGAAAGTAAATGTAACATCGAAGGCCCCTCCCGTGCCAATCACCTGCACTTTCTCCCGTCCTGGGAAGAAGGCCTCGGCCAGAGGCAAAAACCTCGCCGCGTCACAAACTTTGCTCATTCGCAGGCGCCATTTTCTGCTTCACAGGCGCCACCTCCCCTCTGCAGTCTTTCCTCGGCCTCAGGACACGCCCCTCGGCTCACGTCACAAGCCTCGTTCCCAGGCGCCAGCTCCCTCCACCACGCAGGCTCCGAGTCCCTCCCTCCCGCCCACAGCTCTACGGCTCAGATTCCGCTCTTCTGCCTGACGTCATCCCCCTTGCCTAATTCTCAGGCTCCAAGCAACCGCAGGCCGCCCCTGCCGCCAGATGCTACTTAACGCCACGCAGACCACGCCCCTCGGCCTCAGCCGCCGAGACCGCCCTTTCCCAGGTTCTGAGTGCCACCACGCAGGCCCGGCCCCGCCCCCATGGCCGTTTCTTTCTCAGGCCCCGCCCCCCCGCCTCTCCACCACAAACCCTCTCCTGTTCTCAGGCCTCGGGCGCCACCATACAGGCCCCGCCTCTTTCCCAAACAAGGCGATCCACTCACAGGCACTTCCCCGCCCCTCCCGTCCTCAGTCCCACAAGCCACTCTCCCGCCCCCACGGCAGTTCTTTGGACCTCGGCCGTTACGTCCCCCACCGTCGCCAATGCCCCCACTTGCCCCTCAGCAGAGGCTCTGCTCGCCGCCCTGCCTCACCAGCTTTCGCCAGCCCGCAGTGGACGCTCTCGCCCACTCTCGCCATTCTCGATCTGGCGCCGCTGGCTCTCAAGGCCCGGCACTTCTTCGCGCTGCGGCTCTCGGTCCTCGGCCGCAGCCGCCACATTCGCTGCGACCGCCGCCATCACCGTTCGCCCTCCTCTCGCAGCTACCGCAGCTGGAGATAGGAAGAGGCCCCTCAACGGCTACTTCCGGATTCTGGTCCCGGAAACGGAAACAGAGCCCCCCAAACAGCCAGGGGGCTACTGCCATCTTGGAAAGGGACCCCACGCTCGGACGCGCGGAGGGGCTAGGCGGGCATCGGACTCTGGGCGGTGATCTCTGCGGCCAATGGGCGGGGTAAAACCTCCAGATGGGAACTAAGAAAGACAAAGGTGCCTTGTAGGATTTTAACGCCATGTTGCGTCTGGGCAAAAGGTTGTGTGGAAAGGTGGAGGCGGAGGTCCCCGGTATGGACGAGGACATTTTGGGGAATGCTCAGGGACACAAAGGTTCCGGGCTTTCTCGGTCCCGTGCTCTGCTGGGGAACCGCGGCCCCTGCCCTGAGAGTTTTTGTTAGCCTGACCAGAATGCCCTACCTTCATTGCACTGCTCTTCTCGTCCATCAAAACCTGGTACAAAAAAGGTCACCACCCAGGCCTGCGGGCCGCTTCCCTGCCTGAACTAGGTTTATTTTCTTGGCAAACGTGTTGAAGGCAAGTCAGCCTCAGGCCCAGTGTATTTGTTGGCGTTATAGCAATGATAACTAATAATTGGCCCTGTTTAAGTGCTTTATTGCACGTAAATAGTAGCCTTAGGCAGTAGATAAATATCATGGTCACCTATGGACTTCAGTGGGGCAAGCTGAGGACCAGAAACGTTAATTCATTTTGTCCGGGCTGGTAAATGGCTGAGCTGTGGTTCGAACTCAGAGCTGTGACCTTAAGCACCAGGCCATAGATTCTCAGTCTGTGGTTCGAGTCTTCCTACTAGTTGAGGAGACCTTCTCAGGAGCGTTTCACAAAGTCAGAACTATTTTCACAATACTTTTTCATTTTCATTCTCTTTTGCGTGTGTGTGGAATATTCCAAGGCTACATAAGCAAAAGCTCTTTAGACGTCCTCAATTTTTAAGACTATAAGGGGATTGTGACCAAAGTTTAGAACCATTGCACCAGGCCAGGGGTTCTCAACCTAGGCGCTATTGACATTTCTCTGTTATGGGAAGCATTGTAGCATATTTAGCTGCATCCCTGCCCTTTACCCACTGAATAGCAAGTTATCATGCCCTCATTGTCTCATTCCCAGAAGTGTCTCTAGACATTGCCAGTGTTCACTGGGGGTGGAGATCACTGGTTGAGAACCACTGCACTAGGCTCTGCCATCCTTATCTCCTGGGGCTTCCAGCCCTACCTCTTGTTGATAACTTGAATATTTCAGTCTCTGGCTCCCTGTATCTACCTGCCTGTTGGCTGCCCCCTAAGACAGGCTGGTGATTGTGGCTCTGGTTCAGTGACTTCCTTACCACCCATCCCCACAAGCAAGACCACAGCTTGCCTTCCCACACCTCTAGGCTGGTGCACACAGCTCCCTGGGCCTGGAGTGTCCAGAATACCCTCTCCTTGCACATTTTCAAACCCCACCCATCCACCAGACATCATGATTTACCTCTATTTTCAGTTAACTTCTTTAGAGCAGGGATTGTGTCTTTATTGCTGTGATTCCAGCCCCTAGCCCAGACCTGGCACAGCTGAGGGGTTACAACTCGGTTGTGTAAACCCTGAGGGAGAAGAGAACAGCCCTTTCACCCCGGGGTCTCTCTAATGGCACTGAGTTGGGTCTGGCACATGGGAAGTAGCTGCTCTTCAAGCCCAGCTGAATCTTGTCAGATTCTTGGAATTGTCTCTCCTCATTGCCCCTCTGCAGACTCCCCCTCCCCATTTACTGGGTAGCCTGTCCTTCCTACAGTTCAACAAGAGGCCTCCCCTCCCCAGGCCTAGACTGTTTGGTTTCCTCACCTTCCAAAGGCCCACCACTTCCCAGAGCAGTTGTGTGAATTCTAGTCCTTTGAAGTCTGGCCCAGCAATCCTGCCTCCCTTTGCAAGGTCCTCATTTTCCCACCCTCCCTTGCTGCCAGAGGTGGCCATATCATCTTACTCTAGCCACGGAATGGCACTGGAAGTCTGTTGAGAAGCTTGTGGAAGGTTCAGCCCTGTTACAAGGAAGTAAGACAGGAAGGATGTCCTGTTTGTTGCTTGCTTCCCCATCTCTGGGAACATGGCAGCCATCATTCAACCATAAGGCTGCAGGCTGAGATATCACCAAAATGCTTACAGGGGCACAGTGGAATGGTTAGAGGTCCTTGGGCCACCACCATTGGACTTCAGTAATCAGCCTTAGTTAGGCTTATTACCTGCAGTAGTCACTGCATCCTTCTCAGGGTTATCTCACTCATGCCCAGGGTTTCTGTTACTTCCTGGACACCAATAATCCAAACTTCTAGTTCCATCCATCGATGGCCCCACTCCTGAATTTGACCCATTAAAGGATTCCCCTACCTCTCAGTGGTCCAAAATTTAGCCTCTCTCATACTTCCTCTCCAACTGGCCTGCCTCATGGTGTCCAGTTCTGACATGCGGTCATACTGGGCCTCTCCTCCCTACCTCCTGGTTTTATTGGGCCTTCCCAAGTGTCTTGCAAACAAACAGCCCCTCTACAAACACCAGGCCCCACCATCTGGCTTCCTCATACTCTTGGGTGAATCTCTTCTCTCTGCTTGATTCTTAGTTCATCCTCTATTCAGCCTGCCCTACTGCCTCAACTCAATGTTCCACTATTGCGTGTGCAACCCCTCAGATGCCTTTCATAGTCATGCCATGTCTCTGGCCCATCTCAGTGCTCTCCTAGATGATGGGGACCAGTTATGAATTCTCCAAGGTCCCAGGACTCACCTTGGATTTAGCCCACCCCCACCCCTGCAGGGACTTGCAATCAGGTTTTTCACTTTAGACTTTTTAATATTTCATACAGCGATTATGGTGCATTCAGGAACCCAACCCCCCAAACCCCACTAGGAGGGCCCCCACCCCAGCCCTCCCACCCCATTTGAGGGCCCCAGGTTTAGAGTGGAGGACGGGGAGGTAACCACCCATCTGGGACTGACCCCAGAGACTGTCCCTGCCCTGCCTCACCCTCCCCAGGGGTTCAGGGATAACACCTGGGCACAGACCCCCATGCATCCCTCTGCCCCTGCTTGTGCACATATACACACTATGGCTCCTTGAAGAGTTGGTCAGTTCCTGGCAGGGCCCTATGCAACAGCACCGAGTGGGACAGGGGCAGGAGGGTTGGGCTAAGGAGACCCTGAGAAGGAAGGAGGCCCCAGCTATGGGACTGCAGGGGGGAAAGAGTGGGGGGCCCCCCACCTCGTCCACCTCCCAGAGAGTCTCCGGTAGTCCCCAGGTCCCCCTGTGGCCGGGGATGGCAGGCGGGGGGTGGGTAGGAAGGCGAATGGTCGAGACATGCTTTCCCTTAGCCGACCCCAGGGTCTGGTGATGGTCAGGGTTCCAAATA
Source organism: Phoca vitulina (assembly GCF_004348235.1). NCBI lineage: Eukaryota > Metazoa > Chordata > Mammalia > Carnivora > Phocidae > Phoca > Phoca vitulina. The sequence goes on along the minus strand of NW_022589738.1, from coordinate 19,137,833 downwards.
GGGGCTGTGTCCCTGCCTTGGAAAGGCTGGGAGCGGGGCTTCATTGCACAAAATACTGTGGGAGGGCCACACGCAGGGGGTGGGGCCCAGCCAGTCTGTATACAGAGATATTGCATTTAAAAAATGAAAACCTCATTTAAAATAATTAAAAAAACAACAATGAAATGAAACAAACAAAAAAAAAAGGCCCACACAACATGAGGCAGGTGGGGCAGGCAGGAAAGCAGGCAGGGGAAGCCTCAGACCCAAGGCATTGCCACATCTTGTCTGAGTCGAGATCCCCAGCCTGGGCTAGCTCCGGACCCCTGGCTGGCCGTGGGGTAGTGGTCCTGGGGGAGGATATGATGGGGAGGGGGGATAGGCCTGGCCTCAGTGTGGGAGGCTGGCACGGCCATGCTGTCCACCGGCAACTACCGAGACAGAGAGAGACAGACAGACAAGACAGACAAACCAGGCGAAGGAGCGATGAGAGCTTTGTTAGCACCCAGCAGACAGGCCAATGGGTGGGCTGACAGGCCAATGGTCGGGTGTTCAGACAGGCAGCGGGGGACATGTGGGCAGGCGAGCATGAGTCAGGCAGGTAGCAGACAGCAAGCGAGGAGGATGCAGTTGCGGGCTGCCCTGTGAGGGGAGTAGCATCCCTCCAGCTGCTGACTGCTGGGGCCTCGGTCTGTGGCTTAGAACTCAGCTTAGAACTCGGTGTCCACCACGCGGAAAGCTGGCCTGCCTGCAGGGGAAAGCAGAGCGGATGGCTGTTGGTGGGTAAGCAGGTAGGTGGCTGGGGCAGGGAAGAGGGCGAGGGCCACACCTACCTGAATCAGGCATTGACGAAGACCGAAGGCTGGCCTCCTTTTGTAGCTGGATCTCCTTTAGTGCAAATATGGAAGTAGCTGTGGATGGAAGAGAGACAGTGGGAAATGACCCACAGGGCCATCCAGGATCACCTCCCACATGGCACAATTGGGGGAATTATAAAAAGTTGCCTTTTGAGAGGCTTGACTTCCACCTATCAAGTAATCCTTACACGCAAACCAGCTACAACTAGGAAATACGGACTATTACATGACACCAGGAAATCAGTAATTTTGTCAAGCATGATAATGGTATTGCAATTACCATCTGTTGAGTCTAGGTGATGAATGGTGTTTGGGATTTGATTTAGTTTAATCCAGTGGGGAGAAACAGGAAGTGAGCCAATTTTTTTAAGGTATGATAATGACATTGTTATTAAAAAATATTTTTTTTTTTTTTAAGATTTTATTTATTTGACAGAGACACACAGCGAGAGAGGGAACACAAGCAGAGGGAGTGGGAGAGGGAGAAGCAGGCTCCCCACAGAGCAGGGAGCCCGATGCAGGGCTCGATCCCAGGACTCTGGGATCATGACCTGAGCTGAAGGCAGACGCTTAACGACTGAGCCACCCATGCGCCCCTAAAAAATATTTTAGAGACACATGCTGAAATTTACAGATGAATGATATCTCTGGGAGCTGATTCAAAATAACCAGAGGGAGGGGCGCCTGGGTGGCTCAGTCATTAAGCATCTGCCTTCGGCTCAGGTCATGATCCCAGGATCCTGGGATGGAAGCCCACATCGGGCTCCTTGCTCCGCGGGGAGCCTGCTTCTCCCTCTCCCACTCCCCCTGCTT
>NW_022589738.1:18759786-19136084 GCF_004348235.1 Phoca vitulina | reverse complement strand
TGAGCTGAAGGCAGACGCTTAACGACTGAGCCACCCATGCGCCCCTAAAAAATATTTTAGAGACACATGCTGAAATTTACAGATGAATGATATCTCTGGGAGCTGATTCAAAATAACCAGAGGGAGGGGCGCCTGGGTGGCTCAGTCATTAAGCATCTGCCTTCGGCTCAGGTCATGATCCCAGGATCCTGGGATGGAAGCCCACATCGGGCTCCTTGCTCCGCGGGGAGCCTGCTTCTCCCTCTCCCACTCCCCCTGCTCGTGTTCCCTCTCTCGCTATGTATCTCTCTGTCAAATAAATAAATAAAATCTTTTTATTTTATGTTATTTTATATTAAGCAGACGTTTAACAGACTGAGTCACCCAGGCGTCCCTCACATCCTAGTTTTTGACCTGTATGCCAGTTACATGGGTGTGTTTAGTTTGTGAAAATTCATTGTGTTGGTGCGCCTCGGTGGCTCAGATGGTCAAGCGTCTGCCTTCAGCTCAGGTCATGATCCCGGGGTCCTGGGATCGAGCCCCGCGTCCAGCTCCTGGCTCAGTGAGGAGCCTGCTTCTCCCCCTGCTCATGCTCTATCTCTGTGTCTCAAATGAATAAATAAAATTAAAAAAAAAATTCATTGTGCTGTATACTTACGATCTGTGCATTTCCTAAATATTTTATGAGAAAATGTTTACTAAAAAAAGGGAAAACGATGTTGCATCTATTTTTATGTATGTTTGAAAATTCCCATGAAAGGTAAAAAGGAACCAAAAAGCAAATAATTTTTGTAATAAACACACATGTCTCAACAAGGGTGTGCCCCCTTAGAGGTGACAAGCCAGGGCCCTGCACAACCTGCCCAGTGTCCTGTTCCCCACAGCCCCCCACCAACTTCACTCACTGTCAGGAAGTTTGTGGATCCGCTCCCCAAGACTGAGAAAGAATGGATGTTTCATGGCGTCCTCTGCGGAGATCCGATTGCGACCTTCAAACTGAGTGGGGGACAGGTCGGGGGAGGGCAGGGGTGGCGGCGGCGGGGGTGGTGTATTGAACACCTTCAACAAGTAGGCCTCTCTTCCTCCCCACCCCAGACCATACCCCTGGAGCTCGTCCATTTCCCCACACCTAAAATCCCCTAACCCCCAAGGCTGGCCCAGGAAGGTGGACTCACTTGCAGCAGCTTGTTGAGGAGATCAGCCCCATCGCTGTCAAGTCTACAGCAAGGACAAGGGGACCTGCTTTAAATTGAGTTTGGGCACTCTGGCCCCTAATACCCACCCACCTACCCACCAGTCTCACCGGGGTGCGTGGCTTAAAAGGGCCTCGGCTCGATACTTGGGGTAGTTGTATGTCTTGAACTCTTCGTTGGACAGAATGCCTGGCCACGTCTCCTCAGTTGGGGTTCCTGGTGGGGAAGAATTACCCTAAGCATCCACAGGGCATCTCTAAATGTCCCCATGGCTCCTAGGGCTCACTCCTCCTCACCCAAGATGCGGAAGATGAAGTGCAGCTGTTCCTCCACTGTGGAGCCTGGGAAGAGGGGCCGGCCCGTGGCCATCTCGTAGAAGATGCAGCCCACACCCCTAGGCAGGGAGAGCACAGTGAACAGGGAGGCAGTTGGCTGGTTGGCCATTGTGACTGAGCCACCCCCTTCACCACATGGCCCCTGCCGTACTTCCACCTGTCCTCACCACATGTCAATCTGGGTCGAGTAGTCCGTGGACCCAAGCAGAATGTCGGGGGGTCGGTACCACAGTGTCACCACCTCGTTGGAGTAGGTCTTCGTTGGGATTGACTTAGCTCGGGCCAGGCCTGGTAGGTTGAGAGAAGGAGCAGCTGGAATTGAGGAGGCCCCAGGCAGTCTGGGGGACGGTACAGTTGGGACTGAGAGCATCTTAAGCAAAGCCTGGACAAGCTGAAGGGGATGGAGATTAGGTGGTCATGAGGAAGGGGGAGTGTAGGAGGGTAAGGCTGGGGCATCACTGAGAAGAAGGGGGAGGCCAGGGTACCAAAGTCTGCCAGCTTCAGCTCTCCTCTCTCGTTGATGAGCAGGTTTTGGGGCTTGAGGTCTCGGTGTAGCACCTTCTGCCGGTGGCAGTAGGCCAGGCCACGGAGCAGCTGGAACAGGAACAGCTAGGGACCCGGAAGGGCAGGTGGAGGTCAAAGGGTATCCAGCAGTCTGACCCCCAGCGGACACTGCTCCCCACCCCCAAACACAGACACTGAGCCCAGAGCCTTAGCTCATGAAAGAGAACAGGGTCCCAATGCCCTCCAAGGGCTCCCAGCAAAAAAGCCAAATGGGAAAAGTCTGTTTCTGGGAGATTTGTGGGGTGGAGTGGGTGAGTGGGGGCCCCCGTGTGCCCCTGCTTCCTGCCCCACACCCACTTTCACGTTGTGCATGTTGATAACGTTCCCACAGTCATCCAGGTACTGCTTCAGGTCCTTGTCCTGAGGAGAGAAGAGGAAATAGAGGAGTAAAGAGGAGATAGTGGCCATCGCCCCACCTCCCCCCTTCAGGACCCACTGCCACTCAACCTTACCAGGTACTCAAAGACAAGGGTGAGGGACTTCTCCGTGTGGATAATGTCATGTAGCGTGACGATGTTGGCATGTTTGAGGTCCTTGAGCAGGGACACTGCAGGAAACATGGGAGTGAGATGGGGGAAAAGTCAGGACCCCACCCTCAGGATAGAGGCGAGGACGAGGACCAGACAGGGATGAGCCCAGGGTTTCTTTCTTTCCCTGTGTACTCTGGGGTGGTGGCTCACAGCCACTGGCTCTATCCCACGCAATGCCAGGAAGGTGTGTCCCTATGTTCCAGATGTGGAAACTAAGGCTCAGAGAAGAGTTTGGAGCAAGAACCTGGGATTGCAGCTCCAGGTTTATGTGACATTAGATTTTCACAACCTGTTTTTGATTTCTGGAAAAGGGTTTTGTTTCAACCCTCAGTACAGAGGCCTGCAGCTTCGTGTGAAATTGAGTTTGTGCATATAATTTCTACGCAATTCAAATTCATTCCGTGTGATAGTCTGCCTAGAAATCGTCATGTCAAGGAAACTGGTGAGCACTTTCATGGGTTCTCTCAGAACCAAAGCAAGCACCCTGCTTTCTAATTCCTTGGTCTCTTCTCCAAACAGGAACAGATTCCTGGTTACCTTGATTATTATCTAAAGATTTGCACAATGGTCACTTTCTTATGAAGCTCAGAGTGTCAGAAGGAAAGTCTCAAAACCCCCAGTCTCTCTTCTCACTATGGGCCATGTATGTATGTACCATGGGGAGAGGCCGGGAAGCCTGGGACAGCCTTCCTGGGTGTTTATACCTTCCCGGATGGCGGTGCAGGGTGCCCCCTCTTCGTGTTCCAGTCTGATCTCCTTGAGTGCCACAAGGTTGTCCGTGAGCTTGCTTTTGCCTTTGTAGACGGTGGCATAGGTACCCTGGGGCGTGAGGAAGAGTGAGAGGAAAGGAGCTGGAGGCTGCAGGAAGTTCTCATGGACTCCCATCCCCACCATAGGCCTCATGATTGTCTCTCACCTCACCCAGCTTGTCCAGCTTGATGTAGGTCTCCAGTTTCCCAAAGCCAATCTCAGACTGTGGGGTAAAGGGGCAGATTGAAGCAGGCTCCTGGGAGGGGACTGGGGAGGAGAAGTGGGGGGAGGAGAGAACAGAAACAGAAGATGCTCACCAGGCTGACACGGCGGAGGCGGCGGCTGAGGGGCTTGTCGAAGATGGGGCTATTGAGGGTCAGCTTCTCAAGGTAGCCCTCAGGCAGCCGGATGTCGGCTGGTAGTGACAGGCGCTTGTTGATGTCCTAGCGGGCAAGATAGGTGGGAAACAGGACCATGAGCTCCACCTCCCTGGGTTTAACCCTCTTTTCTAGCCCCACCACCAGCCAGACAGGGGTTAAGCACCTCAGTGGAGATCTTGCGTGGGGGATGGTTGCGCATGCGCACCCTCACTGGCGACTGCACCTCATCCGAGGACGTGGCTGAAGCCTGGTCACTTTCCCCATCAGACCCCATCTTCAAGTCCTCATGTACAATCTCTGGTGGTGAGGACGGGGGAGGGGGGGAGGAGGGCAGACCAGTTGAGGTCTGGAGCCCCAGGAACCCCCTCCCCAGCATAACACATTCCTTCATCACACACATCCATACAAGCAAGCCCCCAGAGCAGCCTGGAGTCCCTCAGGGAGAAGGTGGCAAGGCCCAAGGAGGTTCAGACAAGTCGGGACAGGTTGAATAGGGGTGGAGGGGCAATAGTCACCTAGTGGAGCACCCCATTCCAGGGGTGAGCTGAGACTGGTGCTGGCCCAGGGCCAGGAGGCACACAGCGGCAGAGTAGCCAAAGGCCCTGGGAAGGCAGGCCCAGGGCAGGCAGGCACCCGTAGGCCTGAGGGGGCCATAGCAGAGTGCAGGAGAAGGGCAAAGGAAGGTTGGGGCAGCTATAGCAGGCAGGACACTCTTCCTCCCCCGAGGCCTGGGCACAAAGCCAAGGAAAGGGACACAGATGGACAGAGAGAAGGTGTTGAGAGGATGGCAGGGAAGGGGGAGAAAATGGAGAAAGGAAAACGGAAATAAAACAAGTCTAAAGGGAGCTCGGCTGGGAGGCAGCACCCTGGGGACCAGTCTCGGGGGCAGAAGCGGTCAGTGGACCTACCTGGTGCAGAGCTGAGGGGGCCCCGTCCAGAGCGAGGTTCCCCAGGAGCGGCACGAGTGGGTACCTCTCCAAGGTCACTGCCACCGCCACCCCCACTCTCATCCAGGCCTATCTGTTCAGGGGCACCATTGGTCTTGTCCACACCTCGGCCCCCTCGGAGTGTCATTGACAGCTGCCGCTTGATCTTCTTCATCCGATCCATGGCGACCTGAGCAGGGGGGAATAGATGGGAATGGGTCCCACGTTAGCACTTGCCTGACCACCACGGGCCCCCTAAAGCCCAAGACAACTTAGTGAGGTACACTGACATGAACCTGTGTCAGTGCCCACCCAACCGCTGCGGAGGCCTGAACCATTCGGGATTCCCGGAAACCTGGCATAGATGGGGACCCTTGTCAGTGCCTGCCCACCCACAGCCAGCCCCTGGGGACCCTGCTCCTAAGTAGCGCACCTGGGTGTTGAGGCCTGGGTGGCTGGCCGAGGGCAATGGCCCAACTGGTGGACTGTTGGCCTCTATGGGGGCAGCCTCACTGTGGGAACAAAAGCCTCCACAGCAGGCATTCTCAGGTGCAGCAGTGGTGATGGGCCCAGCTGTGGGTGGGGCGAGCAGCTCGCCCAGGACCAAGGGGCCACCAATACGGCCCTGGGCTCGCCCATAGAATGGCATATTCCACCGGCACCAGCCCCACATCACCCCCAACTGCCAAGGCAGAATGCTCCCCACAACCACAAGGACCCGCCTGCCTTCCCCAGCAACCACTGTCATGGTGACTAAGTGGACTACCCCACTGGTCTACTCAAGTGAGGGGTGTACAGAGAGGGGAGTCCTACCCAGACCCAACCACTGGGTAGGTTCCGGGGGGAGGGGGGATCTCAATAGACACCAGCTGTCCTGAGGGTCGCTGGAAAGTTTCAATCAGGCTGGGACCCTATGGGTCCCCCTCAGATTTTTATAAGCCAGGCCTAGCCTCATTTCTCCTCTACTTGAGAGTACACATCTTCCTTACCACCCCAAATAAATGTCCCAGTCCTCAAGGGTGGCCCACAAGGTCTCACCCTATTCACCCCTATTATCTCTCTGGCCTCACCTCCCCCTCAACCATTGCTAGTTGTTTTGCAACCACACCCAGCAGTCCCACCTTAGGGCCTTTGCACTGGCAGTTCCTGGTACGTGAAATACCCTTCCCCCAGATTTCAAAATAGCTCACTCCCTCACCCCCTTCGGACCCTTGCTCAAATACCACCTTTTTCATGGATAACCCTCCACAAATAACCCTATTTAAAATCTCAACCACACTGAGCTCCCCCTCACTTTGCCAAATTATCCCCCCAGCACTTATCACCTTCTCAGAAATGATACCATCTACTTATTGGTTTCTATATTCTTAACTGTCTGTCTCCTCACCGCCATAACTAGAAGATCAGCTCCGCCAGGGTAGATTTCTGTCTGTTTAGGTCACGGCTATATCCTGAGGACCTGGAACAGTGACTGACACAGAGTAGACGCTCAAAAAGTGCTTACGGCAGAAATTAATGAATCAGGGGGCTGAGGGCCTAAGACCAATCTCTACCAGATGGGCAGGGTAAGTTTGCTACCCATGAACAACTCCAGAAAACGTGGCCCAGGGACACTAGCATTGGCAGGAAGATGACCTAGATGGGGCTGCTGGAGGGAACAGGGCCACCAAAAGGCTTAGGCTGGCCTTCTTCTGCTTCCTCCTGGGCTCCAGGCCAGCAAGGAGGGGGAAAGACCTGGCCTAGGAACCATCTGGACTCACAGCAGGGCCTAAGATGGCCCTGGGCCCAAGGGAAGTGGAGCTAGATAGGAGGTGGGAGGATGAGGCTGGATCTGGATTCGAGGAGAGAAGTGGGTCATCTGTTACCTTGACATCAGGTGCTTACCCCACTGGTCCCTACACCCTGCTTCCGCTTGCCTGGCCTCACCACCCCCAGGAGGAGCAGAGGGGCCAGCCTAGTGGAAAGACCCCAGTAAAGAGGATGAGGTCCATTCAGAGAACCCAGGATAACAAAAAAATCCTGACCCAGTAGGCCGTACACTGGACCTGAAGCTGAAGAAGGAGAAGCATGGCCAGCCCCAAAGGCAGTCTTGCATCCATGGTACGAATACCCAGCCGGCTTTGCCTGTTGTGGCAGGGAATGGGGCATCTGGGGGGACAGTAAGTAGGGCCGGATGGAAGATGAGGAGGGAGCCAGAAGGAGCCAGGGTCCATGACCTCTAACTGGAAACTCCAAGGGCTGGACATGTTCCAGAGTTCAGTTTTTTTGGGATTTTAGGAAGACAGGATACAAAATCTGTATATCACGCAACATTCCCAGCAGGGGTGCCCTGGGCAGACCTTTGTGAACAGAGACACTTGAACATTAATATACAGTAAAACTTTTAAATATTATTATTTCCATTTTCTGAGCTTTTTAGATTTCAGAATAGTGAAGGAAGGAGCAAGAAACTGGATACACAACTCCACTCAAAAAAAAAGGGCATTTGTCCTTCCTGACCCCCGAGGACATACACCCTTCCTCAAAATACTCTCACACCCAAGGGCACTCATCACCTCACACCACACTGTCCACTGAGGACACAGTCATCACACTCTAGTCAACATAGTCACCACACAACTCCCACCAAGAACACACCATCCTCATCCTTTCCAGTCCCCCATAAGCACACACTGGCCCCTCAAGAAGGCCTCTCTGCATTTTAACTATCAGCACCTGCAATTTCCCCATTTATTTCTAACCCCCATCAGCATAGGAAGCCCCAACAGAGCAGAGAACTCTGTTTGCATAGGCTCAGGCCCCTGTAAGTTAACGCTCACCGCCCAAGGCTCCCCGCCACATTCTTGGGCGCCTCCTAGGCCCAGCTGCCTGTTAGCTTCTCCAAAGCACTCACCCCCATTAACACACTGTTCCCCGTGCATAATTCTGACCCCTATTAACATGCACTTGGGACCCTCTACAGCTGACCCAAATTAGCACTCACTGGACCTTCACACTGCCCTGAATCTCATTAACACAAAGTGAAACTTGCCAATCCCTGACCTGACTGTTTTTGCCCACACTCAGACCCCTCGACAGCTATAACCATCATTAAACCCATATTCTGGTCCTCTCACTACCCTGTCCCCACCACCTCCCATCAGCACAAGCTGGACCTTCACTTCACCCTGACCTCTATTAGCACACACTGGGCCTCTCACAGTGCCTCCCCGTTAGCACACCCTGAACCCTTACTCAGCCCCATTCCCCGGGGACACACAAACACAGTGTTCTATAATGGCCTGACCCTCATTAGCGCACATAGGTCTTCATTCAGCCTGGAGCCCCATTAGCACACACTTCAGCCCTCCATGGTTCTAAATCCACTTTATCACACCTAGACCTTCACATATTCCTGTCCTTTATTTCTCTTTGCTTCAACTCCTCCACACCTATAATGCCTGTTGGTTCACATTTGAATCCCTTCACAACCCCGATCCTCCTTACTGCACCCCCTGGAACCTCAATACACCCCAGTCCCCCGGGGACACAAGCATACACTGTCTTCACAATGTTCTGATGCTCACTAGCATTTTCCAGACCCCATACTGCTCTGACTCTTCCCCCAATGGTACACATTTAAGCACCTCCAAGGCTCTAAACCCATATCAACGGTCACTAGAATTTCACATATAACTATCCCTTATCGCATCCTGGAGTCTCACATCCCCTGTCCTCATGGACATGGACACACACACACACACACACACTGACCTCACACCATCTTGATCCTTAATATACTGAATCTCTTACAGTGCTAAGACATTTCCCTCACCACTGTGCCCTCCCACCGCACATATATTCATAACTTCTGGTACCCAGTAGCACAGGCTCAGGTCTTCCACCACTCTGTCCCCATTAGCATATCCTGGGCCTCACACTACCCAGACCTTTATTAACACACGCACGTACCCTCTACAGCTATGACCCCCATTAGCACACTCTCAACATTCGAGTTCTTCCACTACCCTGACCTCCATGAGCACTCTCCAGACCCCCGCACGCTGCAGTCCCTCATGGGCAAATACACAGTATTAACACCATCCTGACGCTCATTACCACACACACAGGGCTTCAGAGCCCTGATCCTATTAGCATACCTTCTGCTATCTCTACCACTTTATCCCCCATTAACACACACGGGGTCTCTCCACACCTTTAACCCCGTTTGCATACCTCAGCATTCCTCTGACATGCTCTCCCCTATCACACACCGTCGGGGCCCTTCACTGCCCCCCCCCCCCATTAGCACACGCTGGGCCTCAAGCCCTACACAGTGGTAAGACTTATTATCACATGCTCCGACCCCTCCACAGCTCAGGCCATTAGCAAACCTCGAGCCTTTCACCACCCACTTCCACATCCTCTGGTCCTTTGATCACCCTGCTTCCCATTAGCACCCACAGGACTGCCCATCCCCGGTTCCCAGACCGGGCCCAGGGCGGGGCCAAGGTCAGGAAGGCCCCGAATGACCCCCGCCCCGGTGCACTCTGGGAAATTCGCTGGGGGAGGGGGCACATGCCAGCGGTGCAGCCCAGACCCCTGGGCACCGCCCGGGGTCTGGGTTGGTTCTGCAAGAGGAAGGGCAGCCCCCACCCCACGTCTCGGGGACGCGCTCACCGGCGGGGGCGCGCGAGCAACCTCAGCGCCGCGGGGCCGGCGCGGCGGCGCCTGGGGCGGCGGCCCGGGGTGAGGCCGCGCGACCTCCTTCTCCTCCTGTTCGCCGCAGGCGCCCGTCCCAGTAGTCTTCGGCCATGGCTGCTGGGCCCGGGCCGCCGCCGGCTGAGGAGGAGGAGGCGGCGGCGGCGGCGGTGGTTGAGGCGGAGGCGGCGTCCCGCTCAGCCGGCCATGAGCTTGGCCGCTGCGGGCAATGCCCCCGGGCTCGCTGGCGCCCGCTCGAATCCGAGAGCTCACGGCGGCTCGCGGCTCAGAGCCGACTGCTTGCGGAGACGCGGCGGATCCCAGGGCCGAACAGCCAACGGCCCAACCGCCGCGCGCGCCGCGCTCCGCGCATGCGCACGCACGCGCCGAAAAGGCTGAAGTGGGAAGGAGGGGACTTACCTCGGACTGCATGTACCAAAAGACCCGTCCGCTGCGGGAGGGGGCGCGGCCATTGCGCGCCCACCGGGGAATGTGGCGCCAGCCCTGGAACGGCGCCAGGGGGAAATGTAGAGGTTGCTTAGTACTCAGTTCCGATCTTGTTAGAAGTTTGCTAGCGCCGAAGTGGGCAGCAGCCAGTAACCAGCGTGCCGGTCACCACTCGGTCCCCCTACGTGGTCTCACTTGGTACATCCCCATGGTGGCGAACGGGACTTTTGCAAGGAGGAAAAAGACAGATGAGGCAGTCAGTCTGAGTCCCTTGAGGTGCCTCAGAAGGCAGGAAATTTAAAGGTTCGCGAGAAGATGACTTTTCTAGGAGAGGCGGCCTGGAGAATCATTGGCCTTTACCACCTTAGATAGGACAGAGTCTAGCCCCGCCCAGCTCCCCCCCCCACCTCCGCTAGCTCATTCCCACTGTGAACGTGTGCGTCCCCGCCCTTTGAGGTTGTCGCCCAGCCAATCGGATTTGCCCCCTGGGGTGAGGCAGAGCAAGAATGAAGGGCGTGGCTGAGCTGAAGAGGCGTGATTTCACGGCCCCGTACCACGCCTCTGCCAGATTTTCATTGGCTTTCGGCGCCAGGGGCGGGCACTTCTTTTTGTTCTGAGCGCCTCTCTCACTATAGGCCGACTGTTCCGCAAGATTATTGGTCAAAAAAGCGTTCAATCGTCTTTCGTCCCGCCTCTAACCCTTCCCATTCCCCCCGCCCCGCAGCAAGACTCACGGGGTGGAGCCTAGGCTGAGAAAAGAAAGGCGGACCTTTAGAGGGGAGGGTGCGTTACTGCGCATGCTTGGGACTTTAGGTCGGAAGGAGACCTCTTTCCGCCTCACGCGAGCATTTGCGTATGCACCCTGAATTGGGTTTTCTCGCCTGCCGCCTCTCAGCTCCTTCTTGCCTGCCAGGGCCCCGCCGTGGTTCTCCCCAGGTCTGCGGTTTTCTGTTGTATTTATTGCGCGCCTGTTGTGTGTCAAGCACTGCCAGCACACCTAAGCCCTCACTCCTCTATGCCTGGAAAACTCTCTACACAATATCAACAAGCCCAGCTCAAATGGCGGCAGCTTTTGGCAGGCCTTCTGGGACATCTTTACACTGCACCCCAGTCCAAAGCCAGCTTCCCCGCCTCTTCTGGGCTTCCTTTTATGGCAGCCTTGATCACACCGGTTAGAGTTTTCAGTAAGGTTCATACTAGGGAGGACTACCAGAGCATGATGGGAGTGGAAATACTTGACGAAGACAGAAGTCCACCGCGGGCTAGACCATCAGGTCCATCACTTCTCTGACCTCATTCTCATTTCCTACCCTTCTTCCTCTAACTCTACTCCAGACGTATTTGTTCCCTTCAAGCTGTTTCTGAATAAAGCAGGCACAATCCAGCCTCAGGGACTTTGCACTTGCTGGTCCCTTGGCCAGGAATATTCTTCTAGATACCCACATGCTTCATCCCTTCACTTCTTCCAAGTCCTTGCTTCAGTGTCACCTTCATGAAGCCTTCCCTGAATGCCCTATTTAAAAATGCCTACCTGCACCCCCATCATTTGAGACCCCCAGACCTGGCCCTACAGACCTTTTGAATGACACCGGTCAACTTCTTACAATTTACTTGTGTTTGTCTATTCTGGGTCTCACCCTAGCAGAACATAAGCCCACCCCCCACAACACACCCACAGGCCTCAAGGAAGGGATTTTTTTTTTTTTTTTTTTGGATCCATTGCTGTCTCCAATGCCTAGAATAGTGCCTGGTCCATAGTAAGCCCTCAACAAATGTTATGGCAAATGTTTGATGGCAAATAGCTCTAGGTCAAGACAAGAGACAACCGTGTACACACTTTCCTTTGTGCTTGCCTGCCCGGTGCAGGGGGCTCAGTGAAGTGACCCAAACCCTGCCCACTGAACTCTGGTCTTCTATCTTGTTGGTGTTACAATGGTAGCCAAACAGGACAAAAAATGGCACATGTGGGAGAACTAAGATACAACCAGGATTCCAGGGTTCCTGCTGAAGCTGTTCTGGATAAAGAAGTGTTTCAGGTATGAATGAGATAGGAAGGTGATCCAGGAGCTGGGGTGGTGAACAAAGGGACAAAAGTGTCTGGAGAATCGAGCTATAACGGGGGAGATAGTGGACAAGGAGCTGGGATAGTAGAGAAAGGGGGCAGAAGAAGTTTGTGTCTGGGGCGCTGGGGTGACTCAGTCGTTAAGCATCTGCCTTCGGCTCAGGTCATGATCCCAGGGTCCTGGGATTGAGCCCCGCAGCATTGGGCTCCCTGCTCAGTGGGAAGCCTGCTTCTCCCTCTCCCACTCTCCCTGCTTGTGTTCCTTCTCTTGCTTTGTCTCTGTCAAATAAAATCTTAAAAAAAAAAAAAGTTTGTGTTCAAGTCTCAGATGGTAGCAACAGTGGACAAAGGTGTGGAGTGTTTGGGGGTACTCTTGAGCAGCAATGGGAAAGTATCTCTGGAGGGAAAACCTCTCCACTTGACCTAAGCAGTTAGCATCACCACTAAATAGATGCCAGAGGTAAAGCACTTCAGTCCCCAATGTCCTGGAGAGGAATAAAAAGGAAGTATGGAAGGATGAGGTCACCCAAGCAGAGTAGGCCAAGGAAAAAAATAATCACGAGAGGGAAGTGGACAAGGGCATACACTGTGCCTGGGGTCTGGAGCTGGCCCAGGAAGCAGCAGATGTGGGGGCAGGCTGTGATGAGTGTCAGGCCAGGTTCAGGGATAGGTTGTGCTATTCCCAGTACCCAGGTTTGAATGAAGGAATGAGGGGTCTGTTTCCAAGTGGGAGAAAAGTTGGGCTTCTGGCTGGGTGAGGGAGAGATATGAGTGGCATCCCCAGGCATCAGGTGGCCAGTCTGATTGGTGCTTTCAACTGTCTGGAGTGTTCTGTCAAGACCAAGGACAAGCATAGGCAGCTCTGCAGTCCTGCGGGGGTGGGGGGGGGTTGCTGTGCTGAGCCTGCTCTAACTAATCAACAACCCACAGCTGGCTCTCTTCTCAAAGGTAGGAGGCCTCGGGACAAGCAGACCAGGCCTGAGGGGGAGCAGGGTGGAGTGGGAAAAGGGCTTTTCCTCCACAGATGTTCTCAGCCAAATATTTTCATTAAAAACTGCAAAGTCTGCATAGTTACGGACATTCCTCAGTCCAACAGAGCTGTTTAGGCCCCCCCTGCAGCTGGGAAGTTGAACAAGGGCACCACAGGAACCACTGATGGTAAAGACTTGTCCAGGGGCTCAGTGCTTTAAGCCAGATGGGAAGGCATCTGTCCCCCCACCGGCCAGGACATAAGCCATGCTGACCAAGCCCTGGCTGACGGGTCGCAGTTAGCTTTCTTCTTCACAGAAGGAACAAGGTTAGAGAAGTTACAGGACTTGCTCAAACACGACTACTACCTCTCAAAATCAACATGGCAGGGAGTTAGGAGTAGGTGGAGCCGGACAAGGTGGAATTTGAATCCAGCTCAAATACAGTCACACGGACCCAGGTACCTGTGCTCTGTGCCTCCATCTCATCTCTTCCCAAGCGGGGAGGGTGGGAGGAAGAAGTGGCAATTCCCACCTTTTCTCTGCCCAGGCAACTGGCACAGCTAGGGTGGGGCTGAACCCTCTGGGCTACCACTTGAACCGACAGCTCCGGAAGTCCCTCCCTTCCCTGGAAGCACCAGGGCGTGCCACATCTGGGTTAATAATTCTTTATTAGGATTCAGGTTCCAAACAAGGTAGAAAGCAGCGGCAAGAGGGGTGCGGGGTGGGGGGTGAGGAGGGAACACCAGGCGTGGCTAGCTGGGCCACTGCCAGAGGCCCGATGGGAGCCCTGGGCTGGAGGGGGGCAGGGCTGGGGCCAGCCTACTGCGCGTGCACGGGGGTCAGCGGATGGTGTATCGTACATAGGGGACCTCAACATCCTCGCCGCTCTCGTCGTTGCAGCACAGCTCAAGCACCAGCGCCCGCACATGGCGGCCCAGCTTTCGCTTCGACACACGGCTCACGATCTCGGTCATCCTGGGGGGCGGGGGAGCAGAGGCTCAGGGAGGCAGAGGCAGAGATGAAGGGCAGTGAACGGGGGTGGAACAGCTGCAAGTGGAGGCCCTCCGCCACCCTCCCCCCCGCAACTCACGGCTGATCCAACCGTTCCTTGAGCTTGGCGGCTGGCATGAAGAAGGAGTAGAGCATGGACACACCCTGGGACAGCATGGTGATCTCCAACTTATGCTCTGTCTGGAGGAGGGGGGAGGGGGACAGCAGCGTCATGGGGGTGGACAGCCCAGCGAGCCTCGCAGGTGGGATGAGAGTGAGGGAGGGGTCTCACCTTAAAGTAGTCCAGGAACTGTTTGAGTGTCATCTCCTCGCCGTTAGGCTGCAGCCCCTGGACCTCAAAGCGATCCCACAACGTCCACTCCTGGTTATAGTACTGCGGGACAAGGAACAGGGCTGATGGGCTGGGGGCCACCACAGGGTCCGGCCCCGTCAGTCCTGGCCTCGCCCGCCCACCACCATGTTAGCTCAGACTAACATGCTAAGTCAGATTGCAAGCCTCTTTTGTCAAAAACATGTGGCTTCCGTCGCACCTTGAGCCCTGACACCCTTCAGTGACCGATGACCGACATGGCCTAGTAACTGGGATCCTGTTCTGTTCTCATCTCCTACCCACCCTCATCCTCTCTCTCACTCTGCTCTAGTGACTTACTCTTCCTCAAACATGCCAGGCATGCTCCTACCTCAGAACCCTTGGAGAGACTCATCCCTCTGCCTGGAATGCTCTCCCCTACCAGGAGCCTGCGTGGTCTGCTTCCTCCCCTCCTCCAAGTCTGGGCTCACAGGTCATCTTTTCAGCAGGGCCTTTCCTGAGCATCCCACATTTAAAGGCCCCAACCCAAGCCCTTGCCACCTGATACTCAAGTCCTCCTTACCCTGCACTCTTTTTTGGAGGTTCTAAAATAATTTATCATGTTATTTATAGAATCTATTGCACAGGGGCGCCTGGGTGGCTCAGTTGGTTAAAGGACTGCCTTCGGCTCAGGTCATGATTCTGGAGTCCCAGGATCGAGTCCCGCATCGGGCTCCCTGCTCAGCAGGGAGTCTGCTTCTCCCTCTGACCCTCCCCCGTCTCATGTGCTCTCTCATTCTCTCTCTCAAATAAATAAATAAAATCTTAAAAATAACTAAAAAAAAAAAAAAAAAAGAATCTATTGTACAAATAAATACAATCCTAGCACCTACAAGAGTATCTGGCACACAGGTACTCAGTAAATATTTGAAGCAAATTAATGAATGAAGCAAGTAAAAGTATTTACCATAAGAAGCACCCAATAAATGTTGGTTGCTATTATTATGTTATTAATAATCTCTCAGGATACAATTAAAAGATCCCATCTTTTCTGAGGGCTTCCACAGGCAGGTTCAGACCAGTGCTTAGCACAGAACAGGGTCTGAGAATAAATGAATAATGTGTGCACAAAGGGAATAAGTAGGTGCATGCTGACAGAAACCCTCACCTGGTGACAGGCTATGAAAACAAACTAAAGCAAGCTGCTCTACAGAGAAACATCCCACTCACAAACCCAGCGGCCCTGATGCAGGCCCTTACCTGGTGACGGGGTGCAGCAAGGGGTTCAGAGAAGGCAAAGAAGGGCAGGGCCAAGTTGAGGAAACCATTCTTGTAGGAGTCAAGCTGTCGGTGCCCATGCACCACTTTATACAACTCCAGACACACAAGGCCAACCACAGCTGCTGTGGTCGTGGCAATGGCGGGGATGATCTTCCCTGCAATCAGCTTGCTCTGTGAGGCAGGAAGGATCAAGACACGTGGTAGTTAAGGTAGAAGAGGCTCAGAGCCTACACAGAATGAATGGAACGTGGAAAACTCAAGCCTGGGGGGTGGGGGTGAAATCAGGTCCAGACTCCCCTCACCTTGTGCCGGTCTGCAGGGGGAATGTCATAGTTCTCTGCCCGGAGGTTGGATGCAGCCACAATGAAATCCATATGGAAATTGCTGTCATCATCCTTTTATGAGTGGGGGAGGGAGAAGGGGAAGGGCGGGGAGATGATGAGAGGATCAGAGTCGGAGGAGGAAAAGGATTCCTGGCCCCTGGGGACACAAGTATCCTCCACTGCAATGACCTGCAGGGTTCTCTCAGATCACAAAGGCATGGCTGGGAACATCTATACGTTCAGGGCCATGTGGCAGGCCCATGATCCAATCCCCGTTAAAGACCTGCGGCTGCCTCCAAATCCCCATTGACCCGTTCTGTCTAGCCATCCCCCTGCCTGCCCAGGGACCCGACCCAGCACCTTCTCAAAGTCGATGGGATACATCTTGAATCCAGGGAGCTTTTCTGGACTGGGCAGTGTGGCCTTGAGCTCCTCGAGACGGCTATCATCTGCAGGAAGAAAGAGACCCCACTGACCCTTTAGATCCCTGGCCAATGTCTGAGGTGGAAACGGGAGCCAGGGCAGGGGTGGGGGCAGGGAGGGCAAAAGATGTTCAGGTAGAGAAGACTTGAAAAGGAAAGTTATCCTGGGAGAGAGGAGGCACAAGGCGGAGAGGCAGAGCAGGACAAGAGAGCACAAACCTGAAGGAGACAGAAAGGGGGCAGGTATGTGGAGAGAGAGCTCTCCAGAGACCCTAAGGAAGACATCAGGAGGAAGTGAACATGGACAGATCCAGAGATCTGGATGGGAGATCTGTAGATCCTGGGGAGAATGTTACAGAAAGAGGTGGGGTGACATGGAGAATATGGGGGAGGGGGTGCGACAGGGGTATGAAAAAAATATACAGAGGGGATACTGGGGGGAACATGCAGACGTGGAGATAGAGGAAAGATATGGGGAGGGAAAAGAAGATAATGAAGAGGAGAGAATTGGGGCATGAGACATGTAGGTGTTATGTATCCCATACACACTTTACATGTATCATTTATATACATTTTACGTATACCTTACGTACATTACGTAGATCTCAATGTACAGTTATGCAGCTATATGCATGTATATACATATGTACGTAAGGAGAAAATGGAGGAATATAGAGACGAAGTGAAGGCAGATGTGGAAGGAGAGATGGGAAGAAACATACGGCGAGTAACATGAGGGGGTAGAGATTTGGGAAGGGAGATGGGGAGACGACGGGGGAGATAACAGGAGAAGGGAAAAGACCGATGGAGAGGAAGATGGGGAGCATGGAAGATAATGCAGGGAGAGCCACATAGCTGCAGATGCTGTATCTAGTCTACGGACGGGGAGAGGTACGGAGCGGAAGATAGATAAATCCACAGACTGGGCGTCAGAAAACTACAGCACTGAGCCCAGGTCAGCCCACCACCTGCTGTATCAATAAAACTTTACTGGAAAACAGCCACACGCGTTCATTTACACATTGTATATGGCTGCTTTTGTGCTTCAACTGCAACAGGTGATTAGCCGCAGACACTCTATGGCCTGCAAAGCCTGGGAGTCACTATTTGGCCCCTCACCTAATACGCAGCATGAGCTGGAAGAAAGAGATGGAGAGAGATGGGGAGTTGGAGGAGAGAGACATGGAGAGGAAGATAAGGAGGGAGTTCTGGGGAAAGATTTATGGAGGGCAATATTAGGGTGAAGAAACATACAGAGGAACACAGGGGCCAGATGTCAAGGCACAGAGACCACTGGTGGAGATCATACCCCCCAAAGAAACATAAAAAAAGAAACAGAAGTTCTTTTTTGCAAGGCAAATACACACAGAAGACCAGAGAGTGGGGAGAAGGAGCGAGGGAGACAATTTGCCCCAACCGAACGACCTTCTTCACACTTTAGGAGAAGGGAGACTCAAAGGAAGGTGTGGGGAAGTCTCAGGCCTGGGGCAGCAGAGCAGAGCCAGGGGCAGAGAACAGGTGGGGAGGCTGGCCTGGGCAGGGGACAAGGGGGGTGGTGACTCCTGGCCGACTGGCCAAACACCCTCACCAACTGAGGCATTGGCGCTCTGCAGCTCCTGGTCAGAGACGTGGATCTTGACGCCAGACTTGGGAGTAAACTCGGGGACCTGCACAGACCGTAGGAGTGTGGCCACAGCAGCTCGGTCCTGAGAGCCTGTCAGCCCATAGGTCTGGGCAAACAGGTTGGCGGCAGCCATCACGTAGTCCAGATGCAGGGGCTGGGGGAAGGCAGGGCCCAGGACGGTGAGGACATCGGCTCTCGCCTGATGTGTCTCAGCCTCCTTCCCTCCCACCCACCCTCCACCTGACCCAAGGAGACCCCAGGGAAGAGACTTACATTGTTGACATCAAAGGTGAGCGGGTGTGGACAGCGTTTGGGCCCAGACCAGAATGGAGCTCCCGAGCTCGTGAGCTAAAGGAGGAGAGAGATTTTTGAGGGGCAGGACTTGAGAGCTCTCTAACAAGCCTAACTCCTGGCTGGGCACCCACAGGGCCCTGGAGTCAGTCATGAAAGACCCAGACTGTAGGGTCCTGTAGATGGAAGTTCCGGTGCCAGGCTGAACCAGGGACCTCGCTGAGCAAACAACTACCAATTCCTGGGCACTCGCTTTGTGCAAGATATGCAGCCATTTCACAAACTCTTACGGACTGCCAGGCACTGTACTAACTTACTATTAGTAAGTACCAATAAATCCTCACAAAACTCCTGTGAGGTAGATTACCGTCATGTCTACTTCGCACGTGAGAAGACTGAAGTGCAGAGGAAGTCATGTGACTTGCCCAAGTGCAAATGGAGCTGGGAAGCGAAGCCATATGGATTCTTGCGCTCTGGACTACAAAATTTCTCCCCCATAATCTGTTCGGCCCTGGGAGTCTAGCAGGGCTCAGGACACGCCACAGGCATAGGAAACAGAAACACAAGTCTCTTGCTCCAAGGCAAGGCAACGGGAAAAACGGGTCAGACTTAACCCGTCTTCTGAGAGCCCCATGCCCTGGGGTACCTGCCACAGCCAGACTCCTGGCCGGGAAGAGCATGTGGAGAGCCCACAGCAGGTTCCTGTGCCGGGAAGACGCACTGCGCCAAGCGGCCGTGGCCGGCGGGCATTACCTGGTCGGGAGGGAAGTTATGCAGCAGCTGCCGGATGTTGTTAGAGTACTGGGTGTGCCAGTGGTGGCAGGCCCAGCTCACGCAGTCGGCCCAGGTCTGTGGCCGCTGCAGCACCAGGCTGCGCTGCACGGCCTCCAGCACCTCCAGGGGTTGGGTGCCTGCCAGCCGCAGGGTCCGCTCCACAAACTTGGGGTCTCTATCAGGAATTGGAGGGGGTCAGAGGGGCAGGATTACACAGTGGCCCTAGGAGTGGGCTCCAGGGCCACCCCACTTTCTCCATGGAAAGCTAGTCCTGACCCCCGGCGATATGAGGCCTGAGGCTTCACTTGACTCATCTGCAAAGTGTGCCTGGTGCTGGGTGTCACTGGTGAGGAAAGCAGGCAGGATGCCTTGGCGGGCAGGCAGGGGATGGGCTGAAGGGGCACCTGGATACTTACGTGAGGTACTGGTTCACGTTTTCCGCCGGCTGCTTGAAGAGGCCCTCAAACTCATCCCGAGCCCACTGCAAGACAGAACAGATGGACGACGTGGAGGGACGGTTGACAACTGGGGATTTGTCATCAGAGAGACCATCAGGGAATGCATCCAATTAGAAGAACACCATTGCTTTGAGAAAAGGGAAGCCCTTTGCCACTGCTCCCCAACCTTCCCCACTCCCCCACCCTCCGGCGCCTCAATTTAAAAACCAATGAACTAAGGGCGCCTGGGTGGCTCAGTCGTTAACCGTCTGCCTTCATTCAGCTCATGATCCCGGGGTCCTGGGATCGAGCCCCACGTCGGGCTCCCTGCTCGGTGGGAGGCCTGCTTCTCCCTCTCCCACTCCCCTGCTTGTGTTCCCTTTCTCGCTGTGTCTCTCTCTCTGTCAAATAAATAAATGAAATCTTTAAAAAACAAAAAACAAAAAACCCCAATGAACTTGATCTGGGCGGTGGTTACACTAGTGTATGTGTGAAAAAAAAAAAAAAAGATTCTTAAGGATCTGTGTCCCTTACTAAAGATGTTATATGGCGATTAAAAAAAATTTAGTTATATTCTACCATAATTTAGAAAAAGAAAGAAAAAAAATTCAGATCCAAACCAAAAACGATTGCCATACAGGCCCTGGCGCTGAGCAGCAAACAAGACAGACGCTCTACACTCTGAAAATTCCCAAGGACAGTAAATGCATTCACTGGTGAGGGAGTTTGGAGGAGAGCGCATCTAGGTTCAATCCCCAGCTCTCCTACCTAGTATCCAGTTTGGGGACTTCAGAAACACACAGCAACACTTATCTTCACACCCTCCTTTCTAAAACAGATACCGTAACAATAAGGACTCTGCGGTGGGGTTGCAAAGAAAAAACAAGCAACTACGTATCTACTGAAACGTTCCTAAACCGGCCCCAGATACACAGTAAATGCCAAGTGCTTTCTGAACCGTGAGGCCGACACTGCTATCAGCCCCATTTCACAGAGGAGGAGTCAGGCACGGAGCACTGGAGTCCGAAGTCACACACGGCCCAGTGAGAGCACAGTGGGGACACAAATATGAACATGCCCACTCTGGAACTCCAGGCAGAAGGGAGAGTGGCCGAGGAAACCGGTTTTTCCCTATTTGGTTCTCACCCCCACACTCCTAACTAAACATTCTGAGCAGTTTGTTCCCGAAGACAACAGGGTCTTTCTCATAGCACAAGAGTTCTCGGGCCGCGCTCAGGTTCTGGTTCGTGGCCCTGGGGCCAGCTGCCTAGGTGCGTTCACTCTGTAAGAAGTCAGCCTGATGACAGGCGCACTGGGCTGTATGCTGTATGCACACGCATCACACAAACAGAGTCATCCTGAGAAACTAGCTGTCGAAGCCATTTTGAGCAAGAGCTGTGCACACCTGAAGAGGAACTAAGCACTAAAGACCTAAATAACTGCAAGACGTAGTAAGAAATCACCATTAATTTTGTTCAGCATGAAAGTAGGGTCTTGGTTAGACAGCAGCAGTTCTCACCTGGGAGCGATTTTGCCCCCCGCCCCCCACCCAGGAAGGGAGGGGGTATTGGCAACGTCTGGAGACATTCTGAGTTGCTGCAACTGCCATCTAGTGAGCAGAAGCCAGGGATGCTGCTAAGCACTGGACCGTGCAGAGGACGCCAGCCCCCACCGACAAAGAAGTATCTGGCCCCAAATGTCAATAATGCCAAGGTCGAGAGACCCTGTTATGCAGAGCTCACTTCCCTCGCGGAAGCGTATTAGATTAAGGAGGTGTTATGATAACCACGACACGTTTCAGCACTAAGAAGGAAAAATACAGCAATCTAAGAAAAAAATGTGTCAAAACATTAACAACTATTAAATGTAAGTGAGGAATGATATTTGAGTATTCATCATACCACTCTTTGTATTTTTCTACATGTTCAAAACTTCTCAAAATAAAACAAAATGAATGAATCACTCTAGAAACCCAGGCTGTTGGATGGGAAGCGAGGGAGGAAGGTTTCAAGAGGAAGCACATCCTGAGCTTTAGGCTTGTGACACCTGAGGGGGCCTAGTGGCCAAGAAGGTGCCTGCCCCCACCCCTCTCCCCCCTCCAGCTGATCACCTGCAGGGTGTGCTCAATG
The DNA here is from genome assembly GCF_004348235.1 of Phoca vitulina. NCBI lineage: Eukaryota > Metazoa > Chordata > Mammalia > Carnivora > Phocidae > Phoca > Phoca vitulina. Next base: position 19,114,686 of record NW_022589738.1, on the reverse strand, counting down.
GCGTTGGGGAAGTTCTTCAGAGTGCAGATGGGGATGGACTTCTCAGGCGGATCCTGGCTAGAGCTGTAGGACTCTGTCAGGAAGGGGATCACCACCTGCACATTGCCCTTGGTGCCCAGTGTGCCAGACTCCAGCAGCGGCTTACGGTAGTACACACAGCGGCGGTCCATGTACATGCCTATTGGGGGGGTGGGGGGTGGGCAGACCGTGTGTATGTCAGGAATGTCAATAGAGAACGTAAAAACAGACACCCCTAATACATACACACACGCGTGCGTGCGCACACCACCTTTGCCCCTGACCTCCTCGCCCGCCTCCAAACTCACGGGCATCCACATTGTCGAGGGCATTGGCCACACCATCCAGGTTTTGGAAGAAATCGTCATCATAGATGCGCTCCGTGTCAGGGCCCACACGGTTCTGGTGGCTCGTCACCCGGATGTGCGGATTCATCTGACGCACAGCTGCAGCGGCCGTGTCTGACTTTAACTTCTAGGGGGACGAGGGCAGGATGGGAACACGGGGCTCAGCTCTTCATGCATTCACCCAATAAACTTCTATAGAGTGTCCTCCTAAACATGGATTTACTTAATGCCCGGGAAGAACCAGGTTCTGAGTTCAGAAGGCTCCCTAATTTAGCAGGAGACAGTGTTCGACAGCGCCCCATGGCCAGGGCTGGGACAGAGGTGGCAGGGGCTCAAGGAAAGGAAGCAGTGAACAAATGCAGATCAGAGGCAAGAGGCCAGCCACTCTGTTTCTACACCTACCCAACATTTACTGTTCTTTCAGATAACAGCACCCAGAGCTGGGATCCATCCTCTCAAACGAAACGATCCTTTCAAAGGCCAGGTCAGGTCATGTCCCTCCTCTGCTCAAAACCCTCCCCTGACTCCCCCTCTCCACAGAGGGGAAAAGGAGTTGGCCCCCACTTCCCCTAGCTCATCTCCTACCCCTCTCCCCACCATCAGGATCCTGGCCTGGAGCGCTCTGAACCCAGAAAAGGGGGGCTCTACTCCCTTCCAACCTCCAGGTCTGCAGAACCGAGCCCTTCCCTAACCACTGTAACCAAAACTGCCAACCCATCTTCCGGGGGTGCCCGACTTCCCTTTGCTTGCTTTTGTTGTTTCCTTTGCGCGGCACTTATCAGCATTAACTCCAAACCTCACCCTTACACCGTGTTGCTTGCTTACGGTCTGCCCTCCCCACTCCAGAAGCTTTCTTTCCTCGCTGTATCCCAAGTGCCGAGAGAAGTGCCTAGACCAGTGGCTACCTGGTTACTGAGTCAATGAATGGCGAGGGGAACAGATCCTGGGCAGGCACACATGGCCCTGTCACCCACGGAAGACTTCACAGCTCGAGCCGTGTACGGCCCGGGGTCCATCCGGCAGGGAAGAGTGAACCTAGCACAAATGTCCTCCTAGGGAAGGCCTGCTGGCAAGGCCGGCCCTTGGTTGGCACCTGGGAACCTGGATTTCGGGAGGGTTCGCACCATGCCTTACCTGGTAAGGGTGGCTCCCTGTGCCTAGACTGCTTATGCAAAATACGGATTCTGCTGAATTCCTGCTTTCCTTCTGGGAGGCTGGAATTTGGGTATGTGCCCAGCAGAGGGTGCCTACGTGACCAGCCCATAGTAAAAGCCCTGGGCACTGAGTCTCTAATGAGCTTCCCTGGTTGGCAACATTTCACATGTGTTGTCACAACTCGCTACTGGGGGAGTTAAGTGCATCCTGTGTGACTCCGGGGGAGAGGAGTCTTGGAAGCTCATGCCTGGTCTCCCCCAGGCTTCGCCCCGGGCGCCTTTTCCCTTTGCTGATTGTGCTCTGCATCGTTCTGCCGGAAGAAATCATAGCCATGAGCTGAGCCCTGTGAGTCCTCCTAGTCAATCATCAAACTTTGGAGTGGTTTGGGGGACCCCCAACACACTGTCCCAACCAGCACTGATAAGAGGTCAAGGGAAAAAAAAAAAAAGTGAGATGAAAAATGGCAGATTCAACGCAAGGATACTCAAGAAACGTTTCCTGAATGAGGCAGAAAAGCTGAGACAAAGAGCTGAAGGAAAAAGGTGGAAAGGCCTCCCTCCTTTCCAGAAAGAATGGAAACAAAAGACAGGAGGAAAGCCAGAGGACAAAATCCCACCCCCTCTCCCCATCCCACTCACCGTGACGTCCCAGGGCCGGAACAGAAACTGCCGGTTCAGATTTGACTTCTCAATAGTGTCCATGTCTGTGACAACAATTTCTCCGCCCTCCCCACAGCCCAGCCCGATCATGGCGAAGTTCTTGAGCAGCTCACAGCCAATGGCTCCTGCACCCACCTAGGAGGCAGCCGAGAAGAGGGACAGAGGCCGGGTGGGGTAACACAGGTGAGCGTGACGGCACGCACTCTTCCTCACTCCCCCCGAAGACAGCAGGGGAGGCGAAGTGAGGCTAGTGCCACATCCTCAAGTCCCAGAACTCTAAGAAATAACCCGGAGCCATCTGAGGGAAGGCAGCAACGGCGGGCGGGTGGGGCGGGGGGGGGCACGACACAGAAGGACGCACTAGGCTTTCCCTTGAGATCAAGAAAGTGGCAAAAGGCACGCAACGGAGGTACCAGAACCAAAAGACCTTCCCTCGGGAGGCAAGAGACTCCAGAAGAGGTGGCCAGAGGCCTGGGAGGTGCAGGTAGAGAACATCTAAGGGGATCACTCACTAGGAAGTACTTCTGCTTGCCCAACTTCTCTTGCAGGTCGGAGCCAAACACGGCCACCTGCCCATCATAACGGTTCTGGCGCTGAAGAGTGCAAAGGAAGGAGGGTCAGAGGGGGTCTCGCCAGAAATGCCCCCAATGATGTCTTCCCCGTGGGCCCCACTCGCATACCGGGTGGCACTTGTCCTCCGTGAGGGCCTCTTTGTCCTCCGGGAGACACTCCAGGGCATCAAAGTATAGCCACTGCATTATGGGCATAAACTTCCCAGAGCAGGCCTGGGGATTGGGGAGGAGAGAGGAAGCAGTCAGTAGTTAATCGGGACAGATGAACAGTAAGTGATGGAGTCAGGGAGGTGCCTGGCCCACCCCGACCCTGCCCTTCTCCACCCACGCTTACCTTCATGACCTCCTGGGCAGCCAGGCCCCCAATGAAAGCGTTTACGGGTGCCAGATCCCCAGCAGCCACATAGGCCAGCTTTCGGATGAGGTCCTCGTCCAGGTTGTCCTGCTGCACTGCTCGCAGGGCTCGCGCATTCACGGCCCGGGCTAAGGTCACCAGCTCTGTCGCATCTTCCTGGTGGGGCAGAAGAAACCAAGAAGGCACCTGTCAGGCCACTGCGGGAAGAGGGATGGAGAGGGGAAGAGGAGAGGGAGAGTGGACGGGTAGAGGCACAGTGGGCCTTCAGTGCCAAGGTCACCTGCCCTGGTTGGCCCACCCACTCACCCACCTCATTGCGGGGCCGAGGGGGCCGGCCATGCTGAGCACAGAACTGGTGTAGGGCCTGGAAGCCAATGTGCAGCTGGGCGGGCCGGGAATACTTGGCAAAGTCCGTCATCACGAAGTCAGGCTCTGCCAGTGAGGCCAGCAAGGATTTCTGTGGGGGGCAGGGCATCAGAGCCTAGAAATGCCCAGAACCACCCCCCACCCCCCACTACCCACCACACTCACAAAGCTGATCTTCTTAGGTACTTTGACCTGACTGACAATGCCTCCACGGATGTAATCAGAGAAGCTGGAGGTGTCACAGATGCTAAAGGTGTAAGGACCTAGGTAGACAGGGAAAGGGTCAGGCTATCTGCCTTCCCTAAAGCCCACAACACCCTCAAGATAAGGGAAAAATCCATGGATTTTCAGGGAGCTTGGTCATCGGGAGGCAAGACCCCACCCCGGGTTCTACTTTGACATCAGAAACCATCTCCCCTCTGCCCAAGACCCAGGCTCAGAACCCATGAGATCCTGTGCTCTTGGATCCAAGTCTACACTAGAAGACATTCTCTGCTCCCTGTCCACATCAGCTCAGACATGAGCGGATCCTCTGACCTGCTCTGTTCAAACGCCAGAGACCTTTTCCCTGTCAGCGCAGATACCAGGGACCTGTTCGCCTATGAACAGCTCGAACACGAGACAGCACCTCTACCCCAGGCCCACCAGCTCTGGCTGGACCACAGGGGGGTCTGTCTCTGATTCATCTCGGACACCCAGCATGTGTCTGTCTCCCCTCGCTCAGAGCCCAGGGTCATACCTCTTATCATCCCTGATTCCTCCACAGCCCTAGCTCACCCAAGACTTTGATCTCCATGGGCTGACTTCCGTTGAGTTCAACCATGCCCTGTACTTCTGAAAAGGAGACAAAGTCGCCATTCTCAAACCCATGTCGGGCCTCATCCAGGCAGGTGACCACACCGGGGTTGTCCTGATTATTAAAGGAGAAATGAACCTCAGAGGCGGGTTCAGGGTACCAGGAGCAGACAGAAGGCTTGCTGCTGCCCATCCGCCTGCCAGGACCCCTGAAGCTGATCTCCTCACCTTGGTGACCATAGAAACCATAGCACTGAGTGGCTGCTCCCCGTTGGAATCTGTGAGGATCATTTCCTCTCCAAAGTCACAGAAGAGCTGCCTGTAAAGGGAGGCAACAGGGCTGATGCCCCAGACTCCCATGCTCACGGGGACCCGCGTGTCCCTCGAGATGCAGCGAATACTTGCTGAGCAAATTCAGCCCATCACTGCTGGGAATCACACAGCGCTCATGTCACGTGGGGAGAAGTGGACACACAGAATCCAAAACCCGAGTGGCTGAGGGGCAGGGCGGTGACAGCTCAGGGGTCTTGGCCCGGGCCTGGCAGGGGTCGGGGAACCAGGGTGGGGACACTCACCCAAACAGGCCCCGCGTGTCTGCCACCACCAGCTTGATGCCACGGTTGTGACAGAACTCACCGACCCGCAGCTGGTCCTCCAGGGGGGTGTTGGTGAGGACCACCACCTGTGGAGAGATGGAGGCTCAGGGCAAGGGCCCGGCACCAAGGCAAAGGAGAGAGAATAATGGAGGAAGGCTGGTGCCTGGGGCCGGGGCGGGGGGGGGGGGGGGGGGGGGGCTCAGAAGAGTTCTTAAAGCTTTCAAAGTATCTATCATGGTTCAGTAGATACTTTCACAAAGTATCTACTATTTATCAAATTCAGCCAGGGTGAGACCCAGAGAAAAGGGAAATGCGAATCCCTGCATCAGGGCAGGCAAAGTAGCCGGCAAGGCAATGAGACAGCCAGGAGGAGAGAGTGTGAACAGGGAACTCATTTACGCACCAACACCCACTGCCGCCCGCCTACAACCCTGCCTTGCCCCGTGAGACACAGGAGTAAACCTCCCTCCGCAGCCCAAGTCTGAGCTCACTCCTACCACACCCGCTCACTCCTACCACACCCGCTCGCTCCCAATTCTCGAGACAGTGCCTGCTGAACCGGGTGCCTTGGGACTTCGCTCTCTGCCGGAATGCCCACCCTTCCCCGCCAGGGCCAGCTCCTCCAACTACCTCAGGCTCAGCGGCGGTGCCCTGGCCCGCTGGGACACCCCAGGGCAGAACCTCAGCCCCCACAGCTCCTCTTTCCGGCTCAGAGTTTTTATTTAACAAACAAGCAGACGGCCCTTAGCACGTGCCAGCTGGTATCCCAAGCACTTAGCCCTCACAAAAACTCGATGAACTGGGTACTACTACAGGTCCCAAGTCCACAAACAAGAACAAAATAAACCAGAGGAGATCGAGTGGCCTGCCTGAGGGCATCCTAGTAGAACTGGAGACCCACGCTAGGGCAGTCTGGCTCCAGCCTGTGCTCATAACCACCACGCTGCATGGGTCTGCCCATTCACAGCCCCACCCCCCCCGAAAAGGGAGGTCCAGGGTCTAAATCCCACCTGCGTCCCCGACACGAAACCTGGCACAGAGGCTAGCTCATTTACCAGAGAACTAATGAACAAAGCAAAGATGGACTGGGAGAAGAGTGGGCAGGAGGCTGGGCGGTGCGCCCCCTCCCCCCAGCAAGGTACCTGAAAGCCACTAAGGAAGTCATCAACCAGAGGCCCGGTGTAGGCAGTGACAGGCACGTAGCTGTTGAGCTCGGCGAGGCGGGGCTGGGAGACCTCAGCCCGGTTCTTACCGATGTCCTCCTCCCGCAGGTAGAACTGCAAAGGGGAGCCAGGGAGGAAGGGAGTGGTGGCAGAGCCCGGGGGACTGGCACCTCTGCCAGGGAGAAGGACTGCCAAGAAGTACCTGGGAGGAGAGGTCAGCCCACTGGGCAGTGCCCTGGTCATGCAGGGTGACAGCCTTGACCCCACCAAGGATGATGTTCTTGGCAATCTCCACACCCAGGCCCCGCAGGCCTGACACCAGGACGCTAGAGGTCTGGAGCCGCTTCATGGCCTCATGGCCCAACACGTACCTGCCAGGTTGGGGGGTGTTCCGGGTCAAAGTCTGGCCCTCCAGACCCTGTCCTCCCAGTGCCCCTCCCGCTGCTTGGCCCAACCTAGGCCCCACTTACAGCTGCCGGGAGTAAAGGCCCTCATCTATGTCTGCTTCACTGCCGTTCTTCGCCATTCCCTAGGAATAGAGAAGAAGAACAGGTTTGGGGAGATACAGAGGAGGGCGTGGACAGATACACAGTGATACGGAAGGCTCTCCCACCCACCACTCCCACCACCCTGCCCGCCAGGGTGCAGGAAGAAGACGCTTACGTTGGTTGGCACCGAGGGCACTTCGGACAACACGGAGTGGGCAGGGGAACAGTTAGAACCCGGCTTTGGATCAGGCCCGGACACGCGACGTTTCTTGGACAGCGGCGAGCTGGACATCTGGAAGGGAAAAGGAGGGTCAGAGGTGAGCCTGGGGCATGTGAGTGCTGCAGCTGGTTAGTGGTGACTGTCGGGGTAAGGGAAGACTTAAGGGCTGGTATCTCCATTTTACGGAAGAGGAGGCAGGTACAGAGAGGTGAGGTGACTTGCCCAGGGTCACACAGCTGTCAGAGCTAAGATCTGAACCCAGGTGGTCTGGCTTGCAATCCATGCTGCTGACCACTAGGCCATTCGCCTTTCTCCCCAGCCCAGCATGAGGGAGAGACTCCAGTCCTGCGGGGTGAGAGGAGTGACATGAAGAATGTCCTTGTGGGAAAGTCAGAGGAGGCTGTAGGCTCAGGTCAGACCTTGCCACTCTTTGACAGACCTCATTTAAGCCCTGTGGGCTCGGTTCCCTCACCTGTGCAACAGGGCTGACAGGGCCACTTACCTACCCCATGGAGTTGCCGAAGTGACGAAAGAGAGCCCAAACCACAGAGCCTGACACAGAGCGGACAGGCAACAACAAGCAGCCGTTCTCCCCCCCCTTAGCCCCGGCGACAGGGGCGCAGGAGGGAAACGCGGCTTAGACTTCCATCAGGGTGGCATGATGGCGGGAGACACCTTGCCAGAGACCCAGTCCCCGGAGGGGCCCAGGGAAGAGAGTTTTCTGAAGCCCACCGCACCCCTCCCCCCAGCTCTGGGAGGGGAAAGGCCCAGGCCAATGAAAGAGGTCACGGGGAGAGACAACACACACACTTCCCAAGCCCTGTCTGCACGTGGAGCCCCTTAAACAGGTTGACAATAATGGTGGATGAATATTTATCAGGAATCCTCCCTGTGCCAAATGTCATACTAAGTAAGCACTTTATGAGCCTTGCCTCACTTTGTCCTCAGGGTGTCTCCGTGAGATCTGGACTACTATCTATCAATAACATCCCCCAACTCACACTGGAGAAAAAAAATTCACTCGGGGACATGTGGTGACTTGACCGAGGTTCCCACAAACACAGTGGCCAAGCGGGGCCCGGACCAGGATCTGCTGACCCTGAAGCCTAGGCTGCCGCCCGGTGTTATCACATTCCTTCCCCTCCATGGTCCTGACCCTGCAAGGCGGGGTTGAGCACCCTTGCCAGACAAATGAGAAAACCTGAGCTCATGAGGTCAAGTTAACCTGCCAAGCATCACATACTGGGTCCCAGAGACAGAACAATAGATAGAGCCTGCTGTGAGAGTGAAATCTGTGTGTGACTGGATCCACATGCCGGAAACAACAGGACCCTCGACCATTTCCCCTCACCACCAATGCTCTCCTAAGCCACTGTCCTCCTACACTGGGCCTTTTCTGACCCCCCCCATCACACTGAGCACCCCCAGTGCACCTAAGGTTCCATCTTGGCACCTGTCACACTCTGAGACTAGGCAAGAAGACAGGAGCTCCCTCCCCATCATCTACCAAGAGCTCACTGCCCGTCAATCACACGGTAAAGGGCTTTGTCTAATCCCAACAATGCCCATGAACGAGATAACCTCATGCCCACATCACAAGTAAGAAAACAAAAGGCTCGGAGAACTCAGTCACTTGCCCACAGTCACGCAGCTGGTGTGGGCCTGTTTGCCAAATGCCTCCTGGGAGAACAGAGTCAGGATCAAGCTCAGGACCCAGCCCATGGGGCTAAGGGATGAGGTGTGAGGGAGGAGGACCCAGAAGGCAGGAGGCTGGCTAGGGCCCTGGAGCCAACCAACCTAATTACTGGGAATGCAGAGCACTAACCTAGACAAGAAAAAGTTGGTGAATTAGTATGGAGACAAAAGCAAATCATAATTTTTCCACTTACTGACTCTCTGACCTGGGGAAGGGATCTCATTTACTGAGCCCCATTTTCTCCAAAGGCAGGGACAAACAGAACTATCCTCAAGGAGCTGCTGAGAAGGTTAAAAAAAGTCAACTTCTGTGGTCAGAACTCAGCGACTTGAAGACATCAGTAAGCTCCTCCCTGGACACCTGCAGTGGCCTCCATCACTTAGTTATCTCTTTGCCTTGTCACTGCTTTGCTCGTCTGGGACACAGCATCTCGTTTGCTTCCTAAATCAGAGATGACCCAGGGCCAGAGAGATCTTTAATATCTGCACTTTTTATCTCCGCATTCCTGTTGCTGCCAGCAAGGGTCTAAGCAAGTTCTGGGTAACTGTTCCAGAAAAGATTTCAACTGCAGAGATTTGCAACAGCCCAGTCTCAAGGCAAGCAGGAGGATTCTGGGGCAGAAACCCCCGAGAGGAGCTAAAAATTCCCCCTACCCCCAGTACAAAATTGATACCCTTTCTCCCTCAACATATGCTCAGGCCCCAATTAGAACACATATACTATCTGTTGTTCAGCAAAGCTGAACTGGGGCTCAGAGAGTTTCAGAATTTGCCTGAGGTCTCCAAACTGGTGATTTTGAAGCCTGAGCATTCTCTACCACCCAAACCAGAGAAGAAGGTTTGAGGTAGGAGTCCTGGAGCAGGTTTGAGAGGGGGCAGGCACAGGGTCAGGTTATCAGGATGGAGAAGCTAGGGCACAGGATGCTGGGGCCTGTCAAGCCTCCTGGGAGGGATTAACTGAGAAGTCCCTGGGAACATAAAAGAGAGGAGTCAGGAGGTAGTTGTTTGAGCCCATGGAGGCTCAGGAGGAGATGGAAAAGGGGGTTAGAAGTCATGGAAGGCAGGCAGCGGAGGGCCAGGCCAGATTGTTAAGACTCATATCTGGGTCTTTGGAAAGGATCTTTTAGGGAAAGGCCAGGAAATTGCACTAGAGGCCCCCTGAGGCTGCAAGGAGGTAGGAGGGCAGTAGCTGGGCCCCATGGAAGCTACACAGGGAATGGGTGGGGGATTCTGGGGCCCAAGGAGGCTACAGGAAGATGCTGGGGTCTGGGGGGAGGTGTGTTCTCCATCAGGAGGATGCTGGGGCCCTAGGGGTCTCTGCAGATGGATGCTGTTGGCACAGAAAAACCTTTGACCAAAAATAACAGGGACTTGTAGGGAGACAGGTGTCTCTGACATCGATGTCAAGAGTCCCAGGAGACTATCTATGAAGGTGAATGCTAAGTCCTAGGGTGGGGTTGGGGAGGGATTTCTAATGGAGCACAAGGGCCTTGTGTTGATCTCTGATTGGTACATGCTAGGTACGGCAGCTGCTCTAACAGAGTGGAAAGAGGAGGCTGAGCCCAGACAGTTCTGGCCCTAAAAAGTTCAGTAAGCAGATACTGGCTAGGTCTCCAAGTAGGATTGGGTTTCTCTGACCAATTATGTGGAATCCCATGGAGGCTCTGAGAGTAGATGCTGAGGAGGAGGTTTTCTACTCTGACTGAAGACAACTAGGCCTGTTGGGGGAACTGACATCTGACAATGATGTTGGGGTCCTACGAACCTGAAGGCCTCTAACTGATGCTGGGGACCTTGAAAGACTCTGAGGACAGATTCTGAGGCCTGATGTGAGGTTAAGGGATCTGTGAGAGAAGCTGCAACCTTGGTTGGCTTTTGAAGGCAGAGGTTGAGTGAAGGGTGGGGTTTGAGGTGAGTCTGATGGAGGGGGCTGGAAGGCAACAGGGTCTGCAAGGGCAGGTGCTGGCCGGGGGATCCGTGATGGAGAATTATGTATCCGAACAGTTCCACCCTGGTATTTGGTCCTTCGGGAGGCTCTGAGGGAACATCCTGGGAGTTAGGAGTGTGTGATCAGGGAGCTGCTGAGGCCCACAAGAGGCAGTCTCCAAAGAGAATACTGAGACCATGAAAAAGAGCATTCCCTTAAAGTAGAGAAAGTCTCTAAAAGCAGATGCTAGAAATGAAAGGAGTCTCTAAAGGTAAATGTTGAAGAGAACCTCTGATTAGAAATGCTGGGCCCAGAGGGCTTTCTGATGGAAGATGCTAGGGCCAGATTGGGGTTGGAGATGTGGAGAACCGGTCTCTGACATGGAGGCCAGGCCCAAATTGTCTTTGACAGGGTCTAGTTTCCTTGGAGGCTCTACGGGCAGATAATGCCTGTGTGAGTTGGGGGAGGAGGCAGAGCGATCTGAAGGAAGCTGCTAGAGAAGACTTACAGAAATGAAGGCCTTCCCCGGGGTCTAGCCCCTCTTGGAAGCTGTGAGAGCAAATACTGAAAGACTAGGACGGTCTGAAAGTAGACTCTGGGGGTAGGGCTTTAATGGCATACATTGGTGGGGGGCTTCGACCAGGAATGTCAATTCCCTAAGTCTCTGTTGGCGACTGAGGGGCGTTCTGACTTGCGATACAAGGTTCAGGACAGGGTCCCGGTCCCTGACTAGGGATACTAGGCCTGAGTCTCTAAAACCAGATCCTGCGGGGGGGGGGGGGGGGGGGGGGGAGGGGGGGATCTGACCCCAAGGTCAGACTTCGGAGCCCGAGGGCTGGTCCAGGATAGGAAATGTCGACCCCGCCCCAAGATCTGTCCCCCTCCCTCCTCCCCACGGATCCCAAGCATCCGAGTCATCACCGCCCATCCCGACATCAGCCTGGCCCAGCGCCGACCCAGGTTCATCCAATGCTTCCCGAAACCCCTGCCCCGGCCAAGGCGCTGAGAAAGGCCGTTTGTTACCAATGCCGGTTCCCCGGGTCGCGCCGCCGCCAACTCCTCTAGGAGCCGAAGCCAAGCCCGGCCGCCACCCTCCTCCTTCTCCTCCTCCTCCTCCTCCCTGCCGCCTGGGCCGCCTAGAATCGCCGCCGCCTGGGCCGCCTTCTCCTCCCCCGGCCGTAGTGGTAGTGCTCGTCCCAGCCACCTCCTTCACCTCCGCCGCCGACACAAGATGGCGGCCGCAGAGCCCGAGGCCGGAACAAAACCTTGAGCCCCACCCCCCAGGAACCCGGATGCAGGCAGGCCGCGCCCATTCATGAATCATGTATAATGGTCCCGGCCTGGTGTAACTCATTCGAAGAGGAAGAGCGCCACCTTGTGGCGAAGGTGGCAGCAACTAGGAAAACAAGTTAAAAAAAAAAACAAAAAACCCAAAAAACCATAGAAGCCACGACCCATGGAACGTGAATAATGAATACATTGTTGCAGCCAGGCTGCCAAGGAAACTAAGAAAGGACCTCAAGCCCACATTTCCTGATCATGAATTATGCATGAGGCCCGGTGGTTGGTGGACTAACTCCCTGCAACCAAAAAGCCAATGTTAAAACATGGCAGCCACGCCCCGTTGCTCATGAATAATTAATAATCTTATAGCAGCCCGGAAGCCAAGGAGACCAAGGCCACATCTTATCATGAATAATGCACGAGGCCCGGTGGGCTGGAACAAAAGGTACAGGTCCGCCTATTGCTGCATCTAATACCCTGTAAGCAGGGAAAAAGGGCTACCACAGGGAAAACACACTCCCCCGGCTCATAAATAATGCATGATGATGCTGCAGCAGCTCAACCTGGAAACTCAGAGAGGTCAAGAAAGGTCCCACCTAGTTACTTATGAATTATGTATGAGGCTGGATGGACAGAAACACTCAAGACAGCCCTGCCCAGCTAGTAGGGATTATAGTACTCCAGGCGAGGCAACACAGCCACGCCTTCCTGTTCATGAGTAATGAAAGACGATGCTGCAGAGCCACAGGGGAAACCCAGGGGGAAGTGTAGCTGCCTTCTCCCCACCCCTGACTAACATCAGGGCTGCCTTGGTCCAACCGAATCCAGACTAATATGCCTTTGGCAGGTGCTTCAGTTTCCACAACTGTAAAATGGGGATAGTAATAGAACCCATTTACCTCATAAAGGCAAAATGTGCTATTATGAAAATCAGAGAATACGGATCAAGGTGTGAGCTAGCAGTGCTGACACAGGGCGATGTTAAATTTAAGTATTATACATTAACATAAAAGAACTATGTCAATATATATTTATATTAATATAAAATTTGTTATGGGTGAGGGTATACTCAGCCACTAGAGAAACCCCCAACTTGGGGCATTATTTAAAAAACAATGTCTTGACCAGGCAATGAAATCTTATTCAGGACTAAAAAGAAAAACAAACAAACAAACAAACAAAATGCGTTGAGACAACCAACCGCCTAGAAGGACAATGGAAAACAGAATGCTAAGGCCACCAGTGTCCACTGAATAGGTAGGATAGAGGACCAGGTCACCAGAGATACAACTGTATACCAAAGCCTCAGGCGCACAATAAGCACCCAATACATTTCTCTCAAATAACAACAGATCATGTTAACAAATCGCATATTATGGTGATGTGTCCTTTCCATGCATTGTGCCACTGATCTCAGGAATGCAGAGCAGGAAATCGGTTCCTTCCTGGCCTTCAGGTCTTAGCTCAAAGGTGACCTCCTTAGAGAGTTCTTGAACCCTCACAAAAATCATTTCCACCCACCGATGACTAGCTGTGTGAACTGGGGCCAGACACTTCACTTCTCTGGGCCACTGTTTCCCCACCCATAAAATGAGAACAATAGTAACCTACCTTGTGATGGAGTTTAAATGAGTAAATGGGCAGAAAGGGCTTAAAACAGTGCCACGCACAAGTGCTGTATGACTAAAACTAGCAGTAATACAGGCCATTAAAGTGGTGGTGGCGGGCGGGGGGCGGGGGGAGGAGGGGAGACATTACGGCATTTGATTATGACTTCAGACTCCGGAACTAGATTGACTGGGTTTGAATCCCGGCTCAGCCACTCACTGACTGTGAGTAACTAACTTTAGGCAAATTACTTAGCCTCCCGGTGTCCCAGTTTTCTCATCTATAAAATGGGATAATAACAACCTACCTCCTAGGATTGTTGTGGGGATTAAATGGGCTAATAAAGTGTGAAATGAGTGTAAACTCATCTGATTATCATTATGCCCATACCCATTTTCAGGCTCACGGAAAGATTTGCCAAAGATCACACAGCTGGCAAGGATCGATGGGATTTGAATCTAGAGCCTGTGTTGATAATCTGGAGTTACTGAGCCATAAGGAATGAACAATGTAGGAGGCCTCCTCCCTTCGCTAGATTTAAGGCTTAAATCCTGGAACCTGTAAGGGAAAGCTAACAGCGGGTCATGCAGATGAAACCGTAAAAGCTACGCCCCTCATGAATTATGCACAATTACGCCCCTAGAAAAGCCACAGAAAACTCGGGGCGCTACTCACCTTTCCGATTAATCAATGAGTTCTAGTTTGCCCGGCGGACTGCAGGACTGCCCTTCAGCACACCCCTCCAGCACGCTGATCCGCCCCCTCGTGAATAATTCACAAGCCGATACTTCCAGCGGACCAGGTGCGAAAGAGGCAAAAATGGGCTTCCTCAACGGCCCCACCTCCTCATGAATAATGAAAAAGCCGCGGCCAACGAAGGCCCGGTAGCACGCTGTCCCCTCGGGAAGAGCCTAGCACACTGGGTTCCAGCGTCCCTTCCACAGCCTGGCCTGGGGGTCCCTCTCCCTAAAAACGTGTGGGCTCCGACCTGTCCAGTCGCCTCGCCCCGAGTATCCAAGCGCGGGGGGACATCATCATAGAACCAGAGGTCACAAAGGCCATAGATACATCCACAATGCCACGTCGGTCCCGAACGTTCCCACTGTCACAGGACCTTTCGTGAAACAAGCTGTCCCAAAATGCCGCCTTGACTTCAGGAACCTCAAACTTCGCCTCTCCCTTTGGGGAGTACCCCCAAATCCTGCCTCATGGACAGAGAACTCATACACGGACCTTAAGGGTCTCCTCAAACATCTCCCTAAACCCTGCCTCCGAGGGGTATATAAATCCTGCCTCCCAGTGATACTCCCGAAAACAGACTCAAAATCCCATCCCGGTGTCCCCAAATGCCACTTCCTAAGGGACTCCTCAAAAACAGTCACCCCGAAACGCCACCCCGGGCCCAGAGCTCCAAATGCGCCCATTAGGGGATCCCCCAAATTGAGCCCCCTCCCCCAAATGCTGCCTAGGGTTTGGGGGCACCGTGCTCCAGCTCACCCCCTGCGCCGGGCGGAAGCCTCGCCTTCCTGCTGGAGATGAGCCGAAGCCACGGGGCAACGGAAGAGCAAACCAGCTCCGTCGTACAAGACCAGAGTTTGCGCGGAGCTCGGAAGCGCGGGGCCTTGAAGGGCCCCCGGTTTGGGACGTACCACAGATGCTTAGCTAGAGGGGCGCCCGCCCCTGCTCCCGCGCCGTCGGCGCCCGTGTCAGACCCAGACAACCCTACGGGTTGTGGTACTTCCCGAGCGCGCGAGGCATGCTGGGCGTGGTAGTCCTGTCTGGCCAGTGCCCGGTGCACGTGGTGGGCTACAGCGCCCAGAGTATGGGAAAATGTAAACCTGGGCTGTGGAATTCCGGGGGCTGTGCTGGGGGTGGGGGAGGGAATGGGAAAAGGGAGTGGAACGTGGGGTACCTCCAGATGTAAAGGCACACCCATCCTACAGATGGGAAGGCTGAGGCTCAGACGGCCAAAGGAGTTCATTCATTTGACATTTATGGAGTTCAAGCTGTGGGCCAGGCGCTAGGGATTCTTCCCTTGCCCTCACGGAGCAGACATTCTAGCGAGAGGGATAGACCATAAATACAGCAAATGAGTAAAAATTATAGTTTCTCATATAAATATTTATTATGATAGATATGACTGTATAATATAAATTATATGTAATAAAATATACATATAAATACATAGTTGACATAACATGATAGCTAGTGTCAATATGTAAATAATTTACATCGGTATATAATAAATGTCTTAAATATTGTGTGTATTCTATATTCATATGTGAATATATAAAGATATATGTAAATACGTGTTGTATAGATGTATGTGACAACTGCCAAGTGCTATGGAGAGAAATAGAACAAGGTAAGGGGAAATCTGTGGGGTCAGGTTGCATTTTTCGTGTGATCAAAGGCGGCCTTGCTGAGAAGGTGATGTTTGAGCAAAGGTGTTTAACAGAAAATATCTTTATCACCTTATCCCAAATTCTGTATCCTGTATCCTGTCAACAACCTCCAAATTTATTCATTTGAAAAGGATTTCTTGAGTGCCTACTAAGTGCAGAGCACTGGGAACACAGCAAAGAACATATAAAGGAGACTGCCCTTGCAATAGTCAAGAACACTCTTCCATCAGATCTTTTCCTTCTTATTTATCTGTTGCCTCACCTCAGAGAGACCTCCCCAGATACTCCCTGTAGTCAGGGACCGCCTCTCTGAGGAAGCGGCATGTGGAAAGTGAGGAAGCAGGCCATGTGTCACATGGGGGAGAGCATTCCAGACAGAGGGATCATTGGGTGCAAAGCCTTGAGGTTGTAAGTTCCTGTCTGAGGAAGAGTGCAGAGGTCTGTGTAGTCAGAGAGGAGTGTGGAAGGGAGAACACTGGTGATGAGCTCTGAGGCCGTGTCAAGGAGGGTATTATAAGCCAGGCTGAGATGTTTGGGTTTTGTTCTAAGATCCGTGGGGAGCCGTGAAAGGATTTTAAGTGGAGGAGTCACATTATATAAATTATGTTTCAGTGTAAACAAGCTGGCTGCTCTGGGTGGAGAGAGAACAAACTGTAAGGGGAAAGATGGGAGCAGAGACACCAGCGGAAAGGCCACTGCAAGAGTCCAGAAGCGATGAGAGAGGATCAGACTAAGATGGTAAAAGTGGAAGGGGTGAGGAGAGATTCGCTTCTGGACTGATTTTGAAGGTAAAGATGCCAGGATTTGCCAAGAGATCAGATAGAGGACATGAAAAGTAGAGAGGAGTCCTGGCTGACGCCCCAGGTTATTAGCCTGAGCAGCTGAAGGATGGAGTTGTCATCAAGTGACATGGGAAATACTCCATTAGGAACCAGGTGTGGGGCAAGATCCGGCGTTTGTCTTCAGATGTGTTACATTTGAGATGCATGTTGGACGTCCAAGTTCTGGTATGTGTTGGTTGAGTGAACAGTTGGGGACCAGGTGTGAAATTCAGGGGGATCGAGGGAGGTCTGGGGCTGGAGATATGGATTTGGGGACCATCAGGGGAGACAGCTGAAGCCATGGGTGTGGCCGAGTTCTTCTCTGAAGAATTGATTGCCCTCAAATGGATCAGTGGGAGTCACTGAGGCAGGATATGGACTTTCCCAAGTGAGAGGAAAGAGCATTCCAGTTGGAGGGAACAGCTTGAGCAGAAGCCCATGGAGGTAAGAAAGCAGGAAAAAGAGAGGGAGGGGGAGGTGGGGGTGAGAGAGAGAAATGTACCATTTCGCTTTGCCTCCAGCCACGAATGAGTGTGTCTTGTGAACTCTGTGGGAGTGAGCTTGGGCATCTTTTCATAGATTTAAAGATATTTATGGTTCTTGCTTTTTGGGAATTTGTTGGTGTCCTTTGTTCATTTCTATTGGGTTGCTGTACTTCTCATGGATTTTTAGGAACTCTATATATTAGCCTTTTTTTTTTCTAGCCTTTTTTTTAAGTGAGAGTGATTTGAACAGTTGTGGTATGTGTATTTATTCATACTTCCAAGACCTGGTATATGGCAAACCCTGTTTTAGGCATTAGGGACACAGTGATGAGCAAGGCGAGACGTGGAGCTTTTGTTCTGGTGAAGGAGACAATACAGAAAAGGAAAAAATATATAGAGGATGTTAGAAGTTGAGAAGTGTTATGGAGAAAAGTAATACAAGGAGCGGGGCACAGGGAGTATGGTGGGGAAGGGTTTGTAATTTTAAATAGGGTAGACAGGGCAGGCCTCATTAAGGAGGTGACATTTGAACTTTCAAATGGCATGTCTCCTTCAGTCTGGAACAGTTCTTCAGTCTTCCCTTGACCTTCAGGACCTTGACGCTTTTGAAGATGACAAGCCAGGAATTTTGTAGCATGTCCCTCAGTTTGGTTCTGTCTGATGCTTCCTCGTGGTTAGATTCAGGTTCCGCATTTGGGATGGGAAGATCACAGAAGTGTCATTGACTCCTCCTTTCATTCTATCAGATGGTTCATGATTTTAATACTGATAATGTTTGCTGTGTTCCCTTCATTAAGCTGGTATCTGCCAGGTTTCTCTACTGTAAAGATACTCTTTTTCCCTTTGGAATTAACTAACATGTATTTCATAGGGAGAGACTTTGAATCTATGTGAATATCCTGTTCATCATCAAAGTGTGACTGACTGCTAGTGTAACCACTAGTTTTAGCATTCATAAAATTTCTAACTCCAACATTGTTGACAATTATTAGTATTAGTTGATGTTCTACTGTAAAGAAAATTATTTCCCTTCTTCTCCAATTATTTACTCTTTTACCCATTCATTTATATAGGTATGGACTCATGGTGTCTTGAACTTTATCAAGCGCTTTTTCTGTTTCAGATGATTATGTTTTGTTTACTTTGGGTCTATTAAGGTAGAGAACTACATTTATAGCCTTTTGTGATGTTGACCCAATTTTGCGTTCCTGGGATAAATCCTATTTAATCAAAACATGTTTGCTAAATATACTACTGGATTCATTTAGCTAAGATTTTGTTAAGGATTTTTACATCTACAGATAGAAGTGAAATGGGCTTGAAATTTTCTTGTATTATCTTACCTGTTTCAGGGATAGAGATTACACTAGCTTCATAAAATAGACATCTTTTATTCTTTTTCTAGTACCTGGAACAACTTCAGTAAGATAACAATTAACTATTCCTTGGGAGTTGGGTAAATCACACTTATAAAAACCATTTGCCACCCCTTTTTTTTGGTGGGGAGAGGAAATCTTTTGACTACTGTTTCAATTTATTACTTTTTGCTCTATTCAACTAATCTGTTTCTCCATGGAATGGTTTTGGCATTTTATATTATTCTAGGAATGTATTCATTTCATCTAGATTTTCAGACATATGTTCATTATTTTTAAAAGTTCTGTTTCATCTGTAGTAAGTTCCCCTTTTTAATTTTGTATTTGGTGTGTTCGCATTTTCAGTCTTCTTTAATTGATCAGTCTTGCCAGGTCTGTCTTTCCTTTTACTTTTTGTTTTAAAGATTCTGCCTTTGATTTTACTAATCTGTTGTTTGTTTCCCTTATTTCATCTATTTCTGTTCTCTTATATCCTTGCTTCTTACTGAGGTTTTCTCTGGTGGTCTTTTTCCAGTTTTGTGTTTAACTTACATATGATAAAATGCTCAGATTTTAATTGTACAGCTTGAATTTTTACCTACATATACACCCATATGGCCAGTACGCCCAATCAAGATCTAGAACTTTTTCATTATTCCAGAAAGCTACCTTGCAACCCTTTCTAGTGAAAGACACCCTCCCTACCTTCACTCTGCTCTATCACCAAAATGTTTTTTTTTTCTTTTTAAAAAGACTTTAAAGTAATCTCTACAGCCAACTTGGGGCTCAAACTTACACAACTTTGAGCTCAAGAGTCGCATGCTCTACTGAGCTGCACGCCAGCCAGGTGCCCCACCATGTTTTGATTGAGAACTTCACATAAATGGAACTATATAGTGTGTACTCTTTTGTGTCTTTTTTCACTCATGTTTGTGAGATTCATTCATGTTGATGTTTATATCAGTATTTTGTTCTTTTTTATTGCTGAGTTGTAGTCCATTGTATGAATAGACCGTAATTTATCTATTCTCCTCTTGTTGGATGTTTGGGTTCCTAGTTTTTGGCTACTGTAAACATAGCTGCTGCTTTCCATGTACATATAACAGGTCTTTTTGTTGGCGTGTTTGCATTTATTTGGGGGTAAATATCTAAGAATGAAATTGCTGGGTCATGGACTAAGTATATGTTTCCTTTTATATGAAACAACCAGTTTTCCACAGTGGCTGCACCATTTACTACTTCTACTTCCAACCATGTATAAGGGTTCCTTGCTGTGGGATTCTGAGAGCCCTGGGGGGTGGGAAGCGGGAAGGGAACATGTGGGCGCCTCCAGGCTAAAACCCACCCATCCTGAGACAGGTTCTTACAGGTGGCCTCCTTCTGTTCCTATTTCCTGTCCCTCTCCCCTCTCCCACACCCCCTTCCTCTGTCCCTGGGCAACACCCCCACCCCAAATCACCACCATATCACCTCTGGGGGCCCCTTCTTTCTCACCTTGCCTCCTACAGCTGGTGCAGGGAGATGTCATAACGCAGGCCAATAAGTGGGGGAGGGGCTTTGTGCCCATTGCTTTTCCCTTAGCACCTCCCCTTTCACTTTCTCACCTCACAAGCCTCTGTTTCCGGGCGGGGCGGTTCCTGGCCCCATTTCCCGCCCAAACCTTCAGGGCCAGCCGGGAGAGGGCAGCCTCAGCTTCATGTTCCACTGCACCAGACCTGTGCTGAGAGCACACACATACTTGGGAATCACAGGGTGCAGACTGGTTGGCAGTGACCAGAAGGGTGGGTCCTGTGCTAACAGTCGTGGAGAGAATGGGAATAAGTGTGGGCCCAACTGGTCCTGATGGAGCATCTCTGACCTGGGATTGGCAGGCTGAGCTTCTCTAGCTCCACCCCTCTGGGGTCATCTGCCCATTGAAGGCACAGGGGTGACTGGGGCCAGAGTGCCCACTGTTGTCCAATTGGAGACGCCCTTGGGCAGTCCCCAGCCCCAGGGAGGGCCAAGTGTGGTTTAGGTTTAGCCCTGCGATTGTACAACGGGTGCAGCTGCTGGGTGGCAAGGCCAGGGGGTGGGAGGTTCCCAGTGCTGGCTCTGACTCAAGGGGACTTCAAGCCCGATGGTGCCCTGCTGGTGTGGGATTTCCTGGTATATGGAGACCTGCTGGACTTGACAATGGCGAGGGGGCCGTGACCAGGATCTTGTGGGTCGGGGCACAAGCCAGAACTTCCTGTTATAACCCCCACCTTCATCCCAAGCCGGTAGCCCCCATGCACCAGACACCGTGAATGCTACCACTGCCACCTACCTTGGTCTGATGAGGCCCCTCGTCCACCTGTGTTTATGTCCCTGCGTGGGGGCCACAAACCACGCTGGTGCATGAGAAAGAGACATGCAAGCTATGGACTTTTCAGCTTTTATTACAAAAAGAAGAGCATGACCCCAGCCCAGTTTTCCAACAAAAGTCACCAACTCAAAGTCTGACTTGGTCAGGGCCTCTCTGGATGGGGAGTGGGCTGGTAGACAGGTGCAGGGCCCCACTCAGACCACCCACACTTCACCCTCCCCTACCCCAGGCTGGACCCGACATATGTAGAAGCAGCTCTTGCAGCTGCTCACTGGGCCTCATTGAAGCGGGTCACCATTGTCTTGTGCAGTGTCTCCTTGTAGGACTCAGTTGAAGTGACCCCATAGGAGCTGCCTCGGGCACCCAAGCCGGAACCCCGCACCCGTGTCTGGGCCTATGTGAGAGAGGCAGGCTGTCAGGTCGGCTGCGGGATGGGGGTGCAGCAGAGAAGAGAATGCTGGAGGATGGGGATGGGATCACAGGAGACTCACCTCAATGGGCGTCACAATGCCCTGCTTCTTGCGGCCCAGGCCACTACCCTCTTTCCAGCCCATGGCCTGGAGCATGCGGCTGCCAATGTTGTCACTGCCCAGCCCATCCCGCGTGGGTTGCTCAAAGTCCCTGCAGGGGCCAGTGGGACAGTGTGAGTGACTGGCCCGCCGGCCCCGGGCCCCTCCCCTTGGCCCCGGGCACCTACACAGAAGCTGCGGACATGCCCCCGTACTTCCTCCTCTTGGGCTCTGGTGGCTCAGGGATGCCGTACTTCTCTCTGCGTTCGGCCGCACGGTCCCGGTACTTCATTTGCTGAAAACACGTGTGTGTGTGTGTGTGTGTGTGTGTGTGTGTTGTGTGTTGTGTGTGTTGTGTGTGTGAGAGAGAGAATGGGGGAGCTGGATTTGGCTAACAGGTCTGACTGAGGTCTCTGTGGGCAGGATATCGGGGGTGCGAGCAGCAGGCTACATCCGCCGAGGGACTTGAGCACCAGCTGCCCGAGGGGATAGGCACTTGGCAAGGGGCAGAGGGGATGGAGTCCAGGAATGGGTCACACCTCACCTCCATGTCGTTCTTCTCCAGTGCTTCAAGCTCGTTTTCTGACAGGTGGGCTCGCCGGTGAATCTCAAGGTTTTGCTGCAAGGGGACAGACAAGAGGAGGCGTGAAGCGGCTGGGCCGGGCCGGGCCGGGCTGGGCCGGGCTGGGCCGAGCCAGGCTGAGGCTCCCTGCCAATCCTCCCTCAGTCACCTTGTGTAGTCCAGAGAGCTGCTGGTGGCGGATGAGCGCCTCCTTGCTGGGGAACTGGCGCCGACAGAGCAGACAGGCCAGCTTCTGCCAGTCCGTGAGCTTCTCCTCCCGTTCAGGACCCCCTCGTTCCTGCTCCTCCTCACTGTCGCTCTCCCCGCTGTAGGCTGCCACCAGGCCCCGAGGGGGACTCTAGAGAACAGGAGGGTGCGGGAGGGAGGTCAGGCCTGGCTGGATTGGAGCCCCCACCCCTCCGCGGCTCCTCCTGCCCGGGCCACTCACTGGGCGGTCGTCGCTGGCCAGTTTTGGGAGGTCCATGCTGGCGTGCTGTCTCTCGGCTAGTGCTCCCGGGGGGGGGGGGGGGGGGGACACACACACATTCAGGGACTGCACAGACAGACGGCGGAGATGGCGAGGCGGGGGCAGGGGGGGGATGGAGGGGTGGCCGCCACACACTTTCTTCTCGAGGATGGCATAGCCAGCGTCTGCGGTGGCTGACTCCCGCCTCTCATCGTCGCGCAGGGCGCTGATGGGCTGGAAGCTGTTTTTGAAGTTTTCTTTTTGCTTGTTGAGGCTGCGGGCCCAGCGTTCCATGTCCTTGGCAATCTAGGGGTAAGGGTGGGGGTGAGGCTCTCAGGGACCCTCCAGGGGCTGGGACCGCCAGCTCCGTCCACTGCCCCTTCCTGCCCTGCAGCTTCCAGCAGGGGGTGAGGAGGTGGCGATGGAAGTCCCCATTTCTCGTCATTCTGTCGTCAGTGCCCCTTGCCAAGCCCTCCTGGGCTGTGCCTGTCCTCCTCACAGGCACGCCCACAACTCTGCTCTCTGGGTGCTTCCATTTCATCAGTTTACAGTGCAGATAACGGCTTTCTCGAACCTCTACATGGGATACTATGCCACATTCCATATTCTGTCCCCCCACCACTCCAGGCACAACACCACTTTTAGAATTTACCAGGTTGCCAAGGGAACACTTAGTTCTTGCTTCTAAGTGCTGCACCCAGACTGTCATACCCTTCCTCCACAGAAAGACACCGAAGTTCCCTCCAACTGCCCACTCCCACCAGACGTGGCAATGGCCATTTTCCACACCCTGATGGGCCCATAATAAGTTCTCTGGGATGGACAGACCTGGACACATACCCACAAGTGGGGTTCTGGGCCCAAAGGAGGTCCGCGTGCCCCCTCGTTTCCACAGGCAGGGCTAGCCTGGCTTCGGGCACAAGCAGCAATGGGGGGTTCCCGCCGGGGGGTGGGCAGGAAAGCTGACTGGGCTCACTTGGATGGATGGCACTGGCCACTCAGGGAGGTGGGCACCCTACCACGTACTGCTGCGGAGACTGGCCCTGGCTCAATGTCCTGCGTCAAGGAGCAGCGCCGGGCCAGAGCCCGGTCTCTCTGGAGCAGTCACTGCCATGCGCACATCTGCCCCCTCCCTCAGCAGCAGAGGCTTAAAGAGTAATGCACTCATCGGAAGCCACCAAACAGCCAGCCAGTGACTGCTGGACCCCCAGTGTTCACCTGTTGGGCTGTCTTGGTCTTGTGCTTCTCCTTCTTCTCTTTACCCTCCTTCGAGGGGGCCCCTGTCTCCTTATGCCCATCGGCCGACTGCTCCAGGGCTGGAACGTAGGTCCGCCTTTCCCCGTCCCAGTAGAGGTACTGCTGGCTCTGAGCGTTGTAGTAATACTGGGAGAGGAGCAAGGGAGGGGGGCATGAGGGGAGACCTCAAGAAGGGGAACTGCAGACCCCACCCGTTCCCTGGGCCACCCTATCACCTGGGAGTTGGGGTCATAGTAGAGGCCAGTCTGGGGGTCATAGTAGTAGCCAGATGTCTCATCATACTGGTAGGTAGAGACGTCAGGAACAGCTGGGGGGGGGGCGAGAAAGGAGGGGGGTCACACTCCTCTCTGCTTTGTTAAGGAGCTCCCCGCCCCGCCCCCCACCCACAGGCCACGGCTACTCACGGTACTGGCTGTAGGACTCCTGGGCGGTGGGGCTGGTGGCCGGTGGCAGGGCAGAGCTGGGATGGGTAGGGCTCTGGAGCTCGGATTTGAGCACAGCGGGTGACATGATGGTGTACGGCTGGTCACAGGGCCGGACAGGGGAATGGGGCTCAGTGTCTGCCGATGCCCCCTGCATGCCCCCCCCCCAGGAGCCCCCAAGCTCCCTCACCTGGCTGTTGGCAGCAGCACCCTGGCTGCCGCTTGCTTCAGCCGCTGACTGCTGATAGATGCCAGGGGCGGCACCAGGCTGGGCGCGGGAGAAAGCCTGCAGCGATACAGGGTCTGCCCCGGGATCCAGGGAGGCCTCTGCACCTGCCATAAGGGACAGGGAGGGAAGGAGAATGCCTGTAAATGACGGGGCCCAGGCCCCCATGCCTACCGCCCCCCCTGCCGCAGGCTTAGGGACAGATGCCGGGGCTCACCTGCTCCAGATGGGTCCCCTTTGGTTCCAGTGATGCCGGGGCCCTTGGTGCCCTTGAGGTAGCCATGGGCATAGAGGGAGGACTCTGTGCCCTGGCTGCCGCCATAGCCCTCATCCTGTTGGTAGTAGCTGTAGTCGACCGGTGGCTCCTCGGGGGTGGCCCAGGCACCCTCCCCACCCTGGGAGGCCTGAGGGGCAGTGGGAGGGGCTTATTAGCAGAGGAAGGGGCGCAGGGGGAGGGGAACCTGCTAAGAAGCATCTGCCCACAGGTGAGGCTAGTGTCTGTCTGCTGACAGAAAGCATGCAGGCCTCAGACAGGTGAAGTGTGCGGGCCGCCCGGCCACAGCAGGGCAGGGCAGCGGCAAAAACAAGAATCGACTGAAGAGTTGTGCCAAAAGGCTCCCAGGGCTGACACTGGTACGTGTGTGGAGTAGTTCAAGCGCTGGGTGTCAGGTCAAGGAAGACACCGTCCTCCCCTTCTTTATTTTCATCTCCCAATTTTCTTTCAGCCACTTATAAATTCCGTTTTATTAAAGAAGTTGTAACAATTCAGGACGATAAAATAACCACCAAATAGAAGCGAAAAGCAGCCACGATGGTGTTGAAGTTGAAAGCCTGGGAGGAGGTGACTGGGAAGGGAGCTGCGGCGAGGCCCCCAAAGCCCGCAGCAGCCACTGTGAGGGTTTGGGGTCCACGGAAAGCCAGACAGCAAGCCAGCCCTCCTGGTTGCAGAGAGGGCGCGGGAGGGTCGAGACTGTGGCCCCGGTGTGGGGATGCTGGGGCAGAGGGGAGCCTTTGAGTACCTGTGAGATGGCCCACTGGGCCGCGGCAATAGCAGTGCTGGCCACAGAGGCAGCATTGATGCGACTGCCTTCGTTGGAGGCCATGTCCCTGGGGAGGATGTCAGAGACGAGGAGTGAGATGAGAAGCCCCAGGCTGGGGGGGCCAGCTGGGAAGGGACACAGGTGGGGTCCTGACCTCTTAGAACCCTTGGCAAACTCAACGTTGATGGTCTTGCCGTCGATGGTGAGCGGTGGATGCAGGGCCTGCAGGATCTGCAGTAGCTGGGCTGCCTCCTGGAGGGGGAGGAGGGGAGGCAGGGGCAGAAGGGTCAGGCCCGGGGAGGTCCCCGGCTCCATTGCCCCGGTGCCAGGCTTGGAGCCGCGGATGGGGGGGGAGGCGGCTGGGGTCAGGGTCCCTCCTCCCCGCCCCGGGGGCCGGGACCCTGGCTGCCCGGCCCCCCCCTGTGCCGCCCTCACCACGATGGTGGAGAGCTGGATAAAGGCGAAGCCACGGTTCAGTTGGGTCTGCTTGTCCTTGATGACGCGAACATTGGAGGAAGATAGCACCGCGTAGGGTGCCAGGGCCCCCAGGATGGAGTCCATGGTGCTGTGTGGGTTCAGGTTGCGCAAAATGATGGCTGCAGGAAGGGGCCCAGCATTAGGGGGCACCCCTGATACTCTGCTCCAGCCCTACCCTCTGGTGTCTCCCCACTACCCCTCTCCTCTGGCCTCCACGTCTTTTGCACCTGCTGTTTCCTCTCACCTCTTCCTCCTGGATAAACTTTGCTTGTCAGTCCAAGTCCCAGCTCAGTCGCTCACCTGCCGAGAACCTTCCCAACACACCCCCAAAGTCGAGTCGGGCAATGTTCCTCCCCTGCTCTCCCTACTTCACGTCTGTCCCCCCACCAGGAAGAGACCCTGGGAGGACTAAGTCCTGGTCACTGCCACCTCTCTGGCCTCGGAGAGCCCAGCCCAGACACCCTAGGGCAGGGAGAAAGGAAGGAACAACGGACTCACTGTCATTGGCGTTCTCCGAGCTTGGCTCCGAGCCCTGTGATAGAGCTTGGGAGGCCAGCACACCCTGGGCCTGGTAGGGCTGCGGCAGGGGGAGCAGGCCTTGGCTTAGCTCCCGCCCGCCCAGCGGCAGCGTCTGCTGGTCCAGCCTCGCGCCCAGGGGCAACTTCTGCTCTGCCTCTGTCAGGGGCAGCGGAAGACAGGCTGGCGTCAAAGGGGTAGGCAGCTCCAAGGCCGGTCACCGTCCTCCCCCTTCTACCAATGTCCCGGGGGCGTGGGGGGGGGAGGGTAGGAGGGCCTCACCTGACTTGGGCACACCACATTTGAAGCACTTCTCACGGCGTTTGAAGTTCTGGACACCGCACTGCGAGGCACAGGCCAGGCCGTCAGGGTGGGGTGGGGCTTTCTGCGGCACCCTCCAAACCGGGATCCAGAGATCCCCCCAGGGAACCCCGCCATGCCCCAGGAAGGAAGGTCCCAGGGTCAGGGGTGGCAGGGGGCTCTGGCTGTCATTCCCAGTCTGTGACTCTTCCCTTCATGTGGTCTCAAGTTTGTTCTCAGTGCCACCTCCTCAACTCAGGAATCAACAACTCCCCCACCCTTGTTACAAGTGCCACCTCCTCTGAGGTACCCACTGCCAGGACTGCCCCCCTTCTTGTCCCTTTAGCGGGTTCCTCTTCCTAAAATGTGCTTCCCTCTTCAGAAACCTTCAATGTTTCCACCCCTGAAAGCCAGCAGCCCCTCTCTGGCCAGACTCCCATCCCTCCTTTATCTTGAGGACTGGGTTGGTGTTCTTGAGAAACCAGCCTTGGTCATGGCAGCCTCCAGGAACCCCCAGCTTTTCTATCTGTGGAGGTTCTACGTTTCTGTGTCTGTTCCGTGGTCGGGGGCCGCGCCATCGCTCCTGTGCCAGGCTCTGCCCCGTAGGCCCAGGATGTGGCCTGGGCCGCCCTCACAGCCTAGCAGCAGGGAGCGGATGTAGCACGGGGGAGGGGCAGCAGGTTCATCTGCGGGGACTCCGGGAGGGGAACGGTCCAAGCGGGGCATGGCTCACTCAGCTGGGGACAGTTGGTGGGATGTTTGGTCTGGGAGGCCTAGAAGTTTGCTTTGGTTTGGTCTGGTTTTGCTGGGAAGCTACTGTTAGCAAAGGGAACAAGAGATTTTCTGTAGCTGGTGTAGGAGGGTGAGGAGAGGCAGAAGTGGGAGCTGGAGAGGGCAGGTGACACCAGATTACGGAGGGTGGTCACGCTCAAGCTCAGTGGTGAGGGGCGGGTTTCTAAGCAGAGACGGAAGAACGCGGTTAGAGGCAGTTTCGAGGAATGTTACAAGTGAGAGGGCGAGAGAAAGAGGCAAGGGGCCAGCACAGCAGAAGAGAGGTCTGCGGCGGCTGAGGGAGAGGGTGACGGCTGGTCTGGGCAGTGGGAATCGCGAGGGAGAGCATTTTTGTGATGGAAGCGACAGGGCCTGGTGACCAACAGGATGCGGGGAATTAAAGGAGGATAAAGGAGAGAATTCCCTGGTTTTGAGGAGTATCTGAAAATACAGGAGGGACAGAGTGCCACTGTCCCTTGGTCCCTACCCCTGCAGAGACACTGGACACCCGCCTCCTGATAACACTTTCTCTTTTAAAACAAACAGGTGCCACTCCCCTTAGTAGGCAGGATTCTTCCTGCGGGGAGGGTCACGGGCTCTCAGTGCCCCCCTTCGGTCTCAGGACTGCCAGCTGGCTGAGGAAGGTGGGGCTGTGGAGTCGCAAGGCTGCCTCTGGGCCGCTTGGGAGGCTGGCCCCAGAGGAGACCTGAACCCAGGGTACCATCCACGGCCCCTGTGATCGGGAGCAAGTCACAGCGCAAGGCTAACCCACGGGGGCACCCCCTTTGAGCCTCAGCTTCCTCGTAGGGAATACGACTGCAAGATCCTACAGCTTGTGGCCTCAGCCTCAGGTGGACATGGCTTTGCCAGAGCGGCCGTCAAGGTTGGGCCACCCGACACAGGTTCCCAGAGCAGCCTGTGCTTTCCTTTGGGAGAACAGGCGGACATCAAAGGGAGCTAACTGTGGGCCAGACATTGTTCCAACGGTTAACCTCTCAGCGCCACAGGGGAATCCTCCCGACCACCTTGGGGGAAAGGGGTCATCGCTATTCACGTTTTGGAGCTGAGGAAAGTGAGGCAGAGACCAAGGAGGATGTGGGAGGCTCTAATTCCGGCCAGCCCGGCTCGGAAGTCCACATCTGACACGGACACCCCACGGCGGGCCTCCACTGTCACTAGTCAGTCGCTTACGTAAGTACTCGTGGAAAGCCTACTGGGACTTTGGGCAGGACTGCGCCTCCTGAGGGCAGAGCCTGGCGCCAAGTAAGAGCCCAGTACACGTGGGTGGGTGGGCAGGCGGCAAGGGACGGTGGCCCCTTGAGCTGAGCCGGTCCTCGACACCTCTGCCACTCAGAGGCCCCAGGGCGACAGACGCCGCCGCCGCCTCTATCCACGGCAACCACTGCCCACCGCCCCTGTACCTTATTACACAGCCAGTCCTCATTGATCTTGGGCTTGGGGTCGCTGTAGTGCATGGACACCTTCTGGCCCAGGATGTTGAGGGAGTGCTGCAGGAAAAAGCAGAGCGCAGTGAGGCCCAGGCAGCGGTGCCCCACGCACCGTTTCAGCACAGGAGAAGAGAGTGAGCGAGCCCTTCAGCTGGATGGATGAGGGACAGGGAACGGAGGGAGGTCGGAGAACGGACGAGGGAAGAAGGAAGGGAAGGAGGGAGGGAAAGCGCCACAGCCCTTGGGCGCAGCTGTTTGCTGCCTTTCCGGGCACGCGCACGCACACGTGAACACACGCCACCAGGCACACAGTGCTCGGCTGACCGACGCTTGCCGGACAGTGGGGAAAACCCCCCACTCAGCCCTGACACTGCCAGGCCACACCCAGGGCCAGCACTACACAGGCTACACTCGGGATGAGGGGGACAGGGAGGGGAGGGAGAGGAGGGGAGAGAAAGAGAGAGAGAGCGCACGCGCGCTAGTGCTGGAGAAGGGGAAAAAGAAAGAGCCATATTTAAAAGATGGAAGTTCCTGCTGTGAGGCTGTCTTCCCGGGGCTGGCTGGGTCCTGGGCCCCCCGGCATTAGGGCAGAGATGGCCCCAGGGCCGCCCTGCTGAGCCCCTGCTTCCACCACATCTGACCCTTCCTCCTGTGTCCCACACCAGTGAGCCAGGCTCTGGGCAGGTGAGCAGAGCAGGTCCTTGGGTCTCTGAAGGTCCCAAAGCTGCTGGGTGGGGAGACCGTGCCAGGCGGGGGAGCAGGCTCCCTTCCCTTCCTGACAGCATGACTCCTTGCTGAGAAGGCAGGCCTGCCCTCAGTGGAGTGCGCAAGCAGTGGCTCCTGTCGGGGGGTAGGTGCAGGGGGAGGGCTGGGGCATCTGAAGTGAGTTCTATCGCATTTGACTGGTACTGGTGCTGGCCTCTCGCACGGGGAAGTCAAAAGGCCGAACTCACATGCAGGGAGAGAGATGGCAAAACGGGACTTGCTAGTTAGTGTGCCAACAGCTAAGGTCCCCAGTGGCTAGACTTCCAGTGATGCCTGAGAGTGGAACGAAATCCTGGCTCTGCCTAACCCCGGAGCAGGGTGGTCCCCGAGGAGTGGGAGCCTCTGTGGAAGAAAACCTCCCCCCGGCAGCCCTTTCTCCAAAAGCTCAGCTGGGAGGTGGAGGGGCAGAGCTAGTGCCTGGTGGTGGGAAGGGGCCAGTGGTGAGTGTGGGTTCTTGATGGGAAGCCCAGTGGGTAGCAAGAGATGGGAAGAGGAGATAGTGAGGGTCAGGAAGGGGGAGAGAGAGGGGGCGGGGGGGATGGGACACAGGGCCACAGGGCAGGGAACTGTGTCCATAGAATCAGGCGATGGGGAGCGCTCGATTACAAAGTAGTATTTGTTTGGGGGGGGGTTCAAGTGCGGCAAAGCAACCTGATTGGCTTCCATCCATCGTGTAGCGTCCTGCAAGTGACTAAACTCGACGAAGGCGAAGCCCCGGCTCTGACCTGGAGACAGCATTCAGATACAGACGCAGTGGGTTAGTCAACAGCTTTGGACACACGGCGTTCCCGGGGGTGGGACCCGAGGGGAGAGGACCGGGGGGGGGGGGGGGGGGGGGGAAAGGGGGAGAGGAGAAAAGAAGAAAGGGAGAGAGAGAAGTAATCAGAGAGAGAAAGACCAGGGGGTGGGAGGCAAGGTAGATGGTTGGGAGGAGTAGGAAAGAGGGATGGGGGACGGAGGTGGGAGGGGGAGGAGGAGATACACACACGCCAGCTGGGAAGAAAGAGAGAGGGGCTCAGGCAGACCTGCCTGGGGTGACGGAGACGGAGAGGAGGAGGTGGGAGGGAAAGGGTACAAGTAGAGATCTGTCTCAGAGAAGGAAGGAGGGCAGATGGGCAGGCTGTTGACACCACATGGGCCAGAACAGATAATCGAAGGGTGGGGCCCAGCACGAGGCCGGTGCCCAGGAGGGGTCCTGTGACAGGTGTTTCATCAAAGAAGCAAAAAAGAACCTGGGCCAGGCTGCTTGGTGAGGCTGGGAAGGCTCCAGGCCCATCAGGAACCAGGGGGAGTCAGGGACACAATGTCACCTCAGCCTCAGCACAGTGCAGGGGAGGTGGGCCTTATCAGGGAGCCGCTCAGGGCCAAGCTAGGAAGATTACAGCCACCCACAGTGCAAGTCCTCCTAGACAGCAGGAGAATGGGGGCCAGGGTTGGCCAGGCAGACCTTAAAGAATCAGTGGGTGCCTGGGAGAAGTGCCAGAAGGGGCCACACCTAGGATACCACCTTATGGAGACAGAGAGCGACCAGAACCCTGTCAGTGTGTGGTTTGGCTGGGCTGAAGCAGAGCAAGACCTACATGCTACCAAGAGAGACTCGAGGCCTGGCCAGGGCTGGGAAAGGGACCCAGGGCTTGAGGCTGCAGGAGAGCAGCTCCTCTTCTGGAGGTACACACAGGGAGGGCTTAGATATGGCAGGACTTGGGGGGCATGCTTGATCTCCGTAAGAGTAACCGTTAGGATGCACAGGAAGATGAAATGGTATGATCTGGGGTGGGGGAGGGAGGGAGAGAGGGAAGGACAGAGAGAGAGGAAAAGAGGGGCAGGGAGAAGGAAAGGGAGGGGGGAGGAGGAGGGAGAGAGAGAGGGAGGGAGAGAGGGAGAGGAAGAGAGAGAGAGAGAGAGAGAGAGAGAGAGAGATGGAGGTGTGGGGAGGAGAGAGACTGAGAGATGGAGAGAGAAGCCCAGGCAGTGAAGCCCCACTGTGCCTGCCTTGGGGAGCCTGGGCCAGAGGTCCTGCAGAGACAACTCCCACCCCCCCACCCTGCTAACCTCAGGCCAGCTCCAAGCAGCCTGCAAGAGGGAGGGAGGGAACAAGTGAAGCCAGAAATCCTGGCTGCTCATTGGGATGCACCCTTGGGTAAGAGCCATCCCCTGCCTCCCCTCTTGGGACATGTGGGTGGGACCGTGTCAGACCTACTTTCTGGTCACAGGCTGTCACCAGAAAACGTGGGGGAGATTGAGGGGCAGGGGAAGGAGAAGAAGGGAGAGGGAAGGGAGTATATGGGGAGGGGGTTACCACCTCAGATACTTAAGAGTCCCAAAGAGGAGGTGCCCTGGAGCCTGGCCCTGGCCCTGCCCCTGCCCCCGGGGAGCACTCAGCTCAGTATTGCCCCCCCTCCCCGACAGCCCCAGAGCTGTGAGGAGGACGGGTTGAGGGGAAGAGAAGAAGAGAGGGCACCCCAAGCTGCCCATTCCCAGCTGTGGCAGGAAGGCAGGGCAGGGAGGGTGAGGGAGAAGGCAGAAGCAGGAGGGAGACTGGAGGCTGCGGCTGGCCAGTGGAAGGGGGGGGCACTGGGAACAAAAGCTCACCTGAGGATTTGTTCCGCATCAGCCGGACCTCTCGTGCTTGCACTCCGTGGGACTGCAGCTGGCCCCGGATCTGTACGGGGAGATACGGATGGGGGCAGGCTCAGCACGCGGGGGGCCACCGGAGGCCTCCAGGACCCTGAGGGGCTGCCGGTGATGTGCACGCACCGCCTCCTCTTGCTCTCTTGGGGCTTCTCCCCAAGTGGCCACGGCCCTGGGCCGCACCAGCACCAGGTTTCAGCACTCGGCCCCAGACTTGCAGAGAGTGAGTGAAATGAAAGGGGCATGGTGCAAGGGGCGGGGCCTGGCAGCGTGGTGACCCTCAGAGGCGGAGAGCAATGAGAGAGCAGCGAGCCAAGCCAGCAACTCAAGAATGGCCTGCGGGGGCGGGGGGGGGGGTGTCTGTCAACAGGCTTGGTGCAGTGGCAGTGAGGAGAGCTGGGGCTTGCCCCAAGAGACCCCTGACGCGAATACCAAAACAGGAAGGACTGGGATCTGAGCAGAGCCCCGCCGTGTGCCCCAGGCCACGCATGGAGCAGTATCCTGGGGTGGAGACCAAAAGGTGTGGTCCCAGGGTTTGGAAAGCTTCCTGGGTGAAGCCAGAGGGAAGCTGCAGAGGCAATCTGGGGTTCGGACCAGGTAAGGCAGGGTCTCTAGGCCAGTGGTGCTTCTTGCAGAAGGCTGGGAGCATGTGCTGGGCATTCTCCGGCAGCAATCTTATTGCCTCTGGGCCTTAGTTTCCTCATCAGGTGAAAAAGCTCTCTCTCTCTCTCTCTCTCTCTCTCTCACACACACACACACACACACACACACACACACACACACACACACACGTGCTTGAGGATGAAAAGAAACACAGGGGAGCTCGTTAGGACTGCAAACACTCAGGGAGGGCTCAGGAAACAGCAAGAATGTGGGCTCTGGAATCCAGCTGCCCAGGGCCAAACCCCAGCTCCACTCTTCCACTCACTGGCCTGCCACTCACTGGCTGCGGGACCTGGGGCAAGCTGCTTCACTCCTGGGGGCCTGGTTTCCTCATCCGTAGGACGGAAACACGCAGAGTCCCTTCCCCGCAGGGTGGCTGTGAGGATTAAGTGAGACCTGGCCTGTGGCCCCCCCCCCTGTGCTCAATCCGTAGCACATGTCAGCGTGGAGCTACCGTCCGACCCTGAACACAGCAGCTGGGCCGGCCTTGAGAAACTCCCAAATACACAGGTGGGATAGTCTCTGGGACAAAAGGGGCAGCCGGTAGATTTCAGAGAAGAGTTGGGCAGAGAATTCAGGGGAAGGGGCAGAGAGGAGACTCGGGGAGGCTAGGGACAAGGCTATTCTAGTGGCCCTCTGGGGTTTTACTGGGGCTCATTAGGGGAAGCCTCTATGAGAAGGGAACAGAAGAAAAGGGAGGAATATGGAAGGGAATGTCACGGAGCATGGGGTGGGAAGGCTGTCAGT
The DNA here is from genome assembly GCF_004348235.1 of Phoca vitulina. Lineage (NCBI taxonomy): Eukaryota > Metazoa > Chordata > Mammalia > Carnivora > Phocidae > Phoca > Phoca vitulina. The sequence continues at coordinate 19,081,228 of NW_022589738.1, read as the reverse complement.
AGCAGCGAAGGAAGTCAAAGAACCCAGAACTCTGTGGCCAGGCCACTGATATTTGACGCTGCTGACAAAGGAGGGCAGGGGGTGAGGGTATGGGGAAAGCATGTGAATAAAACCTCAGAAAATCCCATGGGGACCCTCCCCATCCCCAGGGCTGTAGGGCCCTGCATCATCTCTGCCACCAGGAATACCCGGCTCTGGGCCCGGTGAGCATCTGGCCCTCAATCAACGTATGCAGAATGGATGGATGACCAGTGGAATGTTCTGGAGGAATGCTCTGTTCCCTCCCACACCCACCACCACAGCCCCTTGGCCAAGGCAGCCTATCCGACAATCCTCCCTTCCAGACCAGGAGAGTACAAGGGCCTGCCCAGAGGACGGATCAGTGCTGGGGGAGAAAAGGGATAAAAGATGCTGAGGTCGGGGTGAGGGAGAAGCTGAGGGCCCTGGAGGAGACCCAGCCTGGCCTCCTGCTCTGCCGCCTGCCCGGGGCCATGGGGGGGGGCACGTACGTCATCCTCAGTGGCTGCCTGTGGCAGCATCCTCAGCATGACGATGTTACTGGCCTTCTCCTCCTCCTCCTCCTCCTCCTCCTCCTCCTCCTCCTCCCCTTGCTCGGTCCGATAGTCCTGGTCCCGATAGTCGCCGTCTCGGGGGAAGCCTGGCGGGCCGGTGGGGCTGTGCCTGTGCCGCCGCCGCCGCCTACGCTGAGTCTCGGAGCCCGGGGAGGCCTCGTAGGAATCCTGGCCGACAGAATGAGACGGGAGACACCAGACGGGCAGTCAGTCTGGGGGGGGGCCTAGGGGCTGGCCGCTGGCTCTCTGAGGCAGGCAGGCTCTGAAAGCCAGGGCTGGGCGGGCTCCGGCTAAAGGCTCAGGGCAGGCAAAAGGGGTCGGCCCTGGACTGCAAGCCTTCTGGGGTGGGAAACTGTCCCCGGAGGTCTTTCGGGGGCTGCCTTGGTGGGAGCGGGGAGAGGCCGGTGGCAGTATTACGGTGGGGGAGGAACTCCCACAGACAGGTGACCAGACACTGCCTAAACCTCCTCGGGTCTGGGGTCAGTGTGCTGAATCCTGCCCTCTGTTGCCCCCTCCTCCTCCCTTACCAGCTCAGCTAGTATGTGCACAACTCTTCCTCATGCCTTATGATTTCCAGCTTGGGCCAGGGTTCTAGAAGTAGCTTAGTATCTCATCCAGAGCCAGTCAGCAGGGGCCTGCAAAGGTGTGAGGGCCTCAGCACTGCCCCCAGGCCCTGATCCTCCTCCACCTGGCCAGTCCTCTGTCACCACTAGGCTCCCCCCTAACAGGGTGCGGGGGCTGAGTTCTTGCGTGTTGCCCAAGCCATCCTGCCAGGCCTAAGCAGGCCAGGCCAGGGTTCATAGCCCTTCTGCCCTCAGGGGGACCAGATAACTCAGTGCTCCACTTGCACTCTTCCCAACGGGTCCACCCAGGGCCCCCTGGTGCCCTGGAGACATCCAGGTACAGATCACAGCTGCCAGTGGGGAAGCTTAAACGCCCACACTCTGTCCCCGGGGGCTGGGTTGCAAAAGTACCCTTCCCACCCTGCTGGACAAGAGACCTGCCTGCTTACTTGGACCTGGGCCCTGACTATCCTCCCAAACTGGGGTTCCCTTAAGGCAAGTCTGCTTCTCCTCCTCAGATGGTGAACATCATGCCTCCCTTCCTCAGGTTAGGGCTAACAATGCAATGTGGAACTGGCTACCCCCTGAGCTCAAAGGAGAGGCCCTAGAGGGTCTTTCCCTTCTGTAGAGGGGCTCTGCCACCCCTGCGAATGCCCACGGTTGGCCTCCCAGGGCTACTCTGCTGGGTGATATCCAGTCCCCCCACTGCCCTCCCAACCACACATGCCGGGTCCCATGCAAGAGGCTCCTCAAGGGCCCCAAACTGGCTGGGAGCAGGCAGTGAAGGGCTTGCAGCGAACCATGGACCCCAATTAAAAAAGGGAAGAAGGGAGAGAGGTGATGGCCAGGGGCCCTCAGAAGTATAGAGCCAAGCATGTGGAAGTCAGGGAGACCCAACTCGGGAGAGGAGCCCTCACAGAGGGGAGCAGGAACAGACCCTCCAGGTGAGGCAAAGCCACCGAGCACAGTCTGAAGGCATGGGAGCCGAGAGCACCTGCACATGGTGCTACAAGCTGAGGCCCCGCCGGACTCTGTCCTCCCCGGCCCTCACCTCTGCACTCTGCTCCTCGGACGAGTCGTCGTAGTCATGCTTGCCCTCCTGGCTACCATACTCGCGGGGATATGAGCGGTAGTCCATGTCCCGGTAGTCGTGGTCTCGGCTACGGTTCTCCCCACCGTCATCTTGCGCACGGTCCGTGGCTCCATAGCGGCCAGTCCTGTCCCCACGACCACCTCTGAGGGAAGAACGGGGAGGGATCAGAGGGCAGTCCTTTCTGCAAGGTACAAGAGGCGAGGGCGGGCTCCCACCCACTCACTCCCTCTAGGCCCTAGATCCCACTCCTGACGGGGCTCCCTAAATCCTGACTCCAGGAGGTGAGCTGGTCCCCACCCCTCAAACATCCAATCCACTTCTCCTTCCCTCTGCCACCTCCCCGGCCTGTGCCTGTCTTCCTTCGCGAGGCCCTCAGATGTGGCGTCAGGGCTAGTCTCACCCCCACCCCGCCTCTCCCAGCTCATTCGCTATGCCCTGAACGTGAGCGAGTATTCTATAAGGCAAAGCCAACCAAGCCCAACCGTTGCACTCCCTTCAATGGCTCCCCCTCATTCTCAAGATAAAACACCAAAATGCGCACGAAGGTCCTGCCAGGTCTGTGGGGTCTGCGGGGAGAGGTCCCTACCACCCTCTCTCCCTCTGCCTCTCTGCTCGCTGTGCTACCCTGCCCCCCTGCTTTGCTGTCACCCTGCCGGCCCTGGCGGCTGTTTTGTTAAAATTTCTCCTACCACGATTACCGTAAAATAATTATCTCAAAGTTGATTTCATGTACATTTCTTTTTTTTTTTTAAGATTTTATTTTTAAGTAATCTCTACACCCAACGTGGGGCTTGAAATTATAAGCCCGAGATCAAGAGTTGCATGCTCCACTGACTGAGCCAGCCAGGCGCCCCTCACATGCACTTCTTTGATGATTTAAAAAAGGACTAAACTATGAGTTCTGGCAAAGAGGGGACCACATCCAGAGGGTCCACTGCCCTACTCCCCAAAACTAAGCTCAGTACCTGGTACTCAGTGGGTGCCGAATAATTTTTGTTTGATGAAATAATGACTTAAAAAGTATTCTAAAAGCAACCAATACATGTTTACTTAAAATAAGAAAAAACAGACACTGCACTAGACTACTCCTAGCAGGGTCCCAATCCTGGTCGGGAATGACACTGTTAGAATGTCTAGTATCAACACCACTACGAACGCTGTTCTAAGGCGCTAGCTGAACCAAGAGAATGAAGAAAAGAGGTAAAAAGCTGGACACAAGAAGGTAAAATTACCATTGTTTGTAAGTGGTATGACAATATACCTGCAAAGCCTAAGAGAGTCAAATGAAAAATGATTACAACCAATAAATCAGTAAGGATGCTGGGGACAAAAGTAACATGCAGAAACAGATACGTTGCCTCTATTCAGAGAGGCGTTGTTTAGAAATGGGAAGATCCCAAGTATAACTGAACCAAAAAGGTTAAATACCTAGACAAGCGCCAAGATCTTATGACTATACGTTTATATATATATAAACGTATATACAGGATACATATAAACCAGGATACGTTTAAAATGGGTCAAAGATTTGAGACAACATGGATGGAGCTAGAGAGTATGATGCTAAGCGAAATAAATCAGTCAGAGAAAGACAAATACCACATGATTTCACTCCTATGTGGAATTTAAGAAACAGAACAAATGAACAAAGGGAAAAAAAAAAAGAGGGAGGCAAACCAAGAAACACCTTTTTAAAATTTTTATTTTTATTTTTTTTTAAAGATTTTATTTGACAGAGAGAGACAGAGCGAGAGAGGGAACATAAGTAGGGGGAGTGGGAGAGGGAGAAGCAGGCTCCCCGCTGAGCAGGGAGCCCAACGTGGGGCTCGATCCCAGGACCCTGGGATCATGACCTGAGCCGAAGGCAGATGCGTAACGACTGAGCCCCCCAGGCGCCCCAAGAAACAGACTCTTAACTATAGAGAACTGATGGTCACCAGAGGGAGGTGGGTGGAGGGGACGGGAGAAATAGGGGGTGGGGTTTGAAGAGTACACTTCTCATGAGGAAAAAAAAATTTCAAAAATAAAACAATCGGGGCACCTGGGTGGCTCAGTTGGTTAAGTGGCCGACTCTGGATTTTAGCTTGTCATGACCTCAGGGTCCTGGGATTGAGCCCCACGATGGGCTCCACACTCAGCGGGGAGTCTGCTTGAGATTCTCTCCCTCTGCCCTGCCCCCTACCTGCATGTGCGTGTGCTCTCTGTAAAATAAATAAATAAATCTCTTAAAAAAATAAAAATAAATCAGGAAAATATGAAAAAAAAAAATAAAATGCACGGTCCGATAGTAAAAAATAAAAATAAAAATAAAACTTGTCGGGGTGCCTGGGTGGCTCAGTTGTTGGGCATCTGCCTTCAGCTCAGGTCATGATCCCAGGGTCCTGGGATTGAGCCCCGCATCGGGCTCCCTGCTCGGCGGGAAGCCTGCTTCTCCCTCTCCCACTCCCCCTGCTTGTGTTCCCTCTCTCGCTGTGTCTCTGTCAAATAAATAAGTAAAATCTTTTAAAAAATAAATAAAATGGGTCAAAGATTTAATAGAACTGAAACCATAAAAGTAGAAGAAAACACGAGATGATTTCTTGATAATCTTGAAATGGGGGAAAACTATGACCCAAATCCAGAAACCACAGAAGAGATTATTAAAGTTAACTATATAAAAATAAAACACTTCTGCTTGGAAAAGAAAAAAAACATCATGAGCCCAGTCAGGACAAACTAACTGGGAAAAAGCATGGGAAGAGGAAGAGGAACACAATTCACAGGAAAGAAATACAAACAATTTAAATTTAAAAAGATGCTCTGTCTCATAATGAAGGATGAAAATTAAAACTACCCTGGACAGGCCATTTTATTTTTATTTTTTATTTTTTAAAGATTTTATTTATTTATTCGTAAGAGACAGAGAGAGAGAGAGAGAGAGAGAGAGAGAGGGAGAGGGGCACAGGGAGAAGCAGGCTCCCCGCTGAGCAGGGAGCCCGATGCAGGACTCGATCCCAGGATCCTGGGATCATGACCTGAGCCGAAGGCAGATGCTTAACCATCTGAGCCACCCAGGCGCCCCCTGGACAGGCCATTTTAAAATAAACATCTACAATTTATTTTTTGTGTATTTTTAGTCATTTTTATTGTGGTAAAATAGAGATCTCATAAAATTTACCACAAAATATACTCACAATGTTGAGCAACCATAACCGGCTGTTTCCGGAAACTTTTTTTCATCATCCCAAACAGAAACTCCCTACTCACTGAATATTAATCCCCCCCTCCCCCCGATTCTACTTTCAGTCTCTATGGATCAGCCTGTTCTCGGTACCTGGTGTAATCATACAATATTTGTTACTTTGTGTCTGGCTTCTTTCACTTAGCATCATGTTTTCAAGGTCCACCTCTGTTGTAGCCTAAGCCAGAACTTCCTTTGCTATGGCCGCACGTGTACGTAGGTACGGCATACAGCACTTTGGCCACGCATCTGCTGAAGGACACCTGCGCTGTCTCCACCTACTGATCACTTCTCGGCCTTTTGGCTAAGATCAAGTGTGTTTCCACCTACCGGCTGTTTTGGGTGTCGTGACTAATGCTGCTACGAACACTGGTGTACAAATATCTGTTTGGCTCCCTGCTTTCGAGTCCTTTGGGTAAATACCCAGGAATGTAACTGCTGGACCACACGGTAGTTGTAGATTTATTTTTTTGAGGAGCCCCTGGACAGTGTCCCACAGCAGCTGCACCATTTACATTCCCATTGGCAATGCACCATGGCTCCCATCTCTCCACATCCTCACCAACACTTGTCATTCTGCATCTCTTCCTGTGCTTATCGGCCACTTGTGTGTCTTTTCTGGAGAAACGTCTATTCGAGTCTTCTGCCCATTTCTGAATTGGGTTTTCCTGTGCTGCTGAAGGAGTTCTTTTTCTATTCTGGGTGTTAATCCCTTATTAGATATATGATTTGCAAATACCTTTTCCCATTCCATGGGCTGTCTTTTCACTCTCTTGAACCATGTCCTTTTATGTTAAGATTCTAATCTTGATGAAGTCAAACTTGTTTTGAAATAATTTTAGATTTATAGAAAAGTTCAAAGATAACATAATTCTCGTATACCCTTCACCCGGCTTCCCCTAATGTTAACAGGGGACAAATGTAACCACAGCACATTTGTCAAAACTAAGAAGTTAATTAAACCCCACACTTTATTAGGATTTCACCTGTTTTCCCACTACTTTTTTTTTTTTTTTAAAGATTTTATTTATTTGACAGAGAGAGCGAGAGAGCACAAGCAGGGGGAGCAGCAGAAAGAGAGGGAGAAGCAGGCTTCCCGCTGAGCAAGGAGCCTGATGCGGGGCTCGATCCCAGGACCCTGGGATCATGACCTGAGCCGAAGGCAGATGCTTAACCATCTGAGCCACCCAGGTGCCCCTATTTTTTTTTTTTTAAGATTTTATTTATTTATTAGAGAGAGCGAGAGACAGCGAGAGAGGGAACACAAGTGGGGGTGGGTGGGAGAGGGAGAAGCAGGCTTCCCACTGAGCAGGGAGCCCGATGCGGGGCTCAATCCCAGGACTCTGGGATCATGACCTGAGCCGAAGGCAGACGCTTAATGACTGAGCCACCCAGGCGCCCCATTTTCCCACTACCATCCACTTTCTGTTCCAGGATTGAATCCAGGATGCCACATTGCTTTTAGTCATCATGCACCCTTAGTGTCCTCTGGCCTGTGAAGGTTTCTTAGTCTTGCCTTTTTTTTTTTTTAATGACTTTGACAGTTTTCAAGAGCACTGGTCAGCTATTTCGCAGAATGTACCTCAACTTGGGTTTGTCTGTTGTGTTTTTGTGATTAGACTAGAAGTTATGGAGGTTATGGTATTTTGGGGGAGAATACAAGAGAGGTGACTTGCCCTGCCGATCGCACTGTATAAGGGGGCTCATGATATCAACGTGACTTATCACTGCCGATGCTGACCTTGACCATGTGGTTGTGGTGGGGTATGCCAGGTTCCTCCACTATAGTTTCTCTTTTTCCCTTTCTACACTCTGTTCTTTAGAAGTGAGTCACTAAGATTAGCCCACACTCAGGAGGAGGAGAATTAAGCTCTACCTCCTGGAATGTGGAGTATCTACATATATTATTTGGAATTCTTCTGTAAGGAAGCTTTGTGATAGAACATTTCTAACACAACAGATCTGTAAAAGTCCAAATGTTTGGCAAGACGCTGTTGGTTAAGGCTGTATGGGAAATAGGCACTTTTGTACTGCTGGTAGGAGTGAAAACGGGAACAGTCCCTTGTGGAGGGGAATTTGGCAATAGCTGGTAAAACTAAAAATCTACCTGACCCCCAGTTTTCCTGGAAATTTAATATACTAATATACTTGCACACATACAAAAGCATCATTCAACAGCACTGTTTATAACAGCAAAGGACAAAAAACAATTTAGAAGAGTCAGGAAAATTCTGTTTAAAAAAAAGACTAATGAGGGGGAAAAGAACCTCACCAAATATTAAAACATATTATATATAAAGGTGGAACCATTGAAACACAAATGGACAGATCAGTGAAACTGAACAGAGTCCACACTACACAATAACACACATGGAAATTTAGAGTAACCCAGAGGTTGCAACTCAAATGAACAGGGCGAAAATGGATTAGTCAATAAACACCAGTTGCAATAACGGTCTGGCCCAGAGATCAGCAAACTACAGCCAGTGGACCCAATCCAGTCACCTAAATAAAGTTTTCTTGAACACGGCTGTACCCATTCATTTACATATTGTCTGGGGCTGCTTTTAGCTGAGTAGTTGTGACGGAGATGGCGTGGTCTGCAGTGTCAAAAATACTTACTTTCTGGTCCTTCACAGAAAAAGTTTAAGAAAATAAAAGTTGTTTATCTACCTCACTTCTTATACCAAGTAAATTCTAGATGAATCAAAAATTGAAATCCCTGAATAGAAACTGTAAAGACATTAGAAGGAAAACATAAGAAAAAAATGAATCACCCCAAGAACGGGGAAGGCCTTTCTAAGCAAGACGAAAGCCTGAAGTCATTAAAAAAAAAAAAAAACCTGATAAATCTGGCTTTGTAAAAACTTAAAAACGGGTTAAAAAATACCATAAACAAATAAACATGTCATAAAGCAAGCATGGTAAAATGTTAATGGTAGAATCCAGTGGATGGGTATAGAGGTTATTCACTGTAAAATTCTTCCAACTTAAAAAAAAAAAAAAAAAAAAATTCTTCCAACTTTGCAGTATGTTTGAAATTTCATAATAAAATACTGGAAAAACACCATAAAGCTCAAAGATAATTAACAAATGGAGAAAATGAAATGTTTCCAGACATCTGGTTGGTTTCCAATTTTCATAATTGTTCATTCATTTATTCGTTCAACAAATATTAATGTAACATTTGCTATGTGTCAAGTACTGTTCTAGGTGCTGGGGATAACTGCTGTGAATAAAATGAAGTCCTTGTCCTTGTGAGCTTGGCTTGGAACCCAAATTATTTCTTTATGATAAATGCCTGGACAAGAAGTGGCTGGTATGAGTGACATATTTTTAAGGGTTTTGTTTTGTTTGTTAGAGAAGGGGAGGGGGGGGAGGGGGAGAAGGAGAGAGAGAATCTTAAGCAGGCTCCATGCGTGGCACAGAGCCCGACACAGACCTCGATCTCATGACCCTGAGATCATAACCTGAGCCGAAATAGAGTCAGATGCTTAACCGACTGAGCCACCCAGGCGCCCCTTAAGGTTTCTGATATGAGCAATATGTGTTTGCTTACCACAGTTATCCCTCAATAGGTGAACTCTAGTCCTCAGAATTTAAGAACCGAACAGTTGATAAATGTTCAGATGAAACCCTGAACTCTGACACTCAGCATCTAAACCAAATAAATTTTTTAAAGATTTACTTGAGAGAGAGAGAGAGAGAGAGAGCGAGCGCACAAGCACATATGAGCAGGGGGGAGAGGGAGAGAGAATCCTCAAGCAGACTCCCTGCTGGGCATGGAGTCTGAGGAGGGGCTTGATTCCAGGACCCCAAGATCATGACCTGAGCTGAAACCAAGAGTTGGCCACTTACCCGAGCCACCCAGGTGCCCCTAAACTAAATAAATTTGCATACTGAACTCTAGCTATTTAAACCTGGGAAGAGAACAGATTTGGACATTTGTAAAGGACACTTTTCATTGGCCACAGAGCACTTTGACGAAATACCTTCCAAAGACAGACCCTGTTCATAATACATTTCCACAAAGCTGGACTGAATCCTAATATGTGAGGACCTCTGCAAAATGAATATATTTCTGAAAAATATAAACTGCCAAAACTGGCAGAAGAACTAGACAAAACGATCATTACAAACCCAGGCCCTTTCGAAGCTCAGTTTTAACAAGCTTTCAAGGGACAGATAATTTTTATACAAGTTTCTCCAATAAAGAGAGAAATGGCAAAAGCTGCCCAAATCATGCCATGAGGCTATGGTGACTCAGTGTCAGATGGGTACTAGAAAAGGCAATCGTTAAGACCACTTTACTGAGGGACACAGATGCAAATATCCTAAATAATACAGTACCTAATCAAATGTAACAGTGTTTTAAAAACGTACATATTAAATAATTTTTCTGCCAACAATCCATGAAGAAGCATTAGGAAAACTCAAATTCAGAAGCATCTACAAAGCCAAGGACCTGTGCTCTTAAAACATACTGAGGCCATGGATGAAAAAGAAAAACTTAGTAACTGTTCCTGAGTAAAGGGAACCAAAATACAAAGTTGCTCCGTGCAGTGTAGTGTGTGATCCTGGACAGGATCCTAGATTAGGGAACCAATGCCATAAAGGACAAGGGATGACATAAAAATACGGACTTTTTAGAAGATAAAAGTATTATAACAATGTTCAATTTCCTGATATTCAGAAGTGTACTATAGTTATGAAAGAGAGTCCTTGTTCTTAGGACATACATTCTGTCATGCTTAAGGGTCATGTCAATCACTAACTGAAATGATACATGAAAAAAAAAGTTGCCTATATATAGATACCTAGATATGTATCTGCATCTCTATATATAGAGAGAGATGGGGGGAAGAAGGGGATGGTGAGGCATATAGGTAGGTAAAATAAATGTGGCAAAATGTTTACAGTTAGTGGTTCTGGGGAGAAGATATACAGGAGTTTACTGTACTTGCAACTTTTCTGAAAATTGGAAACTTTTTTCAAAATAAGAAGTTATAAACATACACACCATGATCAAGGAAGGTATAACTCAACAATGGCAAGGATATAATTTAATGTGATTTGTGAAACTGATGGACAAAAAGAGAAAAAAAAGCACGTAATTATGAAGTTCGATTCTCTCTTTTTTTTTAATGTTCATCAAACCCAACACTGATTATTTTTTTTAAAGATTTTATTTATTTATTTATTTGACAGAGATAGAGAGAGCACAAGCAGGGGGAATGGCAGGCACAGGGAGAGGGAGAAGCAGGCCCTCTGCCGAGCGGGGAGCCCGATGCGAGGCTCAATCCCAGGACCCTGGGATCATGACCTGAACCGAAGGCAGACATTTAACCGACTGAGCCACCCAGGCACACCTGATTTTTTTTTTTTTTTTAAGATTTATTTATTTGAGAGAGCGAGCGAGCACAGGGGGAGAGGGAGAGAGAGAATCTCAAGCCGACTCCGTGCTGAGTGCAGAGCCAATGCGGGACTCGATCCCAGGACCCTGAGATCATGACCTGAGCCGAAATCAAGAGTCGGATGCTTAACTGACTGAGCCACCCAGGTGCCCCCGATTCTCATTTCTGATCAATCTTGACAAACTAAGATTATTTTCTTGGTTTATGAAAGGCTATGTTCTAACAGCCTACAGCACATATCCAATTTGATGGCTAAGCAGACGGGGCTGCCTATCAGGCCGGCACTGACTGCTAATGTCTTGCAGATGTCCTTTATGAGACAGAAATGTCTCATCTATCTGCAGATGTCCTTTATGAGAAAGAAAATAAACTACATTGTTTAAGCCATTATTCTTCAGATTTTCTGTTACAACCTGCCAAAATGAATCTTATTTTGTGCACCCAGCATCACTGACACTGTTTAATATGGTACTAAAGTCCTAGACAACGTTATAAGTGAGGAAAAAGAAGTGACAGAATTTATTTGCATACAGCATGATCAATTACTTAGAAAGACTATCAGAATCAACAATGAATAATCAGAAATAACAAGAGAGTACAGCAGGGGTAAGATAACTTAGAAAAAAATCAACAGCTTTCCTCTACCCCAGCAAACACAAGCTTGGAAAATATAAAAGAAAATAAGATGTCAATGAAAACTATTGAAGCACCTAGGAATTACATAAGACTTGTATTTTCATTTATTCAGATTTGAATGTCATTCATTCATTCATTCATTCATTTTAAAGTAGGGCTTGAACTCACGACCCTGAGATCAATACCTGAGCTGAGATCAAGAGTCAGACGCTTAACTGACTGAGCCACAAAGACACCCCATAGATTTATTTTATTTTATTTATTTTTTAAGATTTTTATTTATTTATTTGAGAGAGTGAGAGAAAGCGTGAGCCAGGGCAAGGGGAGGCAGAGAGAGAGGGAGAAGCAGACTCCCCGATGAGCAGGGAGCCCGACGTGGGGCTCGATCCCAGGACCCTGAGATCATGACCCGAGCCGAAGGCAGACGCTAACCAACTGAGCCACCCAGGAGCCCCTTGTATGTCCTTTAAACGAACTTTAAAATATTCTCCATACAGGTCTTGGATGAGATCACCAATTAACAAAGATGACAGTTCTCCCCAAATTAATATATAAATTTGATGCAATCTTAATCAAAATTCTTGAATGTTTTTGAGGGACTTGATACATTTTTTATAGAAGTCCTGCAAATGGCTAAAATCAACTTTGATAAATAAGAGAGCAAAGTTGGAGCTAAGAGATTCTAATAAAGCCATAATAACAAAAGCAGTAAGGTTCTGGCATGAGAATTAAGCAAATAGACCAATGAAACAAATCAGATTACTCAAGACAGATCCACGTACATGAGGGAACTTGAAATGAGATGACGTACTACAAATCAATAAAGAAAGAATGGACTATTTAAAAGGTACTGGGAAAACTGCCTACTATATGGAGGAACACAAAACCAGAACCTACCTTATACCATATTCAAAAGTGTACTCTTAAATGTTATTAAAGATCTGAACGTGAAAGGGAAAACTATAGAGTGAAAACAATCTTTGCGATCCAGAGGCAGGAACAGAGGTTTCTGAATGCACAGATTACAAGACAAAAAAGTGATGAATCTTACAGGTACCCATCCTGAGGGAATCATTAAGTAAAAGGCAACAGGCATACACCATGGCATCCTTGGGACCAATTAGGAGCAAAGCACTAATACACACATGGCAATAGAGACAGATCTTAAAAATGCAGTGCTGAGTAATACAAAGTTCAGGAACAGAATGAAAACTGCAGCACTCTGTCATTTGTATAAACTGAAAACAGGGACACTCAAAACAATGCTACATATTTTAGAAGGATACATTTCAAACAGGACAGAGCAGCTGCCTACAGCTATCGGAATTGGAAATAAAAAGGAAAAAAAAATATGGCAAGAGAAGGCCCTGCAGTGACCTATGACAGAAACCCACCTTGAACTGAAAAGGTATGATTTAACTCAAACCTCTGCACTTGAGGTCTTTTGAAAGCCGAAAGAAAGACAGTGGCTTTATTTGGTTATAAAGTCTGAAGGAAGTATGTCACCTACTCAAACTCAGAAACTGCCACAGAGCATTTCCAGAGAATACCACCCAAAACTTGAATGCTTTCAAAAGACATTTTTTTAAGAAGACTGAATAACAGTAGATGATGACCCCATCTCAAATTTGGGCTCACTCTTCAGAAAACATTTTTAGAGGGGGTGGTGGAAGAAGAAACCCTTTGTAAGACATTTTAAAAAATTATTTCCCCCCTGACTTTTTATAAATCTACTGACTCTTAACAGAGGCTTTCTGGGAGCATTACGTCTACTTTCCAAGGCACTCTTAATATGTCAGGAATAGATCATCTGCATGAGAATCAACTGGAGTGATCCACCAGGATGGTGAGGGTTGGCCCAGGATCTCTGTATTTTACCAAGTGTCCCGACTGTTTCCTGTTCATACCAGTTTAAAAATAACCACACGGGAAAAATAAAATAAAATAAAAATAACCATACGAGAGTGTCCCATTCTAAGACAAGTATCCTGCCAGCTTCAGCCCACCTTGTCCTGAAGTCTCCCACTATCTGACCTGGCTTGCCCCATACTTATCCTGCACAAATGCCTGACTCTGAAAGGACCACTCCCATCCATCCCTCCAACCCAAAGCTATAGCCCACACCTCTCCCCTGAGAATCCACAGGCACTTACAACCCACCACCCACCTGCCACCCACCTCTGCCTCTCCTCCTGCAGTGGCTGTCCACACCTTGGTGGTGGTGAACATCTGAGTCACCCAAACTGGAAACCTGGGCCTCTGCCTCCATTCCTCCCTTTCTCTTGATCCTTTCCCAACTCCACAACCAACCATGGCACCTATCAAGCTGTTTCTTAGTCACCTGTAAACTGTGTGGTCTCTCTTGTGAGACACTGAGGCAGAAGGCTACAGTCTTATCTGTCTCACTCAGCACTGCACTGCTAGAGCCTAGCACAGGTCCTGGCTCACAACAGGTGCCAAGTAAATGTCTGCTGAAAAGAAACCAATCATCTGCTGCACTGTTTCCTCTGCCCGGAAGTCCCCTCCTAGCACCTTCCTGGACCAATCCTTACACGGGGATAAGCCTAGGATGCTTGGTAGGGGTGGGAGTGGGTAACTCACCGTCTTTCATACTCCATGTCCTGATAGGGCCTGCGGGGGCTGCTGGGGCCCCTCCTCAGCCGCTGGCTCCGTTTCACTTCCCAGCCACCCCCGCTGCTGCCACCATGATCTGCCAGCCTGGGTGATGCCTCCTGCAGGGACTCTGGGGAGAGGAGAAGGAAGAAAGGGGTCAAGGCAGTTGGGGCCTCCTTGAGAAACCCTTGTTGTCAAGGCTCTCTGCTGTCCCTTAGCCCAGGGACATTACTTCCCAACTTCCTGGTGCTCCTGTGGACCAGAGCGGGAAGGCAGCCCCTACCTGGCCTGCTCCTTCCTTTCCCCACAAACATGAAGCTACAGCCCACAGCCCTAAAATAGCAAGGCCAGGGGCACCTGGCTGGCTCAGTCAGTAGAACATGCAACTCTGGATCTTGGGGTCATGAGTTCAAGCCCCACACTGGACGTAGAGCTTACTTAAATAAAATAAAACAGAAACAACAGGGCCTTCAGCAGAGAGGGAGCATCCTGCAGAGAGACCTGGTGGTACCACCTATTCTGTGATCAGGGCTCTGCCATCTGAGACTGGTAGACAAGTCTGAGCCTGGAGCTATCTGCCCAGGGGGTTCTCGGTGCTGGATGACTTGTCTAAGATCAGGCACATTAGGCACGGAAGCAAGACTTCACAACGGGAGTTGTAGGCACCCACCAGGCTCCTTCCATGGGGCCCCAGGTGCCATTTCATCCTCCCAACAAGAGGTTGGCTGCCCCCTACAAGACAGCAGAAGACCACGAAAGGCGTAGAGGGTAAAGGGGCTAACTTGGCAGTAAGACAGCTGACGTCTCCCTGGGCTCCGGGCCAACACAGCTTTGGCCCTCACTCTGCAACTGGCTCAGCCTCGAGCCCTGTCTCTTATGCGCCCTCTTATGCGGAGCCAGGTCCCAAGGTGGTTCTCTCCCCAGGGCTCTGGGTCCAACTTATTCAGAGGCAAAAGGAGCCCTTTTGAGGCTGTTCCCAACCCCTGTGCTGTTCTGCTGGGATGGAAGGGCAGTCATTTCACCCAACCCTCAGGGCTGCCATGAGAACTAAGTAAGTCCCCAGAGCCACGTGACCCGGCCAGGGGTCACCAAGAAGTATCCCAGAATCTTCAGGCCCCACCCTCTGAGCAGGAATCAGGCAAAGCTAGGCAGTAACAACACCTGCCCAACACCAGGTTACCACCACACCTTTCCTCCACGTATACACACAACCAATTTTCTCTTCCTCCTTAAGCCACAGGGAACCAGAGCTGCCTGCTCCCAGATGGATAAGAGTTAGAATCACAACCAGGGGCCCCAGTGGATGAGAGCCAGATACAAAACCCTCAGTAGACTCTGGCAAAGAGCTCAGAGTCACACACCGGTATCCACAACAGATAGGGACCAAAGTCACAGACATGCACCCCGAATAACTGTGGGCCCAAATCGCAAGACAGGAACAATGAATACAGGCCATAATCACACACTGAGGCCCTTTCAAAGGATGAGCGTCACAGTCACGGATACGAACCCCTTCCCAAAGAAGGGGCAGTAAGTCATACACACATTCCTTGCGCTCCCTCCCCGCCTAGCAAGTGGGTTGGTTAGGGCCAGTCCCAGGAAGACTCCCTATGGATAAGGACCCCTCCCCATGGATAAGGACCTGAGTTACAGCACAGACTGCAAGGATAAAGACCAGAGTCATAGAGACGTTCCTGTTCCTCCTCCTCCTCCTCCTCCCCCACCCAAGAATAAGGACCAGAGCCACAGAATGCTTCTCCATGGATAGGTAAGTACCCAAGTCACACAGAGCAGATAGCACACCCCCTCCCCTATGGATAAAGACCTTGGCCCCTCCACGGATAAAGTTCGGTGTCGCAGACACAGTAAGCCACGGAAGCCCACTCCCATCGGTCTTTCCCTTCCCCCAACCCGCGTGCACCCATTCTGTGCCCCAATCGCGCACGCGCCTCCGCTCTCAAAAGGGGGGGGGAGACACCCCCTCCCGGGCTCAGGCCAGGCACGCATCCCTCGGTTCCGCGCGTAGCCCAGGCCCACGTCCCGTAGTCCGCCCTCGAGCCTCCTCTCCGCACCCGCCCGCCCCCGGCCCCTTACCTCCGCCCCCACGACCAGCGACGACGCTCACCTTCTCGGCCCGGGCTGTCAAGGGAGGGCTCCCGGACATCACCTCGGCGCGCCGCCACCTCCTCCAACTCTCCCAGCTCAGCCGGAGCCGGCCCACACCACCCCCAAGTCCGGGGCTGGAGGCAGAAGGGCGGAGGAGCGGGGAGGGGAGAAGCGCCAAGCGCGCTACCCTCCCCAGGAAACCCAGTGCCGCCTACTCCCAGCCGGCCGCAATCACCAGCACAAAATGGCGACGACGAGAAGGGAGCCGGCGCTTCGACCACCATCCACCTACTAAGGGAGCGCGCTCTGGCCGGCCTCGTCTATTGGTCGCCGGCCGCCGACGGCCAGCCCTGGCCGGCTCTGATTGGCAAGCGTATGCCACCTCCCCACTCTCCTTCCGAACGCTCGCAAGTCGCGAAAAGGAGTAGCTATTGGCCAATCCGGCGAGGCCCGCTTTTTAGAAGCTTGGCTTCCTTCGAAGATGAAAGACAAACGGAAGCTCCGCCCCCTTCCCCAGAGGGCGAGGGAAATCTCCGTGCTATTGGCTGGGACCTGCATCCACCCAAATGTCAACGCTTTCTTATCAAGGAAATGAGCAGACCTATCAGCCAGAAATTCCTTAGCCTGACCGAGGTTAGGAAAATGGTCGCCCCCGTGAGGCCATGACAGAGGGAAGGAAAGAGGGCTGCTCAGCGCTTCATTTCATTCGAAAACCAAATCCAGACTCGGGACCTATTTGGTGCAGCGGGGGCGGAGCGACAATTGTCGCGCTCGGGCCAACTGCAGCTGCGCGTAGGCGCATTTCCGTCCCCGCCCCTGAGAGCTAGCAGCACAATCTGTCATGGCGGGCGGGCTGTTAGGTTTGTGCGCTCGCCGCCTTTTGGCAGTAGCGGCGACGCGTTTCCCGGCAGCCCGTGTTCGCTGGGAATCCAGCTCGTCCAGGGCCGTGATCGCCCCGTCGGCTGTGGCTGGAAAGCGGCCGCCGGAACCGACCGTACGCTGGCAGGAGGACCCAGATCCGGAGGACGAAAACCTCTATGAGAAGGTGAGAGGGAGTGGAAACGGGACGCCGGAAGGGTCAATCGGGGGCCGGCGGACGGGGCGCCGTAGAGGACGTTCTCAGGCGGCTGAGGATTGCGCTGCTGGTGAAATCCTCGAAGACTTGGGAACTTGGCCTAGCTTGATTTCCTTGTTTGTACCCTGGTAATCTTCAGTTCAGGGCCAGGGGCGAGATTGGCTTTATTTTGCAGACAGGTATCAAAACCTGAAGTGGGCAATGCTCAGAACACGTTAGAAGCAATATAGTATAACGACAATAATACTAAACACCCATGTATAATAGTAATAATCTAAACACTCTACGTACGTTATCTTATCTAATCCTCAAAACAACCCTATTTTGAAGTAGGTACTGTTAGCATACCTGTTCTACAGATGAGGAAACTGAAGCATAAAGATGTTAAGTGACTTGCCCAAACTCGCATAACTGAACGTGTGGCGGAATCAGGTCCTCTGTGTTGTGGTGATAGCAGAGACTCTGAAATCAGAATGCCATGGTTGGAATACAAGCACCCACAGTTATTCATCTTTGTGACCTTGGTCAAGTAGCTTAACTCCGTGGTTGCCTCTTTGTAAAATGGGGAAAGTATGAGGACACCTTCTAGAAAATAAAATGCTACATCTGCCTCACGTAATTAAATGAGTCAAAATGCTCAGAACAGCTGCCGGCACCTGGTATTCAGCATTAGAAGGTGTTAATCATTATTGCTACTTTCCGCCTCCCTGGGATATGCTGAAGTTTGTGTATGGCACACAGTAGGTTCTTCATCAGTACTGTCCTCTGGCTTGGATATATAGGATGCTTATTCATTTATCCATTCATTTTGTAAATAAGGAGCCAGGGCGTGCTGTATGCCAGGTGCGGTTCAGGGCCCTAGGGGTTCAGCAGTGTGGAAATCAGATAAAGCCCTTGCTCTCGTAGAGCTTATGTGATAGTGGAGAACACAGAAGGTAAACATGTAAAATATTTGGAAACAGTAATATTGAGTATGTAGTAAGATAATGTGATAGGACCTGGGGAGATGCTACCTTGGTAAACTAATAACTGCTAGAAAGAAAGTTAAGCAAGATAAGTGGATGGGGAGTGACTTCGGGGTAGGGGGTAATTTTGTTAGGTGAAACCATAGGAAATTGGCAATATTCAACCATCTTTAACCTATAAAAGTGGCAATTTCCTGTAGTTTAAGACAAGTAATGGATAAGGTAACTAGGGAATGCCTCCTAAGGGAAGTGATTATGAAGCCAACACTTTGAGTGAGGAGACAGATCTAGCCATGACAAGATCTGGGGGGAAGGCTTTCCAGGCAGAGGGAACAGTAAGTGCAAAGGCCCTGTGGTAAGAAGGAGGTTGACAACTCCTAAGACTAGAAAGAGGAATTAAAGGAGAGAGGGGAGATTGGTCTGAGGTGAAATTGGAGACCAACATATGCAGTGCCAGCATAAGGCTTTTGTGGAGCCACAGGAAGCCCTCATTGACCTCTTCTTCTTCTTGCCACAGAACCCAGACTCCCACGGTTATGACAAGGACCCTGCTGTGGACGTCTGGAACATGCGGGTCGTCTTTTTCTTTGGCTTCTCCATTGTCTTGGTCCTTGGCAGCACCTTTGTAGCTTATCTGCCTGATTACAGGTGCATGGGGGGTGTCCAAGAGAGTGGAATGGGTGGGGGTGGAAGTTGAAGGGGACTGTGCCAGGCATCCTCTTCTTTGTGCCAGTGGGGATTGGGGAGATAAGATGGGGATTGGTGTCCAGTGAGGCTCCCTCATGTCTACTCCCGTGCTGCTGCCTCCAGAATGCAGGAGTGGGCCCGCCGAGAGGCTGAGAGGCTTGTTAAATTCCGAGAGGCCAATGGCCTCCCCATCATGGAATCCAACTGCTTTGACCCCAGCAAGATCCAGCTGCCGGAGGATGAGGACTGACCCGTTGCCAAGCAGGGCTCAAGAAACATCACCTTCTCCACCGCCTCCCTGTCATTCTGCCCTTTCTTCAGAGCACCTAATTAAAGGGACTAAAAGTCTGACTGGCTGGTGTTGGTTTTGTTGTGGCGGGGGGATGTGGGAATGGGGGTGTCAGGTCTTAAAAGGCCACTGCAGCCTTTTCTCGGTGTTCTGGTTATCTGTTGCTGGGTAACAAACACCCTAAGACTTAGTGGCTGAAGATGACAATTTAGTATTACTTTTCATGGTCCTGTGGTCGACTGGGCTTAGCTAGGTGGCTCTTCTCGGGGCCTCAGGTGGTTGCAGTCAGATGGTGGCAGGGGGGCTGGAGGCATCTTTAACTGGGATGGACATCCAAGGTGGCTTCTTCACTCGCGTGTCTGGCACTTCAGTCTTCTTCCATGTGGCATCTCTCTCCAGCAGAATAGTCCGGGCTTCTTACAGGGTGGCTCAGGGCTCCTCTGGATGGGGGTTTGGCATATAGGAAGAAATCAATGGCAACCATCTTAGAAGGGCCGGGACGACTGGGGATTGAGGGTGGTGTGTCAGAGCAGGGCTTTTCTATTGCCGAGGATGAGCATTTGTCTCCGTCGCCACCTTCTCTGTTTCTGTCTGCGCTTTGGAGTTTCTGCCCGTCTTGTGTCTTGGTGAGTCTGGATGCCTCTCCCTTCCCTTCTGTCCCAGTCTGGGTGGTCTCGCACACAAGATGCACATCTCTGTATATGCATGCATGTCTTTGCCTGCCTGCTCCCCTTCTCTCTCTCTCTCTCTCTGTCTCTCTCTGTCTCTCTCTCAGGAATTCTCCCCTTGCACATTCTTTCTCTGGGAATAGGCTGTCTCCTTGCATCAGGGGCTCATTCTTTCAGGCTCTGTCTTTGTCCCCCTCTGTCTCTCTGTCTTCTGGAAGATGGAGCTCAGGAGACTTGCTCTAGCTGTCTGTTTCTTTCCAGGGAGTCTCTCCTAAATCCCTGTTAAGTCTGGACATCTGGGCTCCCCTTCATGCCCTTGGCATCTCTGCCCTGTTCCACAGCCCATACTTCAAAACTCCACATCACATGCTCATTGCTACCATCTCTGTGCTTGTTCCTGCTTGGGACTTCAGAGGTGATGTCTCTACCCCTAGCTACTGAGTCTCAGGAGGAGCCCTAGTCCACTGGCCTGTGGCTAAGGTGGGAGCAACATCCACGTAGAGCCTTCCCGGAAGTGAGCAATTTCACTTCCTGAGTGCTTCCTTGTGGGGCCTGTCTCCCAACCTGAGGATAGGCCCCAAAGCAGAGAATCCCAACATGTAAAGGGAGCACTCTCCACCTTCCAGCCTGCCGTTACTGGGACTGAAAGTGAAAGGGACATGTTATCCCAGCCACCAAGTACCTGAGTATATTGGGCGATTACTCCCTATAATAAACCTCAGCCTGTTGCTGCCATACCCTACCATCGGCCCGGAGAACCTATCCCCCCACTGACCCCATCCAGGAGGTAAGCTGCATGAGGGCAGGTATTCGGGTATGTCCGTTCGCTTAGCGCACGGATTGGTACAGTATGTGCTTGAGAAACGTGATATTGCTACCTCTGGTCTAGGGACTGTGCCCTACCATCAATGCCCTTCAGGCTTACGGCTACTGAGGCTGCATACTTCCAGTTCCCCCAGTTCTGCCTCCTCATCCAGCTCCCAGGACCTCAAGAAACCTCCATTCTGGCCAAACAGGAGCCTGCACTTGGACTAAATCCTAAAATCCATATTTTTGCTCCCTTCCTGATGGCAACAATACCACCTTCCCTCCCCTCCCAGCCACAACCGGCCACCTCAAAACTTCTTTGTTCTGACCATTGAATTAAAATGTACATACAGGGGTGCCTGGGTGGCTCAGTCAGTTAAGCGTCTGCTTTCAGCTCAGGTCATGATCTCAGGGTTCTGGGATCGAGTCCCAAGTCAGGCTTCCTGCTCAGTGGGCGTCTGCTTCTCCCTCTCCCTCTGCCCCTCCCCCTGCCCCCACCGCCCATGCTCTCTCTCTCTCTCTCAAATAGATAAATAAAATCTTAAAAATATATATACATACAATCTTCAAAGTTCATTTACTTTTTACAAACTGGATGCTCCTACGTAACCAGCATCCAGGTTGAGAAAGAGAACATGAACAAACACTAGAAGCTCCCTTCAGGTCCAACCCTCCCCCCTCCCCACCCACCCCCACTCCAAGGGTAACCACTCTCCTGACCTCGAACAGCATAAGTTAGTTTTGTCTGGCTTGGGACTTCCATATAAATGCAATCACACGTTTTTCTCTCCAGCTTCTTTAGTTCACCATGATGTTTGTGAGATGGAACCACATTGTTATATAATCGGTAGTTTGTTCTCGCTGCTGTAATCTCTTCCATTGTGTGACTAGATCTCACTTCATCCGTTCCAGTGTTGATGGGCATTTGGGTAGTTTTCTGTGTGGGGCTATTAAGAATGATTCTGTGAACATTCTTTTTTTAAAAAATTTATTTATTTATTTGACACAGAGAGAGAGAGAGCACAAACAGGGGGAGTGGTGGACAGAGGGAGAGGAAGAAACAGGCTCCCCACTGAGCAGGGAGCCCGATGTGGGGCTCGATCCCAGGACCCCGGGATCATGACCTGAACTGAAGGCAGACACTTAACTGACTGAGCCACCCAGGCACCCCGATTCTGTGAACATTCTTATACACATCTTTTTGTTGTTATATACATTTTTTATTTTTTTAATTTTTTAAAAAGATTTTATTTATTTATTTGGCAGAGAGAGAGAGAGACAGCAAGAGAGGGAGCACAAGCAGGAGGACTGGGAGAGGGAGCACAAGCAGGAGGACTGGGAGAGGGAGAAGCAGGCTTCCCGCTGAGCAGGGAGCCCGATGCGGGGCTCGATCCCAGGACCCTGGGATCATGACCTGAGCAGAAGGCAGACGCTTAACCGACTGAGCCACCCAGGCATCCCTTGCTGTATACATCTTTTGATGGATAGATGCACTCATTTCTCTTGGGCATATACCTAGGACCTAAGTCATGGGGCAAAATGGGATCAGCTTTAGTAAATGACTCCAATTTTCCAATCTCCACATCCCTCGGTGGTGAACGCCACATCCCCGCCATCGCTCAGCGCCCTCCGTCATCCTCACTGTAGCCGTTCCGGTGAGCCACTGCCCTTTTAAGGACCACACTGAGCTGAAGAGGTGGACGTTTGTTGCCTACCATGTGCTAAGTCCTGATAGTGTACCAGACACTGATACATACCAGCATCCTTGTCCTCTGGAATTTCCCAGGGTGGGGGTGACGGCAGGGGCCGGTGTGAGTGGTCAGAGGGCCTAAACAGAGAGGACTTTCACCCTACCGTTTGACCCCAGGGATGTTTGAAGCTTGATCTGTTGGACCCAGCTCTGCTCCGGCAACATAACGGATACCAACCTCCTTCATCCTTCAATCTCACAGGGCATTTATTATGTGCGAGGCCCAGCAAACAAGACAGTCGCAGGCCCTGTAACAGACAGTCAGTTTCCTGCCTGGATCTGCATGTCCTTCCAGCTCCGGGGTGTGCTGGCCCACTGCCAACCGCCAGTGTCCGTATGTCTTCGCTGGAGGGCTTCCGCTCAATCTGCAGAAGGCCGTTCTGTTCTGTCTGTGGGCCTGGCAGGCTGGAAGGGCCAGGAAATGAACACCCCTTAGCAGCAGCCCTTAACCAATGACTGATGGGAGCTGGTAGATAAGCACCCTTGCCCCCTGGGCCCTCAGATGGGACATCTCTAAGGTGTGTGTTCTCTGCCGGCCCCCAGAACTCCGCAGTGGGAACACGCTCAGGTTAACTCCCAACGCTAAGTTGCTTACTAACAGTCTCCATCGGCTGCCTTCTCTCTTCTCTGTCTTGCTGCCCTACTTCCCCACTGCCTTACAGGAGCTTCCTGGAATTCCGTCCTGAAGAAATGACTTGACTTCAATTCTTGTGTCAGGGTCGGCTTCTGGAGAAACCGCCACTAGAACAGTCTGGGTCCTCAAGGAGTTTCCCTCAAGGTGGTGGGTAAGACCGGAGTTAGCAAACACAGAAACCCACAGAGGAGATAGGTTTCACCAGAAGGCCAGTGTGGCTGGAATATTGTGCTCACTGGAAGCCCTGGGCTCTTCCAGGAAAAGAGTGGCTAGAGATGAGATTGTAGAGGCGGTCAGGGGCCAGATCCATAGGGCCCCAGGGACCACGGTTAGAAGTTTAGATTTTATGCACTACACAAAGTTGACCCGAAGCTTTAGCGAAGCTCGTCTTAGGTAATTCTGGACTGCATAAGGGGCATTGCTTACACTTTTTGTCCTGGATTACCTAGGAAATAAAACCAAAATATCTTACCAGATTCACGACTGCTACTGCTAGACGTAAGCACCACAGAGTAAACTGATGGCAGGCACAACTCTGAGCTTTAGAATGTGTTGAGGGAAAACTGGTAGAAGGATCCAATGTTCTCCACAGAACGTGAACTTGCACTTCTTGATCCTGAAATAGTAGACTCGGTGAAAACTGGCCACACACACACACACAAAAAAAAGCTCAGCATGACAGGAGCTATTCATTCAACGAGTATTTATTGAGTGCCTGCCTACTGGATGCCGGGCGGTGTTATAAGCAGTGGGGAGACAGCAGGAAACAAAAGATTCAAAACTTCCTGCCCTTCTAGAGCTTATGTTCCAGCAGAGGGAGACAGACAATAAACAAGGCAACCAATGATGTTATTTGTATGTTGGGAGATGGTAAGTATGCATTAAATTTCAGGGGGACCAAGAGGTGCCAGGCTGGCTCAGTCCAGGGGGTATCTGACTCTTGAGCTCCAGGTGGTGAGTTCGAGCTGCACATTGAGTGTGGAGATTACTTAAAAATAAATAAACAAACAAACAAATAAATTCAAGGGGGATCGGGAGTGTAAGGTGACAGAAGCTTGTATTCAAATAGGGTAGTCACATGATTTCAGTTCAGGTCATGATCTCAGGGTGGTGAGGTCAAGCCCCGTGTCGGGCTCCGTGCTCAGTGGGGAGTCTGCTTGAGATTCTCTCTCTCCCTCTCCCTCTGCCGCTTTCCCCACTCGTGTGCTCTCTCTCTCTCTCAAATAAATAAATAAATCTTTAAAAATAAAAAAATAGGGTGGTCAGCTTAGGCCTTGTTGAAAAATGATTTTTTAAAAAAGAAAGATGATCCGAAGGGGCACTTGCACCCCAATGTTTATAGCAGCAATGTCCACAATAGCCAAACTATGGAAAGAGCCCAGTTGTCCATCAACAGATGAATGGATAAAGAAGATGTGGTATATATATACAATGGAATATTATGCAGCCATCAAAAAATGAAATCTTGCCATTTGCAATGATGTGGATGGAACTAGAGGGTATTATGCTGAGTGAAATAAGTCAATCAGAGAAAGACAAGTATATGATCTCACTGATATGAGGAATTTGAGAAACAAGACAGAGGATCATAGGTGAAGGGAGGGAAAAACGAAACAAGACGAAACTGGAGAGGGAGACAAACCATAAGAGACTCTTAATCTCAGGAAACAAACTGAGGGTTGCTGGAGTGGAGGGGTGTGGGAGGGATGGGGTGGCTGGGTGATGATGGGGTGGCTGGATGGGGTGGCTGGGTGATGGGGTGGCTGGTGACATTGGGGAGGGTATGTGCTATGGTGAGCGCTGTGAATTGTGTAAGACTGATGAATCACAGACCTGTACCCCTGAAACTAATACATTATATGTTAATAAAAAAATTTTTTAAAAATAAAAAAGAAAGGTGATTTTTTTTTTCCAGGAAAGAAACGTGAGGGGGGTGCCTGGGTGACTCAGTCATTAAGCGTCTGCCTTCAGCTCAGGTCATGATTCCAGGGTCCCGGGATCGAGCCCCGCATCGGGCTCCCTGCTCAGCGGCAAGCCAGCTTCTTCCTCTCCCACGCCCCCTGCTTGTGTTCCCTCTCTCTTGCTGTCTCTCTCTGTGTCAAATAAATAAATAAAATCTTAAAAAAAAAAGGAAAGAAATGTGAGGAAAACAAGAGATGAGCTAGAGATATAAGAGTATTTCTTGGGGCTCCTGGGTGGCTCAGATGGTTAAGCGTCTGCCTTCGGCTCAGGTCATGATCCTGGGGTCCTGGGATTGAGCCCCACATTGGGCTCCCGGCTCAGCAGGGAGCCTGCTTCTCCCTCTCCCTCTGCCTCTCTCCCTGCTTGCTCATGCTCTGTCTCTCTCTGTATCTCTTTGTCTCAAATGAATAAATAAAATCTTAAAAAAAAAAAGAGTATTTCTGGCGGAGGGAACAACCAGTAGGGTCCTCAAAGCAAGAATGTGCCTGAGCTGTTCAAGGAGCAGCCTGACTCCGAGGAGATATCTGGGGCAAAGCCATTATTGCTGAAACAAGACGCGGACAAGAAAATTGATGCAGGAATCGAATCATCACTGTAAAAATTAACCCGAAAGTGATTCATCCCACTGTAAACAGTTTCAGAAAAGTGAAAATGGCCCAAACTGGCTTTGGGTTAAGGGCACCACTGTAGGGCATTGAACAAGGAATTAAATTGGCTCATAATTCATGCCAGGGCAAACTCTCTCTCTCTCTTTTTAAGATTTTATTTATTTATTTGAGAGAAAGAGAGAGAGAGAGAGAGCGTGAACAGGAGCAGGGGGAGAGGGAGAGGGAGAAGCAGGCTCCCCGCTGAGTGCAGAGCCAGACGTGGGGCTCCATCCCAGGACCCCGAAATCATGACCCCGAGCGGAAGGCAGACGCTCAACTGAGTGAGCCCCCTAGGTGTCCCCAGGGCAAACTGTCTTAATAGAAATTCATCAGAGTGGTATGATTCCGATTTTAAATGTTAATATTTGTAAGCAGAGTCAATATATCAGAGGTCAGAGGACTCTGCATGAGTCAGAAGAGCGAATCCAGGGCCAACCAGGATCCAGACAAGGCACCTTGGAATCAGCCGTCATTGGAAGGGTTCATTCCCTCATTCCCTCATTTATTCATTCATTCATCCCACAAATATTTACCAAGTGCCTACTGCGTGACAGGGGTTACAGCAGTGAATAAAACAGGCAAAATTCTTTGCCCTCTTGGAGCTGACTTCTATAAAAGACAGATAACAAATGTAAAGAACAAATAACAATTTTGAATAATGCTAATCGCTAGATCACTAAGTAAAATGTATAATAAATGTGAAGGAGAAAAATGACGCAGGAAAGGGTAAATGTGTGTGTGTGTGTGTGTGTGTGTGTGTGTGTGTGTGAATGTGTGAATTTTAGCTAGAGTGGCCAGGAAAAAAGCCTCACTGAGATGACATTTGAAAAAGACCTAAAGGAAATGTCTAACGGAAGAGAGAACTTTGAAACAAGAGCCATGATCACGACAGTCATAGTGATTAAGGGCACAGATTCTTGAGCCAGACTGCTTGGGTTCAAATCACAGCCCCCTCCCCAAATGTGTGACCTTCTGTTCCCCTTTTACTCGCCTTTTAAAAAAAGATTTTGTTTATTTATTTGAGAGAGAGCAAAATAGAGTACGACCTGGGGGCGGGGCAGAGGGAGAGAGAGAAGCAGACTCCCCGCTGAGCAGGGAGCCCAACGTGGGGCTCGATCCCAGGACCCTGGGATCATGATCCGAGCCAAAGGCAGACGCTTAACAGACTGAGCCACCCAGGCGCCCCCCACCCCCCTTTTTACTCTTCTATCAACATGGGCTAATGACATTAACTCCCTCCTAAGGATATTGAGAGGGTTAATTTGAGAGTGCTTTTATAACATTGCCTGATACAGTTTAGATGTTTGTAAATATTGGTGGAATGAATGAATCTTTATTCACATTAATGTGGTGACCATGGACGTTTTTAAATAAGTGCCCTAAAAAAATGAAATCGTGGTAATTATGGTTTGGGGGAATGTTTAGATTGTGGACTCGAAATAGACGTGGTTTCGGAATCTCTAGCAGTCACTTCTGGGAGGTTTGGGGTCTGGCATGGAAGGTGGCATTTTCTGAAGACGAGGTTTGAAAAATGACTTAGGCCAGGGCGCCTGGGTGGCTCAGTCGTTAAGCAGCTGCCTTCGGCTCAGGTCATGATCTCAGAGTCCTGGGATCGAGTCCCACATCGGGCTCCCTGCTCAGCGGGAAGCCTGCTTCTCCCTCTCCCTCTCCCCCTGCTTGTGTTCCTGCTCTCGCTGTCTCTGTCTCTGTCAAATAAATAAATAAAATCTTAAAAAAAAAAAAGAAAAATGATTTAGGCCAGTCAGGGCCTTTAGCAGTAGTTGTCGGAAAAGTGGCAGGATTCTTGGAGTCAGTCATCTCAAAGGTAGAGAGGGTGTGGGGAACTCTGCCTGGGTCAGAATGAGGATCCAGGGTCTCAGCTGAAGTTTGGGAAAAGAGGAGCCATTGATGGAGGCTATGAGGTGTCAAGGACAGGTACACCTCTGGGGGCCTTGAAATCCTTAGTCTTGTCTTTTTATTCTCTTTCCAACTCCCTCCCCTCCTTCACGTCTTTGCTAAAGATCAGCTTCTCAGAGATGACTCCCCTTATTTAAAATCTTAATCCCCAGGGAGCCTGGACGGCTCAGTCAGTTAAGCAGCTGCCTTTGGCTCAGGTCATGATCCCAGGGTCCTGGGATCGAGCCCCGCATCGGGCTCCCTGCTCAGCAGGAAGCCTGCCTCTCCCCCTCCCACTCCCCCTGCTTGTGTTCCCTCTCTCGCTGTGTCTCTCTCTGTCAAATAAATAATAAAATCTTAATCCCCCTTGCTGTTCATTCTCTACCTTTATTATTGAGCCCCCCCAACCCACAGCACACACAAAGTGAATTGGGTGTGTTGTCCTTTTAACTGTAGTCATGCTACCAAAAAATAAACAAAAATAAACTAGGCTGTTAATGAGAGAGAAGGAGGAGGAGAAGGAAGGGAGGAGGTAGAAAGAGGAGAGAGGGAGGAAGGTTGGGAGGGGAGGAGGAAGGCAATCTTCAAAAACCCTAAACCCATCAGGATGAGACAGAACAGGTTGTTTGGGTCTGGATCACGGGGCTCTGAATGTCATACCGAGGTGTGGCGCGTACGCGCATGTGGATTTGAACAGATTCCATCTAAATGAAAAAAACTCTCCAAGCCCACTTTTAAGCCCCTGCTTCTGCCGAGATTCTAAATCACATCGACCTTTGGGCCATCATTCTTCTCACCTGGAATCTGCTTTCTCCCTTTTCCAGAAAAATTCCACTTGCCCTACAGACGTGGCCTCTCTGGGGGGAAACTTTTTTTTGGAAAAGAAAAAAAACAACAACACAAAACAAGCTCAGAGGGGTCAGTTTGGGATCTGAAAAAGACTTTTGATTAATAAAACGTACCATTTTTAGCTTAAAGTCTATTTTGTCTGGTATAAATATAGCTACACCTGCTTTTTATGGCTTACCATTTGCTTGAAATACCTTTTACCATGCCTTCACCCTCAGTCTATGTGTGTCCTTAAGGCTAAAGTGAGTTTCTTGTAGACAGTGCGTTGTTAGGTCTTGTTTGTTTGTTTGTTTTTAATCAATTCAGCCATTTAATGTCTTTTGATTGGAAAATTTAATTTATTTACATTTAAGGTAATATTGATAGGTAAGGATTTACTATTGCCATTTTGTTCATCGTTTTCTGGCTCTTTTGTAGATCTGTTGTTCCTTGTTTCTTATCCTACAGGCTTTTTTGGTGCTTTGCTGTCTTGGTATCAGTATGCTTTGACTTCTTTATCATGTTCTTTCTTGTAATTACTATAGGTTTTTCCCTTGTGGTTACCATGAGGCTTACATAAAGTATCTTCAAATTATAACAACACCGTATTAGAAGCTGGTAGAAACCTAACTTCAGTAGCAGTCCTAAACTTTACACTTTTACTTCTCCCCCTCCCAATTTAGGTTATCGATGTTACAGTTTACATATTTTATATATTGTATGACCAATAACAGGTTATAACAGTTATGACTTTTTACGTTTGTTTTTTTAACTTAAAAAAAAGATTTTATTTATTCATTTGTCAGAGAGAGAGAGAGAGAGCACAAGCAGGGGGAGCGGCAGGCAGAGGGAGAAGCAGGCTCCTGCTGAGCCGGGAGCCTGATGCAGGACCCGATCCCAGGAATGCCAGGACCTCAGGATCATGACCTGAGCCTAAAGCAGACGCTTAACCGACTGAGCCACCCAGGCATCCCTGTTTTTTCACTTTTAAACTAGAGTTGGAAGCTAATTACAGTACCACCATTACCATATTACAAAATCATACAGGAAACACAATTACACAAAGTGTAAATATATACATATATATTTAAAAATCACACACACGCACACACGCGGGTAAAATTTCCTGTACTGGGGCGCCTGGGTGGCTCAGTTGGTTAGGCCACTGCCTTCGGCTCAGGTCATGATCCTGGAGTCCCGGGATCGAGTCCCGCATCGGGCTCCCTGCTCGGCGGGGAGTCTGCTTCTCTCTCTGACCCTAACCCCTCTCATGTGCTCTCTCTCAAATAAATAAATAAAAATCTTAAAAAAAAATTTTTTTCCTGTACTGGGATGGAACTCCCGCGGTCTGAATCCAAGTCAATCCCTCTGCGCTAGATGAGAAACCAAGTAGCAGCCCTCCTGAGTTACTCTTCACAAGTGTCTTGGACCTGCCCCCCCAGGCCTTCGCGTTCCTTAGCGTGGGGGCTGCGCAGACTCCTCGCCCCACTGCGCACTTACGACACTGTCTCACTGTCTCCCTTCCCGGGGACCGAACCCGACACCTTAGGGGACCAGCCGAGAAGCTGGGCTGGGCCCAAGGCCTCTTTGCAGGCCCGCCTGTCTGTATGCCATTAGGTGTTCAGGAAGAGGCGGAGCCGGCTGTGACCGCTCGGTGGGCCGGTGGCGGCCCTCGGGTTAATCAGCTGTTCATCAGAGCAGCTAGGACACCTTTAGAGGGTGGGCTCTCCGGCTGAAAGGGCAGCGGGCAGCCAATCAAGAGTTCTGGTTCCCGAGTCGCTGAGTGTGCTGAGCGAGACGGCAGAAAGCTGATTGACCCGCCGGCCTGTCCACGAGCGCGGGATCCCGATCCGCGGCTCTTCCGCGGCCAGGGGGCGGGAGTGGGAACTTGATTGATAGCCTTTTCAACCAGTGAGAACGTCTGAGCCCGGCTGCCCTTAAGTAGCACGGGTCTTTTGGCCGTCCAGGGGAACGTCTTGCTTTGACTGACACTCGTATCACCCAATAAGTATGTCTGCTTCAGCTGGGGGCGGGTCGACTGGTTCGCAGAAAAGGCGGGGTCTTGGACTTGACCGACCTAGGTTGGCTTAACGAGGAAACCTCAATTCCACGAGGAGTGTCCTCCCCTTATCTGTTTTTGAGAAGACTTATGATACTTTTAAAAAGCTTGAAAATCACAGCTTTAGAGCAATTTAGCTTTCCCATGCTGCTCAGAAACGGCAGTCTCACTACTAGACCTGTGAAAAAGAGCACCCCTTAGGGAAGGTGGGCTAAGAGGTGGGGACAGGAAATAGAAGTGGTTCTCAGAAGCAGCTTCACGGCAGTTGGCATAAAATTGGAACTCGATTTGAGGTTTTAGGGCCTGAGAGACTGTGTGGGGCAGGTCTTGTCTGATAGAGGGTGTCTGGTGTGATTGATGGGGGCTCGGGGGCAATGATGGGGGCCTGTGGGGATCAGTAATGGATGGTTAGTGGTTGAGGTCAGTCTGGGTCACCCGTGTGGACGCCCACAGTAAGGGCCTGTTCTCTGATGAGACCGACTGGAATCAAGTGGTTGACGGCGCCGGGGCTGCCCCAAACGCTGCCATTACCCCCTGGACATGACAGTGCATCCATCATCAGAGACTGGACACAAAGTTAAAGACTATGTTTCTGATGCAGACCATTTGCAGTCTTGACAGTGGTGTACCTTTTGTTACAAAGGCCACCCCACAATGGGTCAAGAGTCGACGTATTTGATAGACATCCCAAGCTCCCTACCATTGGCAGATAGCTGATGACCATTGAACAGCCTCCTCAAAAATGGACTCAGAAGAATCTCAGACTACCCCTCTCACCTCCTCTTGGTCCACACACCTTAGTAAGGCAGATTGATCACTGAAGGTGGCTATCACCAAAAAGGGATCATCTCCTATTGGATACCTCCTAGATGATGATCAGAACAAAAGGTGGGGGGGGGGTCTTAGAGACCTAGTTTGAAAATCAGAGACTCTGCTCTGCCATTCTTGGACACCATCTTTCTTCCTCCTCATGGCAAACCCAGGCTATCCTGGTTGGTAACCATCTGGGTGGCAGCTCAGCCCAAAAGAGGCCTAGGAGATTCAAACTTCTTTCTGGTTCAGTCACCTGGATTCTCTTGTTGGATGGACACGGTGCTAGATCATAAGGATGAGGATCACATGATTGAGTACATGCTCCCTGAGTTCCCCTACAGTGACCCCCAGTGGCCAAGATAGAAGACATAAAAAACAAAACAAAACAAAAAAAACACAACAAAATCCTGTAAATTTTGTAAAAATGCCTTTGGTCTTTTTGCACCTGACCCTTCTGGATGAAAGATCTGGGTCCAAGCAGGAGATGATTGGATAAAAGTGAAGTTACAGGCACTGGGATAGGACACACTGATTTCCTGGCAGTGCAAGGAGAGGACTCGGGGAGCACGTGGGTTAGCCTCTGAGAGGTGTGAGGTGAGGAGACGATTAATCCTCTCTTGGTCCCCCTTGATCAAGCCCTGAAACCTGGAGAAACAGTCACACGGTCTCCCGGAGTCAAGCAGCAGACGCAGCTGGCAATCTGACCTCCTGCTCGGTCTGTCATCACTTCCTCGGGATGACAAAAACAGAAAAACTCATGTGAACATGGCCAGGCCTAAACTATTCTGCTGCGTCTGATGTATCAATGTCAGCTCCTGAATCTCCCTCATCCCTACACACACACACACACACACACACACGGGCCAACATGGCCTTGTTTAGATCTGACTGATACAAATTCATTCTCTTCTCCTGCTACCTGAATGGCCTCAGATGATGCCAGAGCTCAGCAAATTGGCTCCAGGCCCTCGATGCCACCACCCATGGGACTTAACCAAACCAATGGAATGGTGTTTTCCAATCAAGGCTAACAACAAATCCTAAACCGGAATAAACTGTGCCCTTTGGGTTATAGATTTGTATTTGGGGGGGAAGAATGGGGAACAGACTATCTTTCCATTGGGGATGGAGTTGGCTTTTGAACCCATGTAGTCCCTACAATCATTGACAGTGACACCAAACACCAGCAAATCAGCCTAAACTCCTCCGTGTGGGTTGCAGGATAATAGCCTGGCCGTACGTAGACTACTTCCTGGATGTCTAAGAATACAAGGCCCTGACCGCTCATTACCTTGGCCATTTCTCAGGATTGTGTTGACAGCGAACAACCTGGCGGGATGAGGTAATGTCTCCCTCCGGGACAAAGAGCAGGCGGATTCTCCAAGCTCAGCGTTTCTTGGCTGTACCGGAAACCCACTGCATGGGGAGCATCCACCATGACCCCCCCGCATCACCCCTTCGAGACTTGGAGGACATGGAGTGCCAGCATCCTGCTGTGCCCTGAGGAGAAAGTCCTCCGTAAAATCCCCACGAGTCTCGTGCCTTCTGTCAGCAGCTATAAAACTTGTTAGCTTCCCAGAGGGTCAAGTCTCAGACCCTGACAGTCAAGACTTGAGGGATTTCTTTTTTTTTTTCTGTGTGTTCTGACGTGCCCTACAGTTTGGCCGTTGGCAGTTTTGGAAGGTCAGCTGTCGGTGGTATCAGGGACGTGGCCCTAAGGATTTGAGTTCCTGAGGTAGTTAGTGGTTGGAGGCCTGTGAGGCGGCTGCTGAGGATCTGTGGCCGTCAGTCCCTGGGAGAGGGGCCGTGGTGCTGGTGCTTATGTGGGCCCGATTTGGGGTTTGTTTCCTGAATTCGGTTTTTTCTTCCTTTGCTTCTACACAGAACACTTCACTTCTTTTTTTTTTTTTTTTTTTAAAGATTTTATTTATTTATTTGACACAGAGAGAGACAGCGACAGAGGGAACACAAGCAGGGGGAGTGGGAGAGGGAGAAGCAGGCTTCCCGCCGAGCAGGGAGCCCGATGCGGGGCTCGATCCCAGGACCCTGGGATCATGACCTGAGCCGAAGGCAATCGCCTAACCGACTGAGCCACCCAGGCGCCCCAGAACACTTCACTTCTGACACAGCTGGTCACCAGAGGTGTGGAGGTTTCTCTCCACATCCAGCAATTCTCTGTGACACCAGGTGGGCGTCCTGCGATCGAACTCAATTCCGACACCATCTACCTGGAGATGGCGTCAGATCCCCCAGGTTAATGGCTCAGTCCCACAAGACCG
Source organism: Phoca vitulina (assembly GCF_004348235.1). Taxonomy (NCBI): domain Eukaryota; kingdom Metazoa; phylum Chordata; class Mammalia; order Carnivora; family Phocidae; genus Phoca; species Phoca vitulina. The sequence continues at coordinate 19,047,652 of NW_022589738.1, read as the reverse complement.
CCTCCTTGCCCGCCTTAGATGCCACCTGCAAGTCGTAGGTCCCCAGGTTACCCCCAGAAGTTGTGGCTACAAATCAGAAGTTTCCACGACCCCTTCCTCAGGTTCGATTAATTTGCCAGAGCGACTCACAGAACTCAGGGAGGCACTTACTTATATTTATCTGTTTATGAAAGGACATGATGAAGGATACAGATGAACAGCCAGATGAAGAGATATATAGGGCAAGGTCTGGGAGGGTCTCGAGCACAGGAGTTTCTGTCCCTGTGGAGTTGGGGTGCGTCACCCTTCCAGTATGTGGATGCACTCACCCCCCTGCAAGCTCCCTGAACCCCATGCTACTGGGATTTTGATGGAGGCTTCCTCATGTAGGCATGATTGGTCATTAACTCTGTTTCCAGTCCTCTCCCTTCTCTGGAGAAGTGGGGGAAGGCGGGGCTGAAAATCCCAGGCTCCTAATCATGGCTTGGTCTTTCTGGTGACCAGCCCCACCCAGGAGCTCAACTAGAGTCACCTCATTAGAACAAAAGATGCTCCTAGTGTTCTATTTTTTTAAGTTTTATTTATTTAAGTTATTTATTTAAGTCATCTCTACACCCAAAGTAGACCTCGAATTCATGACCCCAAGATCAAGAGTCACATGCTTTTCTGACTGAGCCAGCCAGGTGCCCCGCTCTTAATGTTCTTATCACTTAGGAATTTACAAGGGTTTCAGGAGCCCTGTGTCAGGAACAAGGGTCAGAGGCAAATATTAGAACAAGAGATGCTCTTGTGCTTTTATCACTTAGGAGATTCAAGGGTTTTAGGAGCTCCATGTGAGGAACCAGGGGGCAGAGACCAATATATATATTTTCTATTATCTCATGCCAGCATGGTTTGACTTTGGTTACATTTCTTACTCCTTCTGAGCCTCAGTTTCCTTATCTATAAAATGGAGGTAATATAGGGCGCCTGGGTGGCTCAGTCGTTAAGCGTCTGCCTTCGGCTCAGGTCATGATCCCAGGGTCCTGGGATCGAGCCCTGCATCGGGCTCCCTGCTTGGCGGGGATCCTGCTTCTCCCTCTCCCTCTGCCTGCAGCTCCCCCTGCTTGTTCTCTCTGTCTCTCTCAAATAAATAAATAAAATCTTAAAAAAAAAATAAAATGGAGGTAATATAGCATATAATATATATAGTATATAATATGTATAATATCTTAATATTATTGTGGAAAATCCTCAGCATCGCCAGGGTGTAAGGCCATGCACAATTTGGGGGGGAAAGGATGGTAATACACTGGGGTACACCACTCTGAATTCAGGACTTGGAGGATGGGGGTGGGGGGGGACACTGTGGAGAGGGCGTGGCTTTTGGTGAAGCAGGTCTGTAGCATATTGCAGGGTGCAAAAAAAAAAAATCTGATCTCCATGTGTCTTATCAGCTTCAGCGGTTTGGCTCAGAGAAAGGCCAGCATGGTCATCGTCCAGATACAGATCTCTTGGTTGTTAGCCCAGGTAGGTATCCGGGAAGTTTTAAATTTTGTTAGCTTAGAAAGGAGGCCGTGTAGTTTCCTGAGGGTGTACATTGAAATATCCAGGAGCTCTGTTTTAAGTATCCTTAACATTGTCACCCTGCAGCCTGAGCTCTTGACCTGAGCCTCACAAACCTACTTCTCTATGATCACTGACCCTACAGACCACTGATCCCTTATACCCTTTCTTTCCTGCTCTTACTGAATTGGCTAGAATTTTCAGTACAATGGTGGAGAGAAACATTGATAGTAGAACACTTGCAGGGTTTTTACGATTTCATTTAAAGGGAAATCTTTCAACATTTCCCACTGAGAATAATGTTTTGTTTTTTTTTGAAGACTTTATTTTTTGACAGAGAGACAGTGAGAGAGGGAACACAAGCAGGGGGAGTGGGAGAGGGAGAAGCAGGCCTCCAGCTGAACAGGGAGCTCGACGCGGGGCTCAATCCCAGGACCCCGGGATCATGACCTGAGCCAAAGGCAGACACTTAATGACTGAGCCACCTGGGCGCCCCAAGAGAATAATGTTTTTTTTTGTAGAGATCCTTACCAGGTTATAGAAGTTCCCATTTCTTCCTACTTTGTTAAGTTTTTTTAAAAAATTTTATTTATTTGAGAGAGAGAGAGCATGAGTAGGGGGGAGGGACAGAGGGAAAGGGAGAAGCAGGCTCCCCGCTGAGCAGGATGTGGGCCTCCATCCCAGGACCTTGGGATCATGACCCAAGCCGAAGGCAGACGCTTAACATCTGAGCCACCCAGATGCCCCTACTTTGCTAAGTTTTTAAAAAAATTATAGATGGCTGCTAAAATGTGTCAGATACTTTTTCTATGTCTTTCTTGGCAATCATGAGTTTTCTCTTTTAATCTGTAAATACGGTAAGTTACATTGTTCAATTTTCCAATAATAAACCAACATTGTACTCCAGGGATAAACCCATCTTGTCATGATACTTTATCCTTTTTACATATTGCTAGTATTTCGTTTAGGATTTTTGCATCTATATTCCCGAATGAGATAAACCTGAAATTTTTGTTGTTGTTCATTATGCTGTTATGGGTTGAACTGTGCTCCTGCGGAAAAGATGTTGAAGTCCTAACCCCCAGTACCTCAGAGTGTGACCTAATGTGGAAATAGTGTCACTGCACATGGGATTAGTTAGGATGAGGTCATATTGCTGTAAGGCGGGCCCTTAGTCCTTATAAGAAGACGGCCAGGGGCGCCTGGCTGGCTCAGTCAGGGAAGTGCGCAACTCTTGATCTTGGGGGCATGAGTTCGAGCCCCACATTGGGCGAAGAGTTTACGTAATAAAAAAAAATTAAGGGGCGCCTGGGTGACTCGGTTGGTTAAGGGGCTGACTCTTGATTTCGGCTTAGGCCATGATCTCAGGGTCCTGGGATCGAGCTTCGCATCAGGCTCTGTGCTCACTGGGGAGTCTGCTTATGGATTCTCTCTCTCCTCTCTCCCTCTGCCCCTCCTCCTGCTTGCTTGCTCTCTTTAAAATAAATCCTTAAAAAAAAAAAAAGAAGACATGTGAAGACAGGGGGACACAGGGAGAATGCTATGTGGTAACAAGGCAGAGGGTCGAGTTATGCATCTGGAATCAGGGAGCGCCAAAGATTGCTGGCAAACTGCCAGAAACTAGGAAGAGGCAAGGGAGGGGTCACCTTTAGGCTCCAGAGGGAGCGTGGCCCTGCCAACACATTTATTGCAGACTTCCAGGCTCCAGAAATGTGAAGCGATAAAGTTCTGTTGTTTTAAGCCCCCCAGTTTGTGGCGTTCTGTTAGGGCAGCCCTAGGAAACAAACATGCTATCTTCATAAACTGGACTGGGGATCTTACCCTTTTGTTTCTATTCTCTGAAAGAGTTTATGTAGCCTCAAATGAACTGCTTTTTGAATGCATTGCACAACTTGAACTTCAAGCCATGCGGGCTTACTGTTTTCCTCGTGGGAAGATATTTCTTGAATATGAAATCAACTTCTAGTCACCTGCTATATATCCTCAGCACTGAAGGCGGGCAGAGCCCTTGCCCTTCCAGCGTTCCTAGAGATGGAAAAAAGTATTCTGGAGAAACATATATGCATTTTTCATATTCCATTGGTAATAGCCACTAGGCAAGTAGATATACATAGTGAAATGATTACTACAGTCAAGCCAATTAACAGATCTATTTTCTCACATAGTTACCTTTGTGTGTGTGTGTATTAAGAACCCCTGAAATCTACTCTCTTAGTAAATTTCCAGTATACAATACAGTATTATTAACTATAATCACCATGCTGTATGTTAGATCGCTAGAACTTGTTCATCGTACATAACTGCAAATTTGTAAACTTTGACCGACATCTTCTCATTTCCCCTACCTTCCTTACCTCCCCAGGGTCACCCCTGGTAACCACTGTTCTCCTCTCTGTTTCTATGGATTCAACTTTTTGAGATTCCTCACTTAAGCAAGATCACTAATCATTTTTCTTTCTGTCTTTGGCGTATTTCACTTAGCATAACGTCCTTTAGGTTTATTCCTACTGTCGCAAATGGCAGGATCTTCTTCTTTAAGGTGGAATAATATTCCATTGTATATATACCACATCTTTATCCATTCATCTATTGATGGACACTTGGGTTGCTTCCATATCTTGGCTATTGTAAATAATGCTGCAATAAACATAGGGGTGCGGATATCTGTTTGAATTCATGCTTTTGTTTTCTTTGGGTAAATACTCAGTAGTGGAATTACTGGATCATATGGTAATTTTATTTTTAATTTTCTGAAGAACCTTCATACTGTTTTCCACAGTGGCTGCGCCAATTTGCATTCCCACCAACAGTGCATGAAGGTTCCTTTTTCTCCACATCCTCACCAATACTTGCTATTTCTTATGCTTTTCATTTTAACCATTCTGACAGGTGTAAAGTTGCTATCTCACTGTGGTTTTAATTTGCATTTCCCTGACGATGAGTGATGTTGAGCATCTTTTCATGTCCTACAAATAGGATCTTGTCATCCAAAAACAGATAATTTTATTTTTTTTAAAGATTTGATTTATTTATTTGACAGAGAGAGACACAGCAAGAGAGGGAACACAAGCAGGGGGAGTGGGAGAGGGAGAAGCAGGCTTCCCGTTGAGCAGGGAGCCTGATGCGGGGTTCGATCCCAGGACTCTGGGACCATGACCTGAGCTGAAGGCAGACACTTAATGACTGAGCCACCCAGGTGCCCCAAAACTGAGATAATTTTAGTTCTTCCTTTCTGATTTGGGTGCCTTTTATTTTCTTTTATTGTCTGATTTCTCTTGTTAGGACTTCCAGTGCTATGTTGAATAGAAGTGGTGAGAGTGGGCAGGCTTGCCTTGTACTGGATCTTAGAGGAAAAGCTCTCAGATTTTCACCATTAATTATAATGCTAGCTGTGGGATTTTCAGAAATGTGCTTTATTGTGTTGAGGTAAGTTTCTGCTATACCTATTTTGTTAAGGTGTTTTGTTTTTTTTAAAATCATGAATGGATGTTGATCTTTGTCAAATGCTTTTTCTGCATCTATTGAGATGATCATTGGTTTTTATCTTTCATTCTGTTAATGTGGTGCATGAAATTGATTGATTGGCATAGGTTAATCATAAGCTAGCATCCCAGGGATAAATCCTACATGGTTGTGTTGTATTATTTTTTAAGATTATTTATTTATTTATTTATTTATTTATTTATTTATTTATTTTTGAGAGAGAGCAAGAATGAGCAGGCAGGAGGGGCAGAGGGAGAAGCAGACTCCCTGCTGAGCAGGGAGCCCGATGTGGCACTCGATCCCAGGACCCCAGGATCATGATCTGAGCTGAAGGCAGACGCCCAACTGACTCAGCCACCCAGGCGCCTGGTTGTGTTGTATTATCTTCTTGAACTTCGTTTGGGGATGCATGGGATGCAGTTAAGTTTCTTGGAAATCTTTTTATTCTTCCAGGTCTTGTCTTTATGATTTGTTAGATGGGGTCCTGAAGCAGTCCCAGTCTAGGGCTAATTATTCTCCACAACTACGGGACAAGACCTTCTTAAGGACTCTACTCAATGCCTCATGAATTATGTGTGTTTTTCCAGTCTGGTTGGTGGGAGCAGGTACTATTCTTTTGCCTGTATGAGTGCCAACCACTGCTCCTTCTAATCCTTTCAGATGGTTCTCCCCTTGGCCTCAGGCATTTTCTTCACATGCATGCACTAATCTGTACTCTTCTGAATAATGCACCCTGTGTGGAGGCCCCTGGGGGCTAAGCCAATCTGGCTTCTGGAGTCAAGCTGAGCAAGTCAATTAACCTTCCAAACCGTGGCAACAGAGAACCAACCTTGCAAACCGTGGCAACAGAGAACGGCCAGGACAATGTCAGGTGGCTAAGTGGCTGAAAAGGGTGGAGCTTAGATGAGGTTTCAAATAGTCCCTGTTCCATAGAAGTTACCTCTGAAAGATTTCTTTACCCCTCACATTGGCCTCTGGGGTCATCCCATGGGATTTCACTGCTATTCAACCTCCCCCACGTGATAAACTGGGCCATAAATCCCTGGTAGTTACTGGAAGAGCAGCCGGATGTGGAGTGTGGGGGGCAGGGTGCTGCCTGGGGCTCCAGATCCCTCCAGTTCCTGTAGTGCCCCTCCTGAAAGGCCACTGCACTCACCACGGAGAACCCCAGTGTTGACTTGTGCCACTCTCAACAACTATTTCCTCCCCTGCACAAGAGATGGGGCCATTAAATACCCAGGTTCAGGTGCATGTCCAGCCAACTCTGGTGGGGGAGCAGGTGCTGGTATTTAGGTTTACCTCTTTTCCCCAGTGGACCCTGCCTAAAAGGCCTCCACACCCTTGGTCTTGGCCCCTGAGGTTGTTCCATGCCGATCTCACTGCTCTCCAACCTTCTCTACCCAAGAAATGGGACTGCCAGGTGCCTGAGTCATTATCTAAAGACCAACCAGCCACAGAGGGTAGGAAGGCCCTGCTCAGGGTCTCTTATTGTTCCTGGATTTCCTAGGATCAGTTCTAAAAGGACTCTGTACCCTCTGTGGAAGACTGCCAGTCCCTTCCACCCCTTTCTCCTCTGCATGAGTAATGGTGTCATGAAATGCTCTGTTTGATGTCAGGCCATTAGACAGCTTTGGTGACCACTCGGGAAAGTTGGGACTTCACCTCTGCAGTGAAAATTGGAGATTTCATCTCAGGACTAAGAAGTAGAGGCTTAGATTCTGAAGCTGAAATCAGGACAGCATTTGGAGGAGGAGTAGAGATTTGGTTTCTGGAGGGAGAACTGGGGAACCTAGCTCCTGGTGGCAGAGGTTGGGACTTATCCCCTGGAGGCAGAGTCTTGACTTGATTCCTGGCAGGAGAGGTCAGGACTCACTCTCTGGAGAGAGAGGATGGAACTCAGTATCTGAAGCAAAAAGTAGGAATTAGGCTCTGGAGCTGTTAGTGTGGAGTTACCCTCTGTGGGAGGAGTTGGGGAAGGAATAGTTGGCAGCATAGGTTGGGAGTTGGTATCTGGCAGGAGGAAGACAAGATTTAGTGCCTGGTATGAGGAGTCTGGTGTTGGTGCCTGGCCTGAGGCCCTTGGACTCAATGTCTCATGGGTGCAGGTCAATGTCCAGAACTGTAAAGGGTCTGAGATTTTATTCTACTTGCAAGCTAACAGGCTATCCTGTTTCATGGATACAAGTAGAAGACATGAGACTCCTGGGTCAGAGATAAAGAACTTTACTATTCATAGCAAAAGCAGTAGCCAGAGTGTCAGATGTTTGAGCTGATTCTCCAATGGCTAATACAGGTGGGCCTAGATGCATGCCTGCATACATAGTGAGTTGTGTTATAGGAAGGGAACACTGAATGTGTAAGATCGATTGCTCCTATACTGAGCATTAACAAACCTGCTTTTCATCTGTCAGGACATCTTATTTCATTTATCAAGGGAGCTTGCTACAAACACAATTCTCAGAAATGGCTTGTGTAAAGAATGGTCATGGCCTTGCATTCTTGGCATGCCCAGCAAGAAATGTGCAGGAATCCTCAAGGATGATGGCAGATGGCCTTTGGTATCGCCAACAGGTTGGCCAGATATCTTGATTCACTATCAAGCAGATGTCCTTTTTAGAAGTTTGGTTAACTAGATGGCCATTTGAGCAATTGGCCAGAAAAGACTCAGATAGTGCAGGGGTTTAAGGTTTGTCATGGGGGAGGCTTCCACCAACAGGGACGGGGGCTAGCCTGGGTCCCACAAGGTTGAGTTTCCAGGTTCAGGGGTCCTGCACAGAGGAGAGCCACTCTGGGGGCTTAGGTTCACCTGCAATTCTAGGAGATTCCTTCCTCAAAGTCATCAGAACACTCCTCCTTGGCCCCTGGAGCACCTCAGCAATTCCACCACTCTCTGACTTACCTTGAATTAGAAATGGGCTGGAAGTAACTGAGTTAGGAGGCTAGCCAGCTGTAACATGGGGGATGGGGAATGAGGTCCCCAGTTTTGTGCTTCAGATCATCTTTGGTGTCCTGATGGCCTACAAAAAGGCCTGCTGCACACTCCTTGGAGTCCTGAGAGTAGCCCCATGGCAGCCTTATTGCTCTCTGAACTCCCTTGATTGAGAAATGAGGATAGGAAAGGACCAAGCTAAGATCAGACAACTAGTGGACTGCAGTGAGGTTTGGAGAGGAAGCTGTCCTGGGGCTTCAGATCCACCATGCTCCCTGGAGATCCTCAATGAAAAGGCCTTTGCAGGCTGGGTTTGAGCCCAGGTATTCATAAACAACTTTATGGAGTTGCTTTCCCAGCTCCTGACCTCCATGTACATGAATTGGATCCTGATTAACATATCAAAGACTCAGAGAACTGAGCTAGTGCTAGACCTCTTCCCAGGTCCCAGACTGACCACTGGGTGATACACACATGGGACAGACCCAAATAACACTGCAAAGCCTGTAAAAACAACTGACATTGGAAACACACCCACAGAAGATAGGATGGAACTTTTGGACCAAACCTAACTATGTAGATTGTCTGCTAAAACAAAGGTATCAACATTCTTCATAGGACTTAAATAAGACCTAGAGTTTCATAATGTAATATTCAAAGCATCCAGGATACAATCTAAAATTATTCATCATACAAAGAACAATGAAATGCTCAATTCAAATGGAAAAAGACAATCAACAGGTGCCAAGAGTGAGATGATGCAGATGTTGGAATTATCTGACAAGCACTTTAAAACAGCTATTATATAAAAATGATTGAGCAATCATGAAAATTCTCCAAACAAATATTAAAGTGGAAAGTATTGGAATATAAATGGAAATTTTAGAACTGGAAATGGAAATTTTAGAACTGGAAATGGAAATTTTAGAACTGGAAATGGAAATTTTAGAACTGAAAAATAAAATAACAACAAAAATAACCAGATGGACTCAATAGCAGAGAAAACAGAGAAAGGAGCCAGTGAACTTGAAGATCGATCAAAAGAGCAACAGAGAGAAAAAAATATTGAAAAAAATTTTAACAGAAACTCAGGAACTTGCAGCACAACAGTGAAAAGTCTGATGTTCAAGTCTTCAGAGTCCCAGAAAGAGAAATGTGAGGCAGAAAAAATATTTGAAGAAATAATTGCCCAAACTTCCCAAGTTAGGTGAGAAAACATAAACCTACAGATTCGAGAAGCAGAGCAAACCCCAAACAGGGTAAACCCAAAGAAATACATATCCGGACACATCATAATCAAATTGCTGAAAACTAAAGACAAATACAAAATCTTGAGATCAGCAAGAGAAAAATTACTCATTACCTGTAGGGAAATAATGATTTCAAAGATTGCAGATTTCTCATCAGAATCCATGAAGGCCAGAAGAAAATGGCACATTTTTGAAGTGCCAAGAGGCTGAAAGGAAAGAACTATCACCTGTGAATTCCATATCCAGTGAAAATAGCCTTCAGTGATGAAGGTGAAATAAAGACATTCTCATATGAAGTAAAACTCAGAGAATTCATAGCCAACAGACCTACTCTAAAAAAAGGAAGTTCTTTAAACAATAAAAAGGAGACAGAAAGAAACTTGGAACATCAGGAATGAAGGAAGAACAACAGAAATGGTAAATAGCTTGGTAAAGATAATAGACTATTCTTTTCCTTTTGAGTTCTTCAAAACATGCTTTATGGTTTCTCTAATTTCTCTTTCTACAGTTCCGTTGTTAGTGTATAAGAAAGCAACTGATTTCTGTGCATTGATTTTGTATCCTGCCACATTACTGAATTGTTGGATGAATTCTAGTAATTTGGGGGTGGAGTCTTTTGGGTTTTCCACATAAAGTATCATGTCGTATGCGAAAAGAGAGAGTTTGACTTCTTTTTTGCCAATTTGAATACCTTTTATTTCTTTTTGTTGTCTGATTGCTGTCACTAGGACTTCTAGTACTATGTTGAACAATAGTGGCGAGAGTGGGCATCCTTGACATGTTCCTGATCTTAAGGGAAAGGCTTTCATCCTCCCCATTGAGGATGATATTCGCTGTGGGTTTTTCACAGATGGATTTTATGAACTTGAGGAATGTTCCCCCTATCCCCATACTCTGAAGAGTTTTAATCAGGAAAGGATGTTGTATTTTGTCAAATGCTTTTTCTGCATCAATTGAGAGGACCATATGGTTCTTCTCCCTCCTCTTATTAATGTGTTCTATCACATTGATTGATTTGCGAATGTTGAACCACCCTTGCATCCCGGGGATAAATCCCACTTGGTCGTGGTGGATGAACCTTTTAATGTGTTGTTGGATCCTATTAGCTAGGATTTTGTTGAGGATTTTGGAATCCATATTCATCAGGATATAAGTCTGAAATTCTCCTTTTTGATGGGGTCTTTGCCTGGTTTGGGGATTAAGGTAATGCTGGCCTCATAGAATGAGTTTGGCAGTTTTCCTTCTGTTTCTATTTTTTGAAACAGCTTCAGTAGAATAGGTATTATTTCTTCTTTGAATGTTTGGTAGAATTCCCGAAGGAATCCATCAGGCCCTGGACTCTTGTTTTTTGGGAGGTTTTTGATCACTGCTTCAATCTCGCTAGTGGTTATTGGCCTATTCAGGTTGTCAATTTCTTCCTGTTTCAGTCTTGGCAGCTTATAGGTTTCCAGGAAGGCCTCCATTTCATCCAGATTGCTGTTTATTGGCATATAGTTGTTGATAACAATTTCTAATAATTGTTTCTATTTCCTTGGTATTAGTCGTGATCTCTCCCCTTTCATTCATAATTTTACTAATTTGGGTCCTTTCTCTTTTCTTTTGGTTAAGTCTGGCCAGTGGTTTATCGATCTTATTAATTCTTTCAAAGAACCAACTTCTAGTTTCGTTGATCTGATCTACTGTGTTTCTGGTTTCTAATTCATTGATTTCTGCTCTAATTTTAATTATTTCTCTTCTAATGCGTGGCTTAGGCATCGTTTGTTGCTTTTTCTCTAGTTCTTTAAGGTGTAGCATTAGTTGGTGAATTCGGGATTTTTCTATTTTTTTGAGTGAGGCTTGGATGGCTATAACATAGGCAGTAACCTCTTTGACATCACCCACAGCAACTTCTTTCAAGATACATCTCCAAAAGCTAGTGAAACAAAAGCAAAAATGAACTTTTGGGACTTCGTCAAGATAAAAAGCTTCTGCACATCAAGATAAAAAACAGTCAACAAAACAAAGAGGCAACCCACAGAATGGGAGAAGATATTTGCAAATGACACTACAGATAAAGGGCTGGTATCCAAGATCTATAAAGAACTTCTCAAACTCAACACCCAAAAAACAAATAATCAAGTCAAAAAGTGGGCAGAAGATTTGAAAAGACACTTCTCTGAAGAAGACATACAAATGGCTAACAGACACATGAAAAAATGTTCATCATCATTAGTCATCAGGGAAATTCAAATCAAAACCACACTGAGATACCACCTTACACCACTTAGAATGGCAAAAATGGACAGGGAAAAAAATAACAAATGTTGGAGAGTTTGTGGAGAAAGGGGAACCCTCTTACACTGTTGGTGGGAATGCAAGTTGGTACAGCCACTTTGGAAAACGGTGTGGAGGTGCCTCAAAAATTTAAAAATAGAGCTACCCTATGACCCAGCAATTGCAATTCTGGGTATTTACCCCAAAGACACAGATGTAGTGAAAAGAAGGGCCATATGCACCCCAATGTTCATAGCAGCAATGTCCGCAATAGCCAAACTGTGGAAAGAGCCGAGATGCCCTTCAACAGATGAATGGATAAAGAAGATGTGGTCCATATATACAATGGAATATTACTCAGCCATCAGAAAGGATGAATACCCAACTTTTACATCAACATGGATGGGACTGGAGGAGATTATGCTAAGAGAAATAAGTCAAGCAGAGAAAGTCAGTTATCATATGGTTTCACTTATTTGTGGAACATAAGGAATAGCATGGAGGACATTAGGAGAAGGAAGGGAAGAATGAAGGGGGGCGGAAATCGGAGGGAGAGATGAACCATGAGAGACTATGGACTCTGAGAGACAAACAGGGTTTTAGAGGGGAGTGGGGAGGGGGGATTGGTTAGCCCGGTGATGGGTATTAAGGAGGGCACGTACTGCATGGAGCACTGGGTGTTATACAAAAACAATGGATCATGGATCACCACATCAAAAACTAATGATGTATTGTATGGTGACTAACATAACATAATAAAATTAAAAAAAAAAACAAAAAAACCCAAAAACATGCTTTATGGTTGAAAGCAAAAAATTTAAACTTGATGGGGCAGCTGGCTGGCTCAGTCAGTAGAGCATGGGACTCTTTACCTGGGGGTTGTAAGTTTGAGCACCATGTTGGGTATAGAGATTACTTAAAAAAATAAAATCTTAAAAAAAATGTAAACTTGATGAATTTTCCATGGATTTCAATGGATTTTCAAGGGATACAGAGAGACATTACACACTGAAAAAAGTCAATTCACCGAAAAGACATACAATAATGATTTACATTTATTAGGTGGCAGTTGGAGCCATGGATTTTGCCAGTGTTTAATTCTTATCCTCCAGTAATATTTTAGCTTGCAAAAAATAGCATGTAGGAAGAATAATATGAAGGTAGGTTAGCACTGCAGTATATTTTATAAGCTTATGATAAAAATAAAAAGGAACATAATCATAATAAGTCATTACTAAGCCATTATTTATTAGTTTTTTGAAGCTTTAGGTATAATAAGTATGGAATGCAGAACAGACATGGTCCCCCCTCCCCTTCTAGCAATTTGCAAAGAATCAAGAGGCTGATTGACAGTTGAACAATTCTTTATAATTCTATATTACCCTTGCAGAAGGCTTTTTAGTGTGTTATCAAACTACCTGTCACCCCTTACTAAAATGCTCTACCTTTTAAAAATTGTAAAAAAAAATTAACCCTGTTAATAATATCATTTCTTTAGCTTTTTTGTAACTAGATTGAAATTTCAGCTCTAGAATTTTCTACGTTTCTTCAAAAGTTCCTCCAGTAGGAAAGAAGGCCTTCCACTCATCCTGCATAGGGATAGGGAGGAATTCCTTTGACCCCCAGGCCAGTTATCTGTTAAAAAAAAGAAAAGAGAGAAACTTTGCTAAAAGGTAATTCACAGGTAATCTTCAAAAGCATCTTTATGATTCATAATAATATATTTAGCCACCAATTATCTTTGTTTTATTTCCTATCATAAAAAGGAATTACTTGATTAGATTAGGTCCAACCCAATTATTCACATTGATAATAATCCAACTAAGAACTATCTTCGATTTAAAACTGAATTTATTCCTGCCCTCTTCCTCTTTTCTTTTTTAAGAGATTTTATTTATTTGTCAGAGAGAGAGAGAGAGCACAAGCAGGGAGAGCGGCAGGCAGAGGGAGAAGCAGTCTCTCCCCTGAGCAAGGAGCCCGATGCTGGACTCGATCCCAGAACCCTGGGATCATGACCTGAGCCCAAGGCAGACGATTAACCATCTCAGCCACCCAGGTGCCCCTTCAGTGTTTGTTTTGTTGCAAAAAGTAAGTTAAGAAACCCAAAGATATTCCTGTGACACCAAAACAATCAACTGATCTCATAAACATGTTTCAAACACTGGTTTTCCAAGCCCATTCTACTGATTTACAGAATTTCAGCAAACACTACTACTGAAGCACAAAACTATTTTGAAGTACTGTACAAAGTAGGCTACACACGTTATCTTGGAGTTACAGCCTAGGAAATCTAAATAAAATGTTTTTAAAAGTATAGCATGATGAACTTAAAAATGAGGGACGCCTGGGTGGCTCAGTCGGTTAAGCGTCTGCCTTCGGCTCAGGTCATGATCTCAGGGTCTTGAGATCAAGCCCCAGGTCCGGCTCCATGCTGGGCGTGGAGCCTGTTTAAGATTTTCTCTCTCCCCCTCTCCCTCTGCCCTCCCTGCCCCAACTTGTGTGGGCACATGCACACACACATACCTGCTCTCTCTCTCTCTAAAAAAAAATGCTAAATAGAATTATGTTTTGGAAGTATGAAAAAGCACTTATTGGGGCGCCTGGGTGGCTCAGTCAGTTGGGCGTCTGCCTTTGGCTCAGGTCATGATCCTGGGGTCCTGGGATCGAGCCCCACGTCAGGGTCCCTGCTCAGTGGGGAGTCCTCCTTCTCTCTCTACCCCTCCCCCCTGCTCATGCTCTCTCTCTCTCTCGAGCGTGCGCAGTCTCTCTCAAACAAATAAAAAAAAAAGAAAAAGCAGTAATCATTCAGTTACTTAGCCAAGGATGTCCCACCTCACCCTCAACATAAAAGAAAGAGCCAGATCACCTTGAAAATTCCACCAGCTTCAGGCTGCTGCAGAAGAACCTCGGGGTCCATTCCGTCCCGGGCACAGGTCACATACATTTCAGAGTAGTCCTTCCCTCCGAAGCAGCATGAAGTTGTTTTAACAACAGGCAACTTCACAGTTTGGAGTCTTTTCCCTAGATCACCAAATATTTTATTGAAAGTCCAGCTCTAGCAAATTTCCAACATGCACAACCGTTCGGGACCCCTTGCCGAGAGTTAGGGATATTCAAAAAGGATTGTGGAGGTCAGACTTCAGCCAGGTATTTAACCTACCTTCCCTGACAATTTGTTTTGGGCAAAAAGACTTACCTCCACAGGAAAAGAAGTTCTGACTATAAATTTGGGGCCCTATCTCGGGCCTTTATTTCCAAAATCATCCTATTGAGACCTCTGAATATATCTCTATAGAACTTTATTAGTAATGAAGTTTCTCTAGTCGCTAGCGTCTCGTTTTTTTCTAGACATGGCAGGGATTTTTAAGAAAATTCTGTTGCAGGCCTACCTGTCTCCGGATCTAAACGAATCACTCTTCCTCCATTGTAACAGGCCACCCAGAGCTTCCCCTCAACATCGATACACATTCCGTCTGGAATTTGTTCTTCTTTCTCCAGCTTGTAAATACTTCTGCGGTTGGCTAGGGTTAAAAACACAAACACACACACACACACACACACAGATAAAACGACAGGCCACTCAATACTGAGCATCAGACAAGGAGCTCTCAAGCTGACTGTAAATCCTGATCACTTTTGCTTATCCAGGGTCTGGCACGTGGGATGGTTCAGAAGAATTCCTAACTCTAAAACAAAAATGTCCAGGGGCACCTGGGTGGCTTAGTCGGTTAAGCGTCTGCCTTCGGCTCAGGTCATGATCCCAGGGTCCTGGGATCGAGCCCTGCATCGGGGCTCAGCGGGGAGCCTGCTTCTTCCTCTGCCTCTGCCTCTCCCCTTGCTTGTGCTCTCCTTCTCAGATAAATAGATAAAATCTTTAAATTAAAAAAAAAATAAAGCAAAAATGTCCAGAAACATGAGTGGGCACTCCTCAACAAAGGATTTTTACCACATGACTTGGGGGTGATTACTCTCTCTTTAGTTTGGGTACAGATGTATCTGTCTAAGCTTTCAGGGGAAGAGAGGAAAAAGGAAGGAGAATTCTTTTTCTTAAGATTTTATTTATTTCTTTGACAGAGAGAGAGAGAAAGAGAGAGCACACAAGCAGGGGCAGGGGGAGAGGGAGAAGCAGGCTCCCCACTGAGCAGGGAGCCTGATGACGGACTCGATCCCAGGACCCTGGGAACATGACCTGAGCCGAAGGCAAATGCTTAACCGACTGAGCCACCCAGGTGCCCCTAAAAGGAAGTAGAATTCTTAATAAAATACCAATAGTTCTTTTTTTTTTAAAGATTTTATTTATTTATTTGAGAGAGAGAATGAGAGACAGAGAGCACGACAGGGAAGAGGGTCAGAGGGACAAGCAGACCCCCCGCTGAGCAGGGAGCCCGATGCGGGACTCGATCGCAGGACTCCAGGATCATGACCTGAGCCGAAGGCAGTCGCTTAACCAACTGAGCCGCCCAGGCGCCCCACCAATAGTTCTTTTTGAGGTTGACCTGAACTGAAGCTCTGCACACCCACCTCGGATACATTTCGGTCTGCGGTTAGAC
Organism: Phoca vitulina; assembly: GCF_004348235.1. Classification (NCBI taxonomy): domain Eukaryota; kingdom Metazoa; phylum Chordata; class Mammalia; order Carnivora; family Phocidae; genus Phoca; species Phoca vitulina. Next base: position 19,031,663 of record NW_022589738.1, on the reverse strand, counting down.
TTTTGCTGTTTTTCCTTGTAAAAATGCTGACTTTGATTAACTCCAAGATCTAGAAGGCAACTTAATGGTACCATGTGAACTGTTCATACGCAAAAACTAGTAAGATGTGTGCCTTCTGTTTCTGCCGGACTGAATGCTCCAAAATCATCTTATCAAAACTCAATATTAAAGACCTTATTTCTGGGGCGCCTGGGTGGCTCAGTTGTTAAGCGTCTGCCTTCGGCTCAGGTCATGATCCCAGGGTCCTGGGATCGAGCCCCGCATCAGGCTCCCTGCTCAGCGGGAAGCCTGCTTCTCCCTCTCCCACTCCGCCTGCTTGTGTTCCCTCTCTAGCTGTCTCTCTCTCTGTCAAATAAATAAATAAAATCTTAAAAAAAAAAAAAAAAAGACCTTATTTCTGAAAGGAGGGGTATTCTGGAGCCAACTGGCTGGCCCAAAAGAGGGAATAACAGTATACAAAAAAAAACCCCCATCAAATTCCAGAGGAACTTTACACTAGAAAATCCAGGTCATTATAGTAATTGCATCGAGGTATAATGGAAAAAAAAAGTTAAAACCATGTGTCAGTAAAAATGGGTAAAAACAGTCATAAAAAAGAGCACTCTGTATTTCAAAGCAAAACATCTGTACTGAAATAACTTGCCTCTCGTTAAATCTACACGAGAGTCTTGTGATTTTTTTTTTCCAGGTCATTTTTATTATTGCTTTTGCTCTTGCGGTTTGGCACCTTTCACAAAACAGTTTCAAGTGTTCCCTTCTAAATTCTCAAGAACTCCTTCCCTCCCAGTTTCCAACTATAGCTCATGTCGAACCCACTGATGGAATTGAACACTCTGCAGCTACTTTTTAAACTCTTCCATTTTGGAAGATTATTAATTCGTCTCTGAGTATTTGCCTCTGGTTAACTCGAGTACAAATGAGAAATTTCAATCCCAAACCTTAACTTTCCATTCCGTTCCTTTAGCTCATTCTGCTGTATATTATTTGCCTATAGGCACCTCTGGTAGAACAGGATCCATTGCACGGTGAGCCTCTTTCTAGTGATGGTAGCAAGAAGGGGGATGAAGGATCTATTCATATTATGCCAATGGTGGCCGCAGTTAGGTGTGTTGAGGGCCATGGTTTGACTGGCAGCATAGTCGAGTCTGGGTAATTATGACTCTGTTGGAATAATCACATCAGCCAGTTCTTTATTTGACAAGTAAGGGCCTTTTCATACGAGTCGAAGAAGAGGCAGCTTCCTAGTTACACACATATGAAAAAAAATCCCAGCAGTATTAAGAAGGATAATGAAAAAGTACGTACAGATCTTTCCTGTCTGCAGGTCATAGTCAAAGGCATCCACGGAGTAGGACAGGCTGTCAATGTAATAGAAGATTTTATGGTCCAGGGACCAATCCAAACCATTGGAGATGTCCACCTGGTTAAAATACTTTTCCACGTGGTGGTCAGGAAAGAGGGAGTACAGGGACCCCTGGTGCCGCTCCAGAACCGCGGGGGCTGTCTCCTCGGCCATGGTGCCTACAAGACCCCAAAAGCACTGAGTTTAGCTCCACAGCACCTTGCCCTGTGCCCTACACCATCTTTTATGACCAGGGTTCCTTTCCCATCATTAAATCAAGGAAACTAGGGACAACTGGGTGGCTCAGTCAGTTGAGCGTCTGCCTTTGGCTCAGGTCATGATCCCAGAGCCCTGGGATCGAGTCCTGCATCGGGCTCCCTGCTCCGTGGGAAGCCTGCTTCTCCCCCGGCCTCTGCCCCTCCCCCTGCTTGTGCTCCCACCCTCTCTGTCAAAATAAATAAATAAATCTTTAATTTTTTTTTTTTAAGATTTTATTTATTTGACAGAGAGAGACACAGCGAGAGAGGGAACACAAGCAGGGGGAGTGGGAGAGGGAGAAGCAGGCTTCCTGTGTAGCAGGGAGCCCGATGTGGGGCTCGATCCCAGGACCCTGGGATCATGACCTGAGTGGAAGGCAGACGCTTAATGACTGAGCCGCACAGGCGCCCCCTTTTTTTTTTTTAATTTTTTTTTTAAGAATAAATAAATCTTTAAAAAAAATTAAAAGTCAAAGAAACTATTCTACAATCCCAATCTGGGTCCTACATTAAAAAGAAATGACTACCTTGCTTATGATGCAAATAAAAATTACACCGACAGGTCTGGTTCCGGATAAGAAGGAATACATCTCCACCAACCCCACTTTCTCCCACTGAGCGCGATTACACAATCTGGACAAAGTGGAGCTATTTGAGAAACTCTGAAAAGTAAATATCAGGCAGCCCAGGGAAGACCAGCGGAATTTGCAGTGCTGCCTAATTGGTGGCAAGTTCTCCATTTTATTCTCCAGTATGTCCCAGCCTGAACTCAACGCAGCCTGCAGCTTGGAAGTGAGCACTGTGGTGAAGACAGAGAGCCAAGAGAAACCCTCTCAATCTGGCTCAGGGAGCAGAAGAGGAAACTCCTGAGGCTCGGAGAGTGGAAGAAAGGCCCTGGTTCTTTTTCACTCCTTTCTCCAGTCTGCAGGCTATCCTCTGCAGCAAGGGTAGTAACAGCAGAGTGGCCGGCAACGGGAAACTGCAGAAATCAAGACTCAGGGGAAGGGGACATTCCTCTCCAACTGGGTGAAGCCACAGCTCCAAAAGGGCAGAGCCAAACACTGCTGCTTTTGTGGTTTCTCTCTCTCTCTCTCTTCTCTCTATCCTCCTGCTGCTTGGCCCCGGAGACAGCACCGTCCTAGAGATGGGTGGTTTCTGGTTGGAGGAATGACAAGGACAGCTCCAGGAAAATGGAAAGTACCTGGAGATAATCAAGAGGGATGTTGTTCGGGAATGCAATTCCATAAAGTTGTTTATGATCTTCTGGGCTCATCTTCTACTTGTATGTGCAAGAATCTGGCTCTAATTAGCATACCGAAGACTGAGAATGCAGTTGTGGTTAGAACTCCTAAGTCTCAGACTGGCCACTGAGTGGCCCACATGTGGGCCAGATCCTAATGGCACCTCACAGAGAGCAGGCTAGAGCTTTTCTGTTAAAACATTCTGAACCTAAACACAGGTATAGATTGCTTATGAGGACAAATATATCAACATTCTCCATAGGATTTAAACAAGACCCAGGGTCTCAAAATAATAGTCAAAAGGTCTAGGATACCATCCAATATGACTTGGCAATGCAAAGAAGTAGAAGACACAACGAACAGCCAAATAAAAATTTTAGAACTGAAAAAGAAAATAACTGAAATAAAGAAACTGCCCGGATGGGTTTGCTAGCAAGATAGAGATGACGAAGGAGTTACTGTAGCGAATGACAGGTCAATAGAAATTATCCAGGGGCGCTTGGCTGGCTCAGTCGGTAGAGCATGTGATTCTTGATCTTGGGGTTGTGAGTTTGAGCCCCACGTTGGGCCTAGAGATTACTTAAAAAAAATTAAAATCTTAAAAAAAAAAATTAAAAAAAGAAATTAACCAGGGCGCCTGAGTGGCTCAGTCATTAAGCGTCTGCCTTCGGCTCAGGTCATGATCCCGGGGTCCTGGGATCGAGCCCTGCATCGGGCTCCCTGCTCGGCGGGAAGCCTGCTTCTCCCTCTCCCACTCCCCCTGCTTGTGTTCCCTCTCTCGCTGTGTCTCTCTCTGTTAAATAAATAAAAAAATCTTTAAAAAATAAAAATAAAAAAAGAAATTAACCAATGTGAACAACATTGCAGAAAACTATAGATTCAAGCTGAGCAAGCCCAAAACAGGAGATAATCCCAAAGAAATCTATACCCAGACACATCATAATCAAAATTCTGAAAACCAAAGTCAAATAAAAATCCGTAAGAAAGAAAGAAAAATGGCATATGACATATAGAAGAATAATGATTTCAATGACTGTTGATTTTTCATGAGGAGCCATGGAGATCAGAAGGAAGTGACGCTTTTTTTTTTTTCCTTTTTCTTTTTCTAAAGTAGGTTTCTTGCCCAGCGTGGAGCCCAACATGGGGGCTTGAACTCATGACCCTGAGATCAAAACCTGAGCTGAGATCAAGAGTCGGACACTTAACCGACTGAGTGAGACACCCAGGTGCCCCGGAAGGCACACATTTTTCATTTGCTGAAAGAAAAAGTGTCAGCCTAAAATTCTATATTCAGTGAAAATATCTTTCAAGAATGAAGGTGAAATAAAGATCTTCTCATATGAAGTAAAACTGGGAGAATTCACAGCCAGCAGATCTGCTCTAACAGAATTGCTTAAGGGAAGGGAAATGATACCAGAAGGCAGCTTGGAACATCAGAATGAAGGAAGAGCAACAGAAATAGTAAATATAATAGGCTGTTCTCCTCTTTAGTTCTTGAAAATATTTTTTTGTTAAACATTTTATTTTGTTTTTCTTTTTTTGAGATTTTTTATTTTTAAGTAATCTCTATACCCAACATGGGGCTTTAACTCACAACCCCGAGATCAAGAGTCGCATGCCCACCAATTGAGCCAGCCAGGCGCCCCAGTTCTTTAAAATATTTCTGATGGTTAAAAGCAAAAATTAGGGGCGCCTGGGTGGCTCAGTCGTTAAGCGTCTGCCTTCGCCTCGGGTCATGATCCCGGGGTCCTGGGATCGAGCCCCGTGTCGGGCTCCCTGCTCGGCGGGAGGCCTGCTTCTCCCTCTTCCACTCCCCCTGCTTGTATTCCCTCTCTCGCTGTGTCTCTCTCTGTCAAATAAATAAATAAAATCTTTAAAAAAAATAAATAAATAAAAGCAAAAATTACATTTTCTGACGGGATTTATATGCATGTATATAAAGCCAACTATCGCATAAAGAAGCGATGATCAATTGAAGTGGTGAAATCTTGGTTCTAGATAGACTATAAAAAGTTAACTGTATATTTTGCAATCCCTTCAGAAGTCCTTAAAAAACTATAGAGAGTTACAATGAAAGATCACCATAGATAAATCACAATCGAATTCTAAAAGAAGGTTCACGCAACCTAAAAGGAGGCAGAAAAGGCGAAACAGAGGAACAAAAAATACAGAGGGAAAGGAGGAAACAAATAACAAAATGGTAGATCTAAGTCAAAGCATATCAATAATTACACTAAATGGAAATAGTCTAAACACATCAATTAAGATATTGTTAAGATGAACTTTTTAAAAATCCAACTATTTGCTGGCTATAAGAAACTCGCTTCAGATATAATGATATAGATCATGTAAAAGTGAAAGGATGGGAAAAGCTACACCATGCAAATATTGATTAAAATATTAGCTGGAGGGGCTATGTTAACATCAGACAAAATATACTTAGAGCAAAGAAAAATATCAGGGATACATAGGGGTCCTACATATTCGAAAATGGTCAATTCACTAAGGAGACATAGCAATCCTAAATTTGTATGTGCTTAACAATAGAGCTTCAAAATACACAAAGCAAAAGTCAGAACTGAAAAGAGAAATAGACAAATCCATAATTACAGTTGGAGATGTCAGCATCCCTCTCTCAGTAATAGATACAAGCAGATAGAAAAATCAGCAAAGAAATAAACTGAACAGCATCAACCAATCTAAGTGACATTTACTGAACACTCCACTCAACAGTAGCAGAGTACACGTTCTTCTCAAGTGCACATAGGATATACACTTAGACTTGAGTATGATCTTGGGGGACAGAGCGGAATTTGACTGTAATGAAGAAATTGGGAAGTTCATCTAGCATACCAAGTTCCATTTGAAATAAAAGTGAGTTAAAGGAGGGCGCCTGGGTGGCTCAGTTGGTTAAGCGACTGCCTTCGGCTCAGGTCATGATCCTGGAGTCCCGGGATCGAGTCCCGCATCGGGCTCCCTGCTCAGCAAGGAGTCTGCTTCTCCCTCTCCCGCTCCCCCCTCTTGTGCTCTCTCTCTCTCTCACTCTCTCTCTCAAATAAATAAATAAAATCTTAAAAAAAAAAAAAAAAGTGAGTTAAAGGAAAACGGACAATAGTTAGGAAGCCTGAATAGCAAGCAAGACAGGGTAAATCCTCCCTCCCAGGGGAGAATGATGTTCATGCAGCAGTTTCCGGCTATGGGGCTGTTGGGTTTGTTTCACTAATATTCCTCCCCACTGTCTGCCTCACAGAAAGAGATGCCTGGAACATGAATGTGAATTCCCCACTGATTGGAAAGGGTTCTACCTCAGTGGGAAAGAACATGCTGGAGCCCTGGCTCATACGTCACTATCTAGTAGTGGACACAGACAGCTCAGACTTTGGATGTGGTGACACCTTCAGGATTCTACCGACCACCTCGAGACTCCATCCCAACTATCCAATGACCCTACCCTTTTCTGGTCCAGGGACACCTCCTAGCACCTGCTGAAAGCTATGAACTCTCTAGAAAAAGGTTCTCAGGTGCTTCTGGCAGATGCGCATGACCACTTTGTACACCCACAATGATGCCTACAATTTTAAGGGGTCTCCTCAGGGCACAGGTTAAGAACTGGGGACTCCAGGCTAAGGACTCAGGCTTCCGAGGACACCTTTATTTTATCTCACAAAGTGCCACAGAACTGTAAACTATAGCTGTAAGGAGAGAGAAACTCAATTTCAACAGCAGGTAGGGTATCCAGTCCCATTTCTTTACGCTGCAGAAATTAGCGGCAGAAGGGCTTCCAACGGATTCTCATCTTAAATCTTTCCACCTGTCCTGGACTAGATCTATGGTTGTGTAAAGCCTGGGAAGACGGGAAACAAGCCATAGCCGGTTTCTCAAGACCTCACGTACCTTCCATGCTGAAAGCAGACGGGGCCATGGCAGCAAGGTTTGCAAACATGAAGGGGAGGGGTGGGGAGGTGGACACAGCAGGGATTTGGAATCAACTCTGGCTAACTTGTTATGAGGGGAAGTAAATGAGAACATACGTGAAATGCACTATTGAATTGGAAACTAGAGTTAACGTTCACGGAAGGCTGGATGTAAGCCATTCTCCAACCATCACAGTCAACACTGGCTCAAGCAAGAATCATCAACAAATGTAAAACCCAAGGGAGATATTTTGAAGAGGACCAGGATATTTGGTTGGTCTTAAGGCATCTCTCCCCGTGTTGTAGCCAGCCTCCAAGATGGCCGCGAATGACCCCTGCCTCCCAGTATTCACACCCTTTGTATACAGTCCCTTCTATCATTGTGTGACCAATAGTACATGGCAGAAATGATGTTATGTCACTTCCAAGATTGGTTATAGTAGGACTGTAGCCTCTGTCTTGGCTGTCCTCATTCTCTCTCTCCCTCTCCCACCTCCCCCTCCCTCACATCACTGGCCCTGGGGAAGCCATGTCCCTAGCAGCCCTATGGAGAGGCCCATGTGGTAAGGAACTGAAGCCTCCTGCCGACCCCATGTGATTGAGCTTGGACACGAATCCTCCAGGGCCCTTGAAAGACTCCTTTCTGAGGCTGTCGCCTCCGCCAACAGCTTGACTGCAACTTCATGATATAGCCTCGAACTAGAACCATCTGGCTAAGCCACATCCAGACTCTTAACCTTCAGAAACTATATGAGATAAAAAAAAATGTTTGTTATGTTAAGCCACTAAATTTCAGGGTAATTTGTTACACAGCAATAGATAACTAATAAACCCCACAAATAAATAGTAACTATGGGGGCACCTGGGTGGCTCATTCGGTTAAGCCTCCGACTCTTGCTTTCGGCTCAGGTCATGATCTCAGGGTTGTGAGATGGAGCCCTGAGACGGGCTCATGCTCAGGGCGGAGTCTGCTTGTCCCTCTCCCTGCCCCTCTGCCCCTCTGCTCTCTCTCTCTTTCTCTAAAATAGATAAATAAAATCTTTGAAAAAATAGTAACCATGCAGTAGAGAAATCTGAGAAGACCTTAACCAGGTGATCAAAACTAACATCACCCGTGAGGGACATGGTATCCAGGTGGGATACTTGGACAAAGACAGAGCGTCACCTCTGCAGTATTCTAGCGACAAATGTACGGCATCAGTCTAATCACAAGAAAACATTTGACAAACACAAAAACAAGAGGAACATGAGGAATGTTCTATTAAAAACGGGGGGAGTTGTGTGGGACTGTATTCTTCAAACACGGCAGGGTCATAAAAAACAAGAAAGGCTAAGTTCTGTCCCAGATGAAAGAGGTTTAAAGAGACATGTCAACTAACTGCAATACATAATCCTAGACTGTATCCTGTGCTGGAGGGGAAAAATGCTGTAAAGGACATTATTTGGTTCATGGACAAAACTGGAGTATAGATAGTACATCAGCTAAAACTGTAACAATGTTAAACTTCTTTAAGTTGATAACTATACTATGGTCATGCAAGAATATGTAATTTTTCGGGGCGCCTGGGTGGCTCAGTCGTTAAGCGTCTGCCTTCGGCTCAGGTCATGATCCCAGGGTCCTGGGATCGAGTCCCGCATCAGGCTCCCTGCTCCGTGGGAGGCCTGCTTCTCCCTCTCCCACTTCCCCCGCTTGTGTTCCTTCTCTCGCTGTCTCTCTCTCTGTCAAATAAATATTAAAAAAAAAAAAAGAGTATGTCATTTTTTTTGGGAAATTCCCAAATATTTGGAAGTATTTTTCGGGGTTAAGGCACGTGATATATGCAACTTACTTCCAAATGATTCTGGAGAAAAGTATGTTTATATATAGAGACAGCGAGCAAATGGGACAAAATGTTGACAATAGGTGAATCTAGGTAAAGGATAGACAGGTGTTCGTTCTATTTTTACTTTTTTTCCCCTGTAAATTAGAAATTATTTCCAATTTAAACATCACCAACTACCACAAAACCTCTATTGTAAACTTCATTTAGGGGCTCCTGGGTGGCTCAGATGGTTAAGCATCTGCCTTGGGCTCGGATCACGAGTCTGGGGTCCTGGGATCGAGTCCTGCATCGGGCTCCTTGCTCTGCGGGGAGCCTGCTTCTCCCTCTGCCTGCCACTCCCCCTGCTTGTGCTCTCTCTCTCTCTGTGTGTGTCAAATAAATAATAAAATCTTTAAAAAAAGAAAATTTAAAAAAGTCTTTAAAATAAAAAAACACAAAATAATAGAAAAATAGAGCTCACTTAAACTATAAAAGTACCACGCACATTTTAGTCTCTGCCAGAGACAGAAATTGAAAGGAATATTTCTGAAGCTTTTCTCATGGGATTTAAAAACTTTTAAAATTATTTTTAATTTATTATTTTTAACAGTTAATTTTTAATAGACTTTATTTTATGTATTTATTTATTTTTACATTTGTGTTAAGTAAACTCTACCCCCAGCGTGGGACTCTGAACTCACGACCCCAAGATCAAGAGTCACATGCTCTACCCACTAAGCCCGCCAGGAGCCCCCGGGATTTTTTTTTTTTTTTTAAAGATTTTATTTATTTATTTGACAGAGACAGAGATAGCGAGAGAGGGAACACAAGCAGGGGGAGTGGGAGAGGGAGAAGCAGGCTTCCCGCCGAGCAGGGAGCCCGACGTGGGACTCGATCCCAGGACCCTGGGATCATGACCCGAGCCGAAGGCAGATGCCCAACGACTGAGCCACCCAGGCACCCAAGCATTTTTTTTTTTTTAAGTGAAAAGCAACTCAAGTAATAATAAAAGAAGAACCCAAGACGCATTATGAGTAACATTTTACCATAACAACTGGGAGACTTATCCTAAGTCCTGCTTTTCTCCCAACCTCGGTCAATAGGGGCTAGAGATAAACCGTACCAGCAAAGTATCTCCCAGCGGGATCCACCTTCCCATCATTGAACCGATTGTTTTTCTTGTCTTTATCTACTGTGGCCAGGGCTACTGCTGATTGATCTTCCCAGTTCAAAGCACAGAACTTTGTTCCAACGGTGGTGACATAGCCTCCTCCCTGGCGAAGGGCCACAGAGCTGACGGGGGCATCTGCAGAAGCAAAAGCAGCTGTCAGAGGGAGTCAGTGGGCCAGTGGCCGAGCGGCACCCCGCGGACATCCCGCCACCTGGCATCTCGAAGAGGATTCCAGCTCTTTTGACAATGCAAGTGCCCTCTCCCTTCTGTTGAATGGTGAAGGCTATAGAACCAAGTATATTCGTTGAGCAGTATCCTTGGGCAGCAGAGATAGAAAGGTGAATGAAACCCTGGAAGCTTCTAGTCTAGTGGGAGAAGCAGAGAAGTCACATCGCTGCAGCTACCCTACACTGGGGCAGGCGCCACATCAAGTTTAAAGGGCTGGGGGTTCCTAACTGGGGTGGGGGAGAACAGGGGGACCCCGGAGTAGCTGTCACGGAGCAAGCGATGCTTGATTCACCTGATCTCCAGGAAATTCAGAGACACAAACCGTGTTTAGTTCTGGCAACTCTCTCTTCCTCCCTCTGATCCAGGACTTATCTTTTTTAAGGGGCCCTATTTCATGTATTTAGTTGAAAGTTGTGGGACGCCTGGGTGTCTCAGTTCATGATCCCAGGGTCCTGGGATCGAGTCCCACATTGGGCTCCTTGCTCAGCGGGGAACCTGCTTCGCCCTCTCCCTCTGCGCCCCCCTCCCCCGGCTAGTGCTCGTACTCTCTCTCTCTCTGACAAATAAATAAATAAAATCTTTCAAAAAGAGGAATTTATTTTGAAAACATTTCCTTTTTTTTTTTTAAGATTTTATTTATTTATTTGAGAGAGAGAGAGTGTGGGGGACGAGGAGCAGAGGGAGAGGGATGAGCAGACTCACCGCTGAGCACGGAGCCCAACTCGGGGCTCGATTCCCGGGGCCCTGAGATCATGACATTAGCTGAAACCAAGAGTCGGTCGCTTAACCGACTGAGCCACCCAGGCACCCCTTGAAAACATTTTCTAAGCACCTATTCAGTAAGTGCAAGGCGCTGGTACTCTGGGAGCAGCTCTTAACTCAAAGCCCTGTTAAGAAGTTGATTCCAGCCATTGAAGGGCCCAGGGAATGTGCAGGACAGTGTTGGGAGGGTCACATTCTCATTGTGCCCGGAGACTTCTGTCAGCTCACTTGTGTGACTTCCTAAGTTACCTGATACCATAAGCCCTTTCCATGGTTTGGGGGTGGTTGCAGATTAGGGGTAAGAATATCCCCCTAATGTGTACATGCTGGGAAAGAGAGACTAAGGAAAGCAGTGGGGTCCCCCCCCCACCCCGGCTCTGACCCCTGGTCACAGTCACTTTGCCTCTAGTCACACTCATAGTCCCTGGGTGGATTAAAGAGCTGTTCCCTCCCATTAAAAAAAAAAAAGTTTGAGGTCGCCAGTTCTGGGATGAGACTGTCCCAAGGTCACAGGAATTCCTGGTATCTCTTCCCATTAACACAAAACAAGAAGCTTCCTTATCTCTAATCAAGCTCCTATGCTTGGGCCATAGAATGAGAAACCCCTCCTCTGGGAACAACAGAATCACGTTCAAATGCCCTTGGAATTTGTCATGAATCTTATTTTGTACAGTGAACAGATAGTCCTGGTTGATGCTTTGTAAGTCTTCTTTTTACATTCAAAGAAGGGATATACCTGCCCTTTTCTTTTCTCTTTCTTTTGCCAATTAAGGGCTTGGCCCGACCCAAGGCAGACGGACTTTGCCGTGCCACAAATGGGGTCTCCGACTTTTAAAGCTGTGATCTGAAGATGTTAAGGAAAAGACCCTACAGTGCCTTGTCAGCAACACCGAATGCGGACTGTTGCCCCTCACCCGCAGCCGAAGAGGAAAGTATTGACCATCCAGAATTTACTCCGGGGTCCAAGTGGGAGGACACAGAGTGTGGCTAGAGAGAGCATGAAAGCTCATCCAGTAGCCTTCAACAAGAAGCTCCCTGGGGAATGACACATCAGGTGACAACTTCCCCCACCCCCCACCCCCATCTGGGCAGAGCGGGGCCTTCATCCTTACCCACGGTCACTTGTTGCACGCGCTTGCTGAGCGAATCCCACCGGCAAACCTTTTTTGCAGGAATATCTACAAAGAGCAGCGAGTTGGACGCCTCCTCCCACACCGGAGACTCCCCACACCGGCAGTTCTCCCTCAAAACACACTCGATCTTAATGGAAGACATTGTCAACGGGGAGCTCTCTGGAAGGTAGCAGAGATGACAGAGAAATGTAATCGCATGGAGCAAATTCAGCAAAACACCTGGCTTAAGGCCCTGGTAAGATTCTAATACAGACTGAGTTGTTCTCAGAACTGGAAAAACATGTTCTCTCAATCAGAACAGAATAGGCAATGTGGCAGGAAGAGACATATAGGAAATGAAGAAAGAGCTGATAGTCCATAATGTGAGGCACCTTCAATCGACTTACCAGGGCGTGATTTCAAGCTATCTTTAAAAAAGAGAAGAAAAAACCACAACACCCCAACATCCACACCTTGGTGTCTGTCGGTGACCCTCGGAGAGCTGGCTGCTCAGGGGAGGGAAGGCCGCCCTTTATGCCTGCGCCCTAGCCCCTGAAGGTGGGGGGAACGGGCAGCTCCCTCATTGGTGGCCCCTCCTTGCCTGCAGGTCACCAGCTCCCACTGCCCTCCCCCATCCCCTGATGGTGCTGATTCCCTTCTCCAACCCACTGCGCAAAGGCCAGAACCTTCCTACTCTGCGTTTTTCCAAAGTGCATTTTTAGAACTATGGTCATCAGTGATAATACACTAAATGGGACCTGACACCCATTTTCAACTTGGCACAAGGGAAGGCCAGGAGAAGAGGACACAGTCTGGGCGCCACTGGAGGAACTGACAGCCCCTTGGCTATTTCTTGCCGCCCGGGGAGGGCACCGTGCCAGTTTGGCAAGGAGTCTTGAACTCCACAGGCAGGAACATTCTCTGCTGGGAGTTGAGGCCAGAGTGTGACCAGCGAACAGGGAGAAGACAAAGAAAAATTATCAGAGAAGAAAAAAAGAAAACATTACCCAAGAAACCCCGTGGGAGAGAAAAGGAGGCAACTTTCCAGAGCCTCCTCTCTTTCCCAAACTCGGCCCAGATGCTGACCCAAATTGTCTGCATCGTCATCCCTCTCCCTTTCTGCTTGGGAGTGAGTGGGCTCACCCACGGATGGGCGAATTCATGACAGGGGGGAAAAGAAAAATAATCTTTGGTTTTATATTCCCTTGGATACATTACTTTTTTTTTTTTTTTTTAAAGAAACACAGCTCAAATCTTAAATCCTGATGCCAGCATCCTAGCATTTGGAATCCTCGCTGGCTGTTAAAATTTGGCACAGGCTCCAAAGGCCTTCATGTTACCGATCTGAGATAAGGCCCAGGATCAGACGCGGGACTTTTGTAATAGCGACTTTTAACCCGGCGCTCCTCCTGCGTGCAAGCCGGGGGCCCGCCGCTGTCCCTCCCTGCCCGGGCTTCGTTGCTCGGCGGCCGGGGCAGCTGCCCGTGCGGTACCTGTGCGGCGGAGGGGCCTCGGCACGCTCCGGTGGCGCCGCTGCAGCCTCGGGCGACCGCGAGGCCCCGGGAAGCTGAAGGGCGAGCCCGCCTCGTCCCCGGCCCGACCGAGTGGGGCGCGCGCGCGGGGGTGGGGGGTGGGCCCGGGTCTCCGGCTGGGCAGGGGCGGGGGGCCGGGGGGCGGTCTCCTTCCAGCGGGCCCCAGCGACTTTCGATCGGCTGTGGCCAGACCTTTCCTCCCCGGGGAGCGGGCGGAGAGGCGGGCCCGAGCCCGGCACTCACCCGGCGGGTGCCTTCCAGGCGGCGCAAAGGTCAGGCCCGAACGCGGTGAGGGCTGGGCGGGGGACGCGGCCGCTCGGCAGGTGGGTGGCAGCGGCCTGGAGGTGCGGGCTGGGGACTGTAACCCCCGACGCTGGCCCCCTCCTCCGTGGCTCCTGGAAAAATCCTACAAAGCCAGCCGGGACGGGGGGGCGGGGGAGAGGCTTGGAGCCTGGTAAACCTGAGCCTCGGAGTTTGGACGGAGAGCTAAAGTTTCTCTCTTACTTAAACAAGAGAAATTGTTAAAATGCCTACCAGAGGTTGGGGTCGAGGGTCCGGTTAAACACAGGCAGGTTAAAAAGGAAAGAACAAAGCGGTTAAACAAATCCACCCTTTTCCTAGTGGGAGAAAGACTGCTGGCTGGAGGCCAGCTCTTGGAAAACGTTTTTTGGTAGGGGAAGAGGAAAGGCTTTAATTGATTGGATTTGAAAAAAATCAAATGGAATAAAGGATCATAAGCAGCGCTCAGCTTCACATTCTCCTTTAAGAGCCTACCTCGCCATCCATATTTTCTCCAAATAACCTACAAGTTTAAGACATAAAAAAAAAAAAAAAATGAAGGGAGGGAGGTAAACACAATGGGGGTTGCCGCTGGGGGATGGGAGCCGGGGATAACCGTGAAGGGGTCCAGGGTATTTTCTGGGGTGATGGAGACTATCTGGATGGAGGCTTGAGTTGCACAGAAGTATGTACTGTGCAAAGGCATCTGGTGGGACACTTGAGATTTGTGCATTTTATTGTATGTGTTGAATCCCAGGTCAGTGCTACCCCATTATCATTTTTAATTTTTTATTTAAAGATTTTATTTATTTATTTTGACAGAGAGAGAGACAGCAAGAGAGGGAACACAAGTTGGGGGGGTGGGAAAGGGAGAAGCAGGCTTCCCGCAGAGCAGGGAGCCCGGTGTGGGGCTCGATCCCAGGACCCTGGGATCATGACCTGAGCCGAAGGCAGACGCTTAACGACTGAGCCACCCAGGCGCCCCTTTTTATATTTTTTTAACGTAGGCTCCACGCCCAACGTGGGGCTCAACGTGGAGCCCAACCTCATGACCCTGAGATCAAGAGTCGCCCGCTCTACGGACTGAGCCAGCCAGGGCCCCGGTGCTATCTCATTATTGATCTTTCCCAATCTAGCACGCATTCTTGGCCATCTGCACTATCCTAAAACCTACACTCAAATCACAATCACTGTGGCATTCCAGTTCTCTTGAATTCACTAAGGAGGAAGGGCCAGAGATCAAGCTCCAAAGACACGAGGTTTGGAGCAATCTGAGCTCAAAGTTTCAGCTTAGTAACTTAGAGTAATGGGCACTTACGGTCTCAATCATTTTGCCTTCACCCTGGGAGATGTTTAAGACAACTGCCCTCCCATGTCCCCATTTACAGATGGGAAGACACGAATCTACAAAGTGAGGATACTCCCAAAGTCGCAGGTCAAGCTGGGAAAAATCTGGCAAATAGGCCAAACCTTCAGTAGAGAAATAAGAACGTGGGGGCACCTGGGTGGTGCAGTCGGCTGAGCTTTGATTCTTAGTTTCAGCTCAGGTCATGATCTCAGGGTTGTGAGATCGAGCCCCGCGTCGGGCTTCCCGCTCAGCGTGGAGTCCGCTTCTCCCTCTTCCTCTGCCCCTACCCCGCCCCCCCCAAATAAATAAAATAAAATAAAAAAAGAAAAATAAGAATTTGAAGGACACTTTCTTGGGTGGGGCAAAGAGCGGGACTGTGATCTCCAGAGGCTTCTCTGGGGTTCTGTTGGGCCCTCTTCCCAACATGTGGCTTCTTCCTCCTTAATGCTGACGACGCCCCAAACTGTATCCTAGCCCAGACCTTTCCCCCAAACTGTCCCAAACAATCACTTTATTCTCCACAAACCTGGGAATGCGACCATGGTCCGACCAACAGACTTTGTGAGAAGTCCCCATTTCTTGCCCAGATTGTTGTCAGCTTCCTGGAGGGCTTGTCTTACCCCTTTTGATCTGCTGCCAAAATGATCCACTAGATGGTGAGTCCCGTAGAGCAGGGATGCATCTCATTCACCCCCAGCTCTGCAGGACCCGCCACGGTGCTGACACATAGAGGCTGTTCAACTACATGCTCTTTTGTGTGTGTGTGTGTGTGTGTGTGTGTGTGTCTGGTAGGGAGGAGGTAGCTTTATTTTCAAAAAATGTCAGTGTTACAGAAGAGTTGCAAAAATCCTATAAAGGATTCCTGATTACCCTTTATGTAGATTCTTCCAATGTTAACAGTCTACTGTTGCTTTGTCTTTCTCATTTACATATAAAAGTAAATATATATTTTTCTTGATATTTATTTATTTATTTATTTATTTAAAGTAATCTCTATACCCCACGAGGGGCTCGAACTCAACCCCGAGATCAAGAGTCACACGCTCTACCGGCTGAGCTAGCCAGGCGCCCAGATATGTTTATTTTTCTTGAATGGCTTGAGAGTAAGGTGCGGACGTGATGCTCTGTTGCCTCTAAAGACTTTGGTATGCATGTCCTGAAAAAAAAAAAAAGGACATTCTCTTCTATAACCACAGCGCAATTATCAAGATCGGCTGATTAACACTGATACAATATTATCTAGCTGAATTTCATTGATTGTCCCACGGATGTCCCTTATAACAAAAGGAACAAAGGTATTCCATCCCCAAATCCAATCCAGGGTGAAGCTTTGTGTTTAGCTGTGCTTATTCTCCCTTTAATCTGGAACAGCTCCTCAGCCTTTGTTTCGTGACATTGACATTTTTGGAGTTCAAAATGTAGAATGCTCCTTAATTTGGGATTATTTGGGTTTATTAACTCGTGGTTAATTCAGGTCATGCCTTTTTGGCAATACCACAAAAGTGATGCTGTAGGGCGCCTGGGTGGCTCAGTCGGTTGGGCGTCTGCCTTCGGCTCAGGTCATGATCCCAGGGTCCTGGGATCGAGTCCCGCATCGGGCTCCCTGCTCTGCGGGGAGCCTGCTTCTCGAACCTCTCCTTCTGCCTGCTTCTCTGCCTACTTGTGCTCTCTATCTCTCTGTCAAATAAATAAATAAAATCTTTAAAAAAAAAAGTGATGCCATATCCTTTGTAGCATCTGGAGGCAAATGATGTCGATTTGTTAACTGTGGTCGCAGTATGTGCTTATTGAATCTTGATAAAATATAATTTAATCGTACCCAAGAGCATATAAAGCCCCTCAAACTTGCTAGTAGTTCCTTCTTGACCTCAGTGATGGTCTAGGCATGTCCTCTTTCTGTTTCTTGCATCTGAATTTGCTACTCCTTCTGCCTAGAACACTTTACTCCTCCCGCTAATCTAACCCCTACCTCTGCACCGGGCTCACTCCTACCTAAGATTCAGCCCAGTGTCCCGTCCACCAGGAAGCCTTCACTGATCCCCCTCGCTCTGACCTGTCGCCCTTACAGCGTCCTGTCTTTATGTTTTATTACGATATTCACCACATTGACTGAGAAGTGTCGGTTTGTCTGTCTCTCCTGCTACATCATGAACTCTCAGGCTAAGTCTTGGATCTTTTATTATGATATAAACCCCTTCGTGCAAAGATCACCTCCAGTCCAACAAATCTGGGTTCAGTGATTCCTCCCAAGAAGGGAGAACTCCCACCATGGGGGGAATCGTGGGATGTCTTGGTTAGAAGGTGTTAGAAAGAACCTATTATAGGACTTGACTTCGTATTAGGCGATTTTGGGGTGAGTCCAAGGATTGGAGGCTGTCAGGAAGTAAGATAGTTCTATGACTGGATATCTTCATTCTTTTCTAGAAGGTGAAGAGAATGGAGTGATGGATAAAGAAGCAGCACCCATTCATATGAGCTAGGAGAGGGTGATGTTTAGTCATTTGGGGGACTTGTCTCATTTTTGTCTTGCTGCATCATGGACACAGAGTGCTTTTGTCTGATGTTGGTGATCTGTGAAATTGTTCATGTTCAACAGGAGAACTCCAAGGTCTTGCTGTGAGTTCCGGGCCAGCTCGCGGATGTCGGGGGCTGCATTTCTTTCTCTCTCCCGTCTTTTGTCCAAGATCAGATGAAGTCGGGCCCCAGGACATGAATCTATATATTCTGATCATCACCACTGCCAAGATTTTGCTGATCTGGAGGTAGCTCGGAGAAAGCTGTCTGTAATAGGGTTAGGGCTAGTCCCTCCTGCTCCTTTGGTTGCAGGATGAGTTGTTAAATCCCCTGATGTGACAGGGGTTGCACAGTGGCATTTAAGACTCTGGACAGGATGCATCAGCCAAAGGCCCCGCAGGCGGTTACCAGAAACAAGATGACGATTAGTCCTTGTAATAGACCCTGGAGACAGACAAGACTCAGGCCATGGACACATGTCCCAAAGCCCAGCTGGTCTCTTGTAGAGAACCAGATGGCTTTTTCTTTTAGCCTGATCAGAAAAATTGTTCGACTTGGGGGAGCCTGGCCATCTCAGTCAGAGGACCGTGCAACTCTTGACCTCGGGGTGGTGAGTTTGAGCCCCACGTTGGGTGTAGAGATGACTTAAATAAATAAAAGCTTAAAAAAATAAATTGGTCTTTTTGACCCGTAGTATTTATATAAGTGGAGCAAGAAGTGTTTGCTGAAGCAGGAAGTCCCCCTTGGCTAGCCAAAAGGAAATCGAAGGTCATGAGTCTGCTCATGGCAACTCTGGCTAATGAATGTAAACTGGTTTTGGGGAGGCGGGTCTCCTGGAGTAGAAACTGTGTCACTTCTGGCATCCGATAAGGTCAGAGTCAGGGTTTGGACCACCTTTTCACTATGGTGCGAAGTCCGGCTCACAGAGCGTGCCTAAGAGTCAGCTCTCCCTTCCGGGAGTTACCCACATTCACCCATATCTGCCTCTTCTTTACAGGAAAACACGGTCCACAGGCGGGGTGCTAGCCTCTAAAGTCTGAAAGTTTCTAAGAATCATCCCAAATATACTGGACAAGTGTACGTGTAGCTTGTGGATGTAAGTCTGGGGTGGATGTAAGTCTGGGGTCCACACAGGCAGTGCTATTGTAGTGGGGCACAGACCCTAGTGGGAGTGTACGTGTCATTTGGCATGAGCTAATTATGTGTCCCTTGAGATGTCTCCTCAGATAACGGGAGTGGGGCTAAGCAGTTCCTGAGACCAGTGTCTCTGACGAGAACAAAGTACTGTAGCCAAGGCAAAGCCCCCATGTTGCTCCCCATTCCTGATGGGCTAGCTTTTGCTGATAATGACCTCGGCAGAAGCATTCTGTCAATATCAGGTCACTTGTTAGGTGACCAGAGTTTGGGATGGATGCCATGAGCGAAACTTCGGAACCCGAAGGGGCCTCTAAAGGGAGATGAACCTTCTTTAGAGGTACATTTAAAGGAAGAATGATGAAATTTTTTTTCATTTTTATTTTTTAATTTTTTTTTAAAGATTTTATTTATTCATTTATTTGAGAGAGTGAGAGAGAGAGAGCACATGAGAGGGGGGAAGGTCAGAGGGAGAAGCAGACTCCCCGCCGGGCAGGGAGCCCAATGCGGGACTCGATCCAGGGACTCCAGGATCATGACCTGAGCCGAAGGCAGTCGCTTAACCAACTGAGCCACCCAGGCGCCCAAGAATGATGAAATTTTTGACAGCAGTTAAATTTAGAGCAGGAGCTCTGGTCTGAGGAAAACCCATCACGGAGGGTCAAAAGTCACAGGGTGAAGATCAGGGAGAGCCTACTGAGAAGCCTTGTAGTCGGTGACTGGGGAGTGTCAAATACCGTAATAGCATAATGAGAGGTAGAGTCAAGGGAAGGAAAAGGCTGCTGAAGAATCAGAAAATTAACCTTGGGGCAGAAGCTGTCCCCTTCTGTAGCCGGTGGCTTCTGGAAGGTTCCTATGAATCCCGTTTAGCGTCCCAGTGGAATGGCCATCCGGTAGTCAGGATAAAGTGATGTGTATCTTCTAGGTTGGGGAACATAAACTTAAGTGTCAGGGCCTTGGAGTTTTATTGCTGTGTCAGTGCAAACAGTGCCTGATAAGCTCTTTTCCATGGAGGCTCAAGGACAGTTTTGAGAGAAAACCAGACCTTCTGGTTTGAGTCATGCAGAGGCTGCTCAGGTTTTTTTTTTTTAAAGATATTTATTTATTTATTTATTTATTTATTTGACAGAAAGACACAGCGAGAGAGGGAACACAAGCAGGGGGAGCGGGAGAGGGAGAAGCAGGCTTCCCGCCGAGCAGGGAGCCTGACGTGGGGCTCGATCCCAGGACCCTGGGATCCTGACCTGAGCCAAAGGCAGAAGTTCAACGACTGAGCCACCCAGGCGCCCCTCAGGTGGGTGTTTTGGAAAACAGCAGCTTGGACCTGTTGGTGATAAAGCTGGAGGTGTGAGTCCCTTGCAGTAATTAGTCATATCAGCTTGTAATAGGCTAGAGCCTAGGATTGGAAATGCACTTTCTAAATGCCGGGGGCAACCCGTTATTAACTTGCTAGGAAATACCCTGTGGATCTCAGAGGGGACAGATCTTGTTGCCATCAAGGGAAATGGCAATACCACCATACCTCGGAGATAGTTCGGGTTCGGTTCTAGACCACTGCAACAAAGTGAGTCAAATGAACGTTTTGGTTTCCCAGTGCATGTAAAAGTGATGCTTACTCTATAGTGTAGTCTATGAAGTGTGCGGTAGCCTTGTCTCTGAACAAATGTACACGCCTTAATTTAAAAATGCTTTATTGCTAACACATGCTAATTGTCATCTCAGCTTTCAGTGAGTTGGCGTCACTGAGCACAGATCACTATAACGAATATAATAATAATGAAAAACTTTGGAATATTACGAGAATGACCAAAATGTGGCTCAGAGACATGAAGCGAGCATAATGCTGTTGGAAAAACATACAATGCGGGGTTGCCACAAGCCTTCAGTTTGTAAAAAAAAAAATGCAATAAAACAAGGTATGCTTGGGTGCCTGGGTGGCTCAGTCGGTTAAGCATCTGCCTTTGGCTCATGTCACGATCTCAGGGTCCTGGGATCGAGTCCTGCATTGTGCTCCCCGCTCAGCAGGAAATCTGCTTCTCCCTCTCCCTCTGCCCCTCCTGTCCCCCAATCGTGCTCTCTCTTTCAAATAAATAAATAAAATCTTTAAAAAACCAAAAACCAAGGTATGCTTGTATGTTGGGCCATAGATGTTTAAGGGGTTTCTGAGAGCTTTGATAATTTGGGCTTTAGAATTCCGTTAGTTGTCAGCACTTTTCCTGAATTTATGCATAAGGACAGTGCCATTCTAGAAAATAAGAATAAAAAATTATGTTCCGTGACTAGAGTTTTGCATCTGCTTCTTACTTAGAAACTGTCCAGGCATCCAAACATTACTTATCAATTAACTTAATCATTTATCAAACTGATGGTTACTAGAGGGGAGGTGGGTGGGTGGGGATGGCTTAAACAGGTGATGGGGATTAAGGAGGGCACGTGTTGTGATGAGCACCAGGTGGTGTATGGAAGTGCTGAATCACTAAATTCTAAACTTGAAACTAATATTATACTGTATGTTAAATAACTGGAATTTATTTATTTTTTAAAGATTTATTTATTTATTTGAGGGAGAAAGCACAAGTGGGAGGGACAGAGGGAGAGGGAGAGAGAATCTTAAGCTGATTCCGAGTTGAGCATGGAGCCTGACTTGGGGCTCAATCTCACAACCCTGAGCCAAAATCAAGAATCCGATGCTTAGGGGCACCCGGGTGGCTCAGATGGTTAAGCGTCTGCCTTCAGCTCAGGTCATGATCCCAGGGTCCTGGGATCGAGCCCCGAAGAGGGTTCCCCGCTGAGTGGGGAGCCTACTTCTCCTCCCTCTGCCTGCTTCCCCCCCCCCCCAGCTTGTGCTCTCCCGCTCTCTTGGTCAAATAAATAAATAAAATCTTAAAAAAAAAAAAAGAATCTGACGCTTAACCAGCTGCGCCACCCAGGTGCTCCAACTAACTGGAGTTTATTTTTTAAGATTTTATTTATTTATTTGACAGAGAGAGAGAGAGAGAGAGCACAAGCAAGGGGAGCAGCAAGCAGAGGGAGAGGGAGAAGCAGGCTCCCCGCGGTGGAGCAGGGAGCCCGACTCGGGGCTCGATCCCAGGACCCTGGGATCATGACCTGAGCCGAAGGCAGGTGCTTAACCCACTGAGCCACCCAGGTGCCCCCTAACTGGAGTTTAAATAAAAACTTGGGGAAAAAAAACCTTAATCATTTACCTAAGGTCTTAAAGTTAGGATCCAGAAATTTCAATTTTAGCTAACATGTTAAATCCTTGTGCTTTGCAGCAATTTAAGAAGTTGATAAAATTAAACTCTAAAAAATCATCATTTCATTTTATTGTTAGTATATATATTTCACCCTTGAACAACAGGGATTTGAACTGTGCGGGTCCACTTAATACGTGGATTTTTTTTTTGATAAATACAGTACTGTAAATGTATTTTCTCTTATGATTTCTCTTAATAGCATTGTCTTTTCTCCAGCTTTAAGATCCCGGGACTCCAGGATCATGACCTGAGCCGAAGGCAGTCGCTTAACCAACTGAGCCACCCAGGCGCCCTCTCCAGCTTTAGGAATACAGTATGTAATACATAGAACATGCAAAATATGTGTTAATCAACTGTTTGTTATCAGTAAGGCTTCTGGTCAATAGTAGGCTCTTAGTAGTTATGGTTTGGGGGAATCAAATGTTATATGTGGATTTTTTTGTGTGTGTGGGGGGGTCGGTGCCCCAACCCCTGTATTGTTCAAGGGTCAACTGTACACACACACACACGAACTAATGGAAGCAATGGTAACAATGGTAACTCATTTAAGTCATAAAACCAGTGTAGGAATTCTAGAAGGTTGAAATTTTTAACCCTGGTTTTGTCTAAACCAAAATATTGTGTTGACATTATTTTTAAATGGTAAACTAATTTTTAAGGACTCTTGGTCCCATCAAAAGCCCTTCTTTATCTTGGGATTAAGTTCTTCTTTCCTCACAACTAGAGTAACAGAGGCTGTTAGGTAAATCCATTTTTCAGTGTCCATAAAAAGACACATCATTTAATAACATTTTAAAATTATTTTATTTTATTTTTAAAGATTTTATTTATCTACGAGAGAGAGCGAGCGAGCATGCACACAGGCTGGGGGGAGGAGCAGAGGGAGAGGGAGAGAAGCAGACTCCCCGCTGAGTGCAGACCTGATGCGGGACTCCATCCCAGGACCCTGAGATCATGACCTGAGCCAAAATCAAGAGTCAGACGCTTAACCAACTGAGCCACCCAGGCTCCCCACATTTTCTTTTATTCTTTTAGACTTTTTTGGCAGTTTGTCTGGGCTAGATATTCCTAGAGTGTGCACATAACAACTGCTTTTTTTTTGATCAGTTTATCTTTCAAGTTTCCTCGGTGCAAAAGAGAGGGAGAGAAACCAAAAAGTTAACAGGGAGCCAGCTTCAGACAAATATGAAATTGTTGTTGTAAAAGTCTAATTATGTTCCTTCTTGAAGGACAGGGAAGAATGTATAGATATAGAAAACCCATTCTGACAAACATGAGAGAAAGAGATAGCGATAGATATATTGGGATTACAGCTGGTTTAGGCAATAACCAGCCGTTGACAATTTTACCAATCTAAATAATTTTATAAAGATTATTTTATTTTATTTTTAGGTAATCTCTACACCCAATGTGGGGCTCGAACTCATGCCCAGAGATCACGTTCCACGATCCACTGACTGAGCCAGCCAGGTAGCCCACCAATCTAAATAATTTTAAAGCTATCATCCATTAATCTTGAAATATGGAAATGAAACCAACATAGTCTCCTGTGTTAAACATAAGAAGAATTTCTGTTTTAGGGGCACTTGGGTGGCTCAGTCAGTTAAGCATCCCACTCTTGATTTTGGCTCAGGTCATGATCTCAGGGTCGTGAGATCGAGCCCCGTGTCGGGCTCCACACTGGGTGTGGAGCCTGCTAAAGATTCTCTCTCTCCCTCTCCCGCTGCTCCTCTCCCCGCCCCCCTCTCAAAAAAAATGTTCTCTTTTAGGTCCCTGGCGCGGAGCGTCAGGGCGCAGCGGCCTCGTCCGCGCTAAGTGTTCCCGGCCACCTGCTTCTTCGCGGCCCCGAGGCCGCCGCGCTCACTCCTGCTCCTCGGTCGAGGGAAGGGGAAGATCGTGGGTCGGAACAGCGCCATCGCCGCCGGGGTCTGCGGGGCTCTTTTCGTCGGGTACTGCATTACTTCCACCGCGAGAGACGGAGTGACCCCAACTTCAAGAACAGGCTTCGAGAACGAAGAAAGAAACAAAAGCTTGCCAAGGAGAGAGCTGGACTTTGCAAGTTACCTGACCTTAAACATGCTGAAGCTGTTTAGAAATTCTTCCTTGAGGGGCGCCTGGGTGGCTCAGATGGTTAAGCATCTGCCTTCGGATCAGGTCATGATCCCAGGGTCCTGGGATCGAGCCCCGCATCGGGCTCCCTGCTCGGCGGGAAGCCTGCTTCTCCCTCTCCCACTCCCCCTGCTCGTGCTCTCTCTCTCTGTATCTCTGTGTCTCAAATGAATAAATAAAATCTTAAAAAAAAAAAAATTCTTCCTTGAAGAAATCCAGCTTGGAGAGTTGCTAGCCCAAGGCAAATATGAGAAAGGTGTAGATGACAAATTGGACGGCCGCAGCAGTTGCTCCAAGCGTTACAGCAAACTCTTCCACCACCCGTGTTCCAGATGCTTCTGACCAAGCTTCCAACAATTAGTCAGAGAATTGTAAGTGCTCAGAGCTTGGCTGAAGATGATGTGGAATGAGAAAATGTCAACATAATCTCAATTAAAAATATTTTTAAAATCTTAAGTCGGAAGATGAGTAGCTCTGGGGGAAAAAGGGCAAATAGGCTTGTTATGGACTGTCCTATGCTGAAATCTACCAAAGTTAATTTTTACTTTGTGTAGATCCATTCTTTTTCCCAGTGAAAAGTGTATTTTGATAGAAAGCTTTCCATTTTATAAATACACTATGAGTTACAAAATATCATGGATTTATTTTATTCCTAAAACGTGCAATCAAAGTGTGTACATATAAAATCACATTACTTAGGTTGAAAATACTCAGTGCTTAGTTTTGAAAGATAGGCAGAAAAAGTATAGGAGAAAGCTGAAGAATGCACGTTTTTTTTAAGCTAGTACATTCGCTCTACATAAAAGAATTGGATGGAAACTATCAAAACTGAGCGTTGGGCGCCTGGGTGGCTCAGTTGGTTAAGCGACTGCCTTCGGCTCAGGTCATGATCCTGGAGTCCCTGGATCGAGTCCCGCATCGGGCTCCCTGCTCAGCAGGGAGTCTGCTTCTCCCTCTGACCCTCCTCCCTCTCATGCTCTCTGGCTCTCATTCTCTTTCTCGCAAATAAATAAAATCTTAAAAAAAAAAATTAAAAACAAAAAAACCAAAAAAAACTGAGCATTAAAATCTTTTGAGAGATTACTTTTTTCCATTTAATCTCTTAAATATGTGAGATGTGCTGCTGTGTTGTATTAATTCACCCCCTCCCTGTGTATTTGTCTTGAAATGTTTAGTTTTAAATCGGTGGGCTTAATGTGTTCTGGATATTTATCTCCTTGTATTTTAGATGTATGTAGTTGCAAATAGCACCGGGAATTAGATCTATGTACATCCTTAATCTAGCCATGTGAGCTTACCAATTATTGTCTGCCCTCTTTTCTCACTTAAAAAATGAGGGAATTGGTCTCCTAATTCAGAGAAGTGTCCCTTTCAGCTTTTGGTTCTGTTTAGCATCTTCAAATCCACCTTCCGAGGGATATGTTTGGACAACCAGGCCTTGCATTTTTTATACTCTGAAGTTTGCATGCTTGCCTGACTTAGTATTTCTGAATTGATCCCCTGCCCTCTTTTTTTTTTTTTTTTTTTAAAAAATCTAAGTTGTGTTGATTTTCACTGAAATCATATGGTTCTGTCATTACTCTTGTAAATCTGAAACTTAACCTTTGGGGTAATTGGGATGATAAGCTTGTAAAATGTTTGTTCCCTTTTGCTTTTATCTTCAGTGTATCTCTTTAATTCTCTTTCAATCTGATTCATTTATCTTGTTATGGTGAGAATAAGGTGTAACCTTGTGGCTGAAGACTTGCAAAGAATGGAGGTGTTCTCAAAATAGTGACATGTTATCTGCAGTCACAGATTGAACGTTAGGTCTGAGAATAAAGATCCTTGATGTGTAAAAAAAAAAAATTTCTCTTTTAGACACAACAATCTCCCCATGAAGGTGTCTTCCCTTTTTGTTCTAAGGTGCCCCTTAAATCAAGTCTTTTTCATGTCAAAAATTCCCCAACGTGGCCATGGTAATTTGAAATTGACCCTAGAGAAATTATGCCAGGTAGAGAACATGATACTAGGAAAATATGAAGGAAGCAGGGGTTTGAGTTGCAGGTTTGGATCCAGAACACCCCATGAGAACTTCCAGGGGCCATAAAGATGGTGCTTGTGCAATCTTGTGTCTCTAGAGCCGGGCTGAAGGCCAACCATTCACCATCAGAGGCTGCATAAAACCTCCTGATTCTGAGCCCATGTAACAAAGTTCTTAGGGACACAAAGACATCACTGAAGGAGTCCTTTTAAGGTTTTTTTTTTTTCTCAAAGATTTATTTATTTATTTGAGAGAGAGAGAGTGGGAGGAGGGGCAGAGGCAGAGGGAGAGAGAGAATCTCAAGCGGACTCCATGTTGAGCTAGGAGCCCCACGTGGGGCTCAATCCCACGACCCTGAGATCATGGGAGCAAAATGGCTGGATCTTATGTAGGTGTATACTTAACTTTGTAGAAAGCTTCCAAGCTGTTTTCGCAAGTGGTTGTGTCATTTTACATCCCCACCACCCTAGTATCAGAGTTCCAGTTCCTGGATGTCCTCACCATCACTTGGTATGGTGAGTCTTTTAAATCTTAGCCATTCTAATAGGAATGTAGTGGTTTCTCACTGTGGCTTTAATTTGCATTTCCCTAATGACTAATGGTGTTGAGCCTCTTCTCATGTATTTGCCATTCATGTATCTGCACCAAAGTGGCTGTTGAAATTGCTCATTTTAAAAAATTAGGTTATTTTCTTGTTATTATGTTGTGAGGATTCTTGACATATATTGGATACCAGTCCTTTATCAGATAAATGATTTGCAAGTCTTTTTTCCCAGTTTGTGACTTTTCTTTTCATCCTACTAAGAGTGTCTTTCAAAAAGTAGCAGTTTTGGGGCGCCTGGGTGGCTCAGTCAGTTAAGCATCTGCCTTCGGCTCAGGTCATGATTCCAGGGTCCTGGGATCGAGCCCCGCATCGGGCTCCCTGCTCTGCGGGAAGCCTGCTTCTCCCTTTCCCACTCCCCCTGCTAGTGTTCCCTCTCTCTCTGTGTATCTCTCTGTCAAATAAATAAATAAAATCTAAAAAAAAAAAGTAGCAATTTTAATTTTAATGAAGTCCAACTTACCAATGTTCTTTTATGGAAGTGCTCTTGGTGGCATATCGAAGAAATCTTTGCCCAACCAAGGTCCTAAAGGTTTTCTATGTTTTGTCTAGAAGCTTTATGGTTTTAGATTTTAAATTTAGGTCTTTGACCCATTTTTTTTTAAGAGAGGGAGGGGGGAGGGGCATAGGGAAAGGGAGAGAGAGAATCTTAAGCAGGCTCCATGCCCAGCTCCGCATCAGGGCTCGATCTCACGACCCTGAGATCATGACCTGAGCTGAAATCAAGAGTCAGATGCCTAACCGACTGAGCCATCCAGGCGCCCAGGTCTTTGACCCATTTTAAAATTAATTTTATATATGGTGGGATGTATGGAGTGAAGGTCTTCTATTTTTCACTATATGGATGTCCAATTGTTCCAGTACCCTTTTTGGGAAGAGGATTTTTTTTTAAGATTTTATTTATTTATTTGCCAGAGAGAGAGAGAGAGAGGGAGAGAGGGAGAGCACAAGCAGGGAGAGTGGCAGGCAGAGGGAGAAGCAGGCTCCCCGCTGAGCAAGGAGCCCGATGAGGGGCTTGATCCCAGGACCCTGGGATCATGACCCGACCCGAAGGCAGACGCTTAACCGACTGAGCCACCCAGGCTTCCCAAGGGAAGAGGATTTTTGAAGACAGTCTTTTCACTAAATTGCTGAAATTTTTGTTGAAAATCAGTTGTGCGTATATGTGTGGGTCTACCTCTGAATTCATTCTATTCCATTGATCTATATGTCTATCTCTACACCAATTACCACACTTTTTTGATTACCATTTCAAGAATGAAATAAGGTAGTGTCAGTCTTTTAGCTTCATTCCTTTTGTTCTGTTTTTTGCCAAGCCTAGGTCCTTTGCCCTTTCTTTTTTTTTTTTTTTTTTTTAAAGATTTTACTTATTTATTTGACAGAAAGAGAGAGAGAGAGAGCACAAGCAGGAGAGCAGCAGAGGGAGAGGGAGAAGCAGACTCCCAGCTGAGCAGGGAGCCTGATGCAGGGCTCGATCCCAGGACCCTGGGATCATGACCTGAGCCAAAGGCAGACGCTTAACTGACTGAGCCACCCAGGCACCCCATCCTTTGCACTTTCATATGAATTTTAAATTCGGTTTGTCAATTCCCACCTCAAGAAGTTGGTGTGATTTTGATTGGAATTGCATTGACCAACGTGGGGATAACTGACATCTTAATATTGAGCCTTCTGATCCATGCACATGGTATATCTCTGCATTTATTTAGGTCTTCTGTTTCTCTCAGAAATGTTTTATTGGTGCCATTGTACAGGTCTTTCATATCTTTTGTCAGATTTATACCTAAGAATTTCACATTTTTTGATACTATCATAAATGGTATTATTTTTAAAATTTGATTGTTCCTTGCTAGTATATAAAATACAATAGAGTTTTGTAAATTGACCTTTTATCCTGCAGGCTTGCTAGACTCACTTATTAGTTCTGGTAGCTTTTTTTTGGTAGATTCCGTTTGATTTTCTATACAGGTAATCATGTCATCTGAAAACAAAGAGAGTTATATTTCTTCCTTTCTAATCAGGATGCTTTCGTGTCTTTTTCTTGCTTTATTGTACTGGCTAGAAATTCTAGTATAATGTTGAAGAGAAGCAGTAACATTCTTGTCTTATTCCTGATCTTAGGGGGAAAGCATTAAGTCTTTCACCATTAAATATGATGTTAGCCGTAGGTTTTTCATAGGTATCTTTTATCAGTTTCAGGAAGTTCCCTTCTATTCTTAGTTTGCTAAGCATTATTATCAGGAATAGATACTGGATTTTGTCAAATGATTTTTGTGTATCTTTAAGATGT
Source organism: Phoca vitulina (assembly GCF_004348235.1). Classification (NCBI taxonomy): domain Eukaryota; kingdom Metazoa; phylum Chordata; class Mammalia; order Carnivora; family Phocidae; genus Phoca; species Phoca vitulina. Next base: position 19,002,747 of record NW_022589738.1, on the reverse strand, counting down.
GATGAATTATATTGGTTGTTTTTTGAATATTAAATCAACCTTTCACTTCTGGGATAAATCTCACTTGGTCATTGCTATGGACTGAATGTTTATGTCCCCCCAGATTCATATGTTGAAGTCCTAGCCCCCAGTGTTATGGTATTTGGAGGTGGGGCCTTTGGGAGATAATTAGCTTTAGATTAGGCCATGGGTGGGACCCTCATGATGGGGTTCATGCCCTTATAAGAGGAAAAGATCTCTCTCTCTCTCTCTCTGTGAGTATGCACCAAGGAAAGGCCACGTGAGAACATAGTGAGAAGGAAGTGGGCCCTCACCAGACAGGAGTCTGATGGCACCTTGATCTTGGACTTTCCAGCTTCCAGATAGTGAGAAATAGATTTCTGTTGTTCTAGCCAGCCAGTCTATAGTGTGTTAAAGCAGCCCAAGCTAAGACGGTCTTAATGTATTATTTTTTTGGTATGTTATTGGATTCAATTTGTTGAAGTTCTAAGAATTTTTGCATCTACTTTTATGAAGGATATTGGTCCGTAGTTTTCTTATTACGTCTGTGTGGGTCTGGTATCAGGGTAATGCTGGCCTCATGGAATGAGTTGAGAACTATTCTCCCCTGTTCAGTTTTTGGGAAGTTTGTGTAGAATTGGTACTATTTGTTCCTTAAATGTCTGTTAGAATTTGCCAGTGAAGTCATTTGGGCCCGTTTTCTTCATAAGAAAGCTTTTAACTCTAATGTATTTAAGAATAAAAGGGTTTCAGGTTATCTATTTTTTTCTAGAATGTGCACTGTTAGTTTGTCTTTGAGAGACTGTGTCCATTTCATCTTTGTTGTTGAATTTACTGGCATAAGTTTGTTAATAATATTCCCTTATTATCCTTCTAATATCTGTAGAATCTGTGGCAATGTTATTTTTCTCATTCCTAAAATTGGTTAATTGGCTTTTTCTTCTTTCCTGATGAGTCTCACTAGAGGTTTATCAATTTTATTTTACTTATCTTCTCAAAGATCCAGCTTTTGGTTTCAATGATTTTCTCTTTCCTGTTTCACTGATTTCAGCTCTGACCTTTATTACTTCCTTTCTTCTGTTTTGGATTTCATTTCCTGTTCTTTTTAGTTTTCTTAAGATGAAAGGTACAGTCACTGACTTAGACCCTTTTTTCCTAATTTTAGTACATGTGCTGCCGAAGCGAGCACGAGGCTCTTTTCTTCTAAAGTAGGCATTTTGTGCTATAAAATTTCCACAAGGTACTGCTTTAGCGCCATCCCACAAATTACATGTGTTTTCTTTTTAATTGGGTTCAAAATACTTTTTAATTTCCTATTTCAGTTCTTTGATTCGTGTGTTATTTAGAAGTTTGTTTAGTGTCCAATGATTGCATTTTCCAGAGGTGTTTCTGTTATTGATTTCTAATTTCACTCCATTGTGGTCAGAGAACCATACTTTGACTTGAAACTTTTTAAATTTATTAAGACCTGTTTAATAGCCTATCTTGGTAAGTGTTCATTTGCATTTGAAAAGGATGTGCATTCTGCTCTTGTGGGATGGAATGGCAAATGTCAATTAAATCTGGATGGCTGATAGTTTTGTTCAAATCTTCTATGTTTTTTTTTTTTTTTAAGATTTTATTTATTTATTTGAGAGAGAGAGAGAGAGAGAGAGCACGAGGCGGTGAGGGGCAGAGGGAGAGGGACAAGTAGACTCTCCGCGGAGCAGGGAGCCCGATGAGGGGCTCGATCCCAGGACCCCGGGACCATGACTTGAGCCGAAGGCAGACGCTTAACGACTGAGCCATCCAGGCGCCCCTCAAATCTTTTATGTTCTTACTGATTTTCTGTGTACTTGTTTTATTAATTATAGACAAACTATAGTTGTTGGTTTATTCATTTTCCCTTGCAGTGCTATCATTTTCTCCTTAATGTATTTTGAAGCTGTGTTATGAGGTGCGTGAACACCTAGGCTTTTTATGTTCTCTTCATGAATTTGCCTTTGTATGGTATTGATAGAACCACTCCGCCTTTCTATTGGTTAGTGTTAGCATGGTATCTTTTACCATCCTCTTAGTTTTAGCTTATTTGTATCTCTATATTTAGAAGTGGGTTTCTTCTAGGCAGCATCGAGTTGCATTCTTTAATCCCCAAGTTCTGCTCAGGTGTCTGGGATCTTCAAGAACTTTCTAACTCTCCAAGCTACCCATTTCCTTGTAGGAGGTTCTGGTAAGTAGAGCATCGTTCCTTATGATGAGCCCCACCTGCCTTCTTTCACCTCCCCACTGGGGTAACACTCGGAGAATTATTTCCACTTCCTCCCAACAGTTTTTCAGACAACAGGGGCATCCAAACCTCTGGCCACTACTCAGGCAGTGCCGGATCCAGCCACAGTGGATCCATCAGACCCACAGAAGATCACCTCACGGCTGCCTGAGAAGTACCAAAGGGCTCCCTTGGAAAAAGCATGGGGGGGCAGCAAATAGAAAATGCATTTCTGCAGGGGAGGATCTCATTGATAGGAAAAAACCCCACTTATTTTCCATTTCCAGAAAGTGTGTCCACCAGGAGAGAAAGCCTCGGTGCAACCTCGAGTGGTCAGCCACAGCCCAGGTGGGCCCTCTGGGAGGGCGGAACGCGCCTCTGAAAGAGCGAGGAGCAGTTGCTCTACGTCTAGTATATTCGTTTCCTATTTCTGCTGCTGCAAAGTAGCACCCATTTGGTGGCTTAAACACCAAACAGATTTATTCTCTTATAGTTCTGTTTGTCAGAAGTCTAAAATCATGGCGTAGGCAGGGCTAGGACCTTAGGAGAGAATTCCTTTCCTGTCCTTTCTCGGTTTCTAGAGGCCACCTGCATCCTTTGGCTCATGGCCTTTCTCAGCATCGCTGCAACCACCTGCTTCCACTGTCACATCGCCTACTGCTACCGAGCCTGCTGCGGATCCTGCCGCCTCGCTCTCATAATTACCCTCGCGTTTCTACTGGTTGGTCCCGCCTGCATCGTCAGGGATCATCTCCCCACCTCAGGTTCTTCAGCTTAGTTTTATCTGCAAAGTCCCTTTACCGTGCAAGGTAGCACAGTCGCAGGTCTTAGGGACGAGGCTGTGGGCATCTTTGGGGGCCATTGTTTCGCCGACCACGCTTAGTTACAGGGTAGACCAGCTTTGCAGAAGGCAAGTCCCCCAGGTCCTCGCTCCCCTGTGAGACCCGTCCCGTCCAGATTGGTGTGAATTCTCTTGCTCTTTGGACGGGAGCCTCTGAACTGTGTGCCTTTGTGTCAGATGACGAGTTCTGGTGCTATCATCTCTGTCCAGGGTGGCAAGGACCAAGGGTACAGAACTCCTGGGGTTCAACCCTAACTTGGGTGGCTTTCTTCAGGGAGAAGCAGAGCAGGGACACTTAGAGAAGGGCCTTGGGGCATAGAGTCAAGCAAAGTGGCCAAGGGTAAGAGGTGTAGAGGCGACCTCACGGGTTCCAGCCCCAAGCCTGCTGTGTACTAGCTGTGGAGGCTTGAATAACCTGTCTTGACTGTCTGGCCCGTTTTTACATGTGTCACACAGAGCTCGTAGTGTCACCTTCGTGTGGTTGTCATGAGAACTAAATAGAAGGTGGTTCCCGTAAAAGGGCTCAAGAGTGAGGGCTCAGTGAATGTTGCCATTCTTACTATGTGAAGGCTTGACTGGTTCCAAACAAGTTTCGGGGACCGTCCTACGCAGGGTTTTGGTCTCGGTTGGCTTCCCTAAGGGACCTAAGTAGTTGTCTTGAAAGCGCCCTTTAGCCAGCTCTTCGCCAGTGTACTTCCCAGCCCATCTTTGAGGACGGGGCGGCCGGGGTGGGGGTGGGGGGGACAAGGACGCTGGCACGGATTCTGCCCCTAAGACGCAGGCGGCCCCCGTTTGGTCTTGTTCATTGGTGTCCCGGGCTGATGTGAAGCCGGAGTTTAGCGTGTAACATGCTCTCCCCTGAGCAGCTCAAAGATCGGAAGCGCTAACCGCCCAAGCGGGAGGGTCTTTCTCTCTTGAAGCTGAGGGGATTATGTCAACGAGGTGCTAATTTTCAAAATGTCAGCAACTCTTAGCTCGAAGTTTCCTCGTCATGTGGAAACGATGAGACCCATGTCCCTGTGTGATTTACAGAAGCGATACTCTCGAAGCTCATGCGGACTGGAGGGTGGGGCTGCAGGTGGTTTCCACGCTGAGGTCACTTGCTGTAAGGGGTGCAGCTTCATCAGCCCAGCTCCCCCTCTCCAGCTGGGTTCCAGCAAATCGGCAAGGTGGCGCGGGAGGTGCAGTGAGGGGAGGGGACGGAGACTGAGAGCTTAGGGTGTCCGCCCAAACCCGTCTTAACCAGAGGAGAAATGCTCGCTGCTCCAACAGGTTATCTAGATGATTCATAGATTTAGGGACCTTCAGGCAGAACAACTCATCATGACCGAACAGGGCCGGGGACACCAGTCTGGGTCTGGAGCCGCCCCCACCTCAACTCACTTCAAGGACAGCCATCCTCACAGCTTCAGGCCATCCGATTATTTCCAATCCCCGAAGGAACACAGGAACACGAACTGAATTCACAGAAGCCTCCTTTAAAAACAGTGCTGAGGGTCACAGAGCTCCCTGCGAAGGAGAGACCGCCTCAGGGCACGCCTTTATCAGCTCAAAGTGATTTTGTAAAAAAAAAAAACACACGGTTGCTGCTTTCCATAAAACTTGAAAAGAGTTGAATTAATGCTGTGAAAATCTAATACATGTTTATTATGAATAAGATACATTTCTGGAAAATATCACATGAAAGTTACTCAGTGGTAAGGTTTTACTCCTATCAAGTGCTTTTTCTCAATTCTTAAGGGTCAGCAAACATGCTGAGGATTGTAAAGCCCAGGAGGGGAAAAAAAAAAAAACCCCAGGGCTATGCATCGTCTGGTTTATTCTCTGAATTTCAGTTTCTTCAACACAAAGACAAAGGTTTCATCTCCCACTGGCAATATAGACATTGGAATAAAGCCAAAGCTTGGGGCGCCTGGGGGGCTCAGTTGTTGAGCGTCTGCTTTCGGCTCAGGTCATGATCCCAGGGTCCTGGGATGGAGCCCCGCATCGGGCTCCCTGCTCAGCGGGGAGTCTGCTTCTCCCTCTGCACCGCCCCCCCCCCAAATAAATAAAATCTTAAAAAAAACCCGCAAAGCTTTTGTTGGGTACAACAGGGTATATTTATAGTTTCAGTTCTCCAACATCTTAGCTAACAATGTACTGAATCAAAAGAGTTAGCCATTAATGAGAGAGGGAGGGAGAGGGAGAGAGGGGAAGGGGGGGAGAGGGAGGGAGAGAGAGAGAGGGAGGGTGGGGAGGGGGGAGCGAAAGAAGGGGGAGAAAAACAACCTAAGCTATTAACTATCTTCACTACCGATTTACCCAATGACCTTTGGTAAGTGCATTTCTCAAACGTATGTTTGAGAAAATGTTTATAATGCCCTCAGAGTCCCCCCACGACACTGCAAAACCCGTACCACAGTAACACACTCACATGACTCCAGATAGAATGACTATTGTAAAGAGTGTATGTTTAAGTGATGCCCGCTCTAAGTCTTTTGGACTTTGTGACTTTAGATAGGATCCATTTCCTTGGTGATTTTAAATGATGAGCCTAAGGTTTTGTCTTACTAGCCTGATGAAATCATGATTTGGGGATAGAGTCCAAGGCCCCAGAGTTCTCTTTGGTCCCTGGTATTGACATGAATCATGAATCTGTGCTGCTAAACATTCAATTCCTCCTCCTCCCCCCTCCCCCGCTCTGTCCTTTCCCCCCACCATCTGTGTTGCTTAATGAATAAGATTTTTAAATATAAAAGGAACATATGTAAGATTTTCTAAAACCCATATGCCAAATTAAGAAATGATCACACTGACAGCAGTTAGCAGTTTTCATAATTTAATGAAAAAGTATTGGTAAAAAGGTGACATTTGAAAAAAGACTGAGTTTATCTTGGAAAACTGGACTATATAAGACAAAATGAAAAAAATTAACAAAAGAAGGTTAAGAGGTAATACTTCAAACAACAGCAAAATGTAGCAAATACATTTTGGGGCAATTGAAATTTACACAACTGAAGGCTCCTTCATTTACTTAGGAAAATCCTGTAAAAATATTACAACTATATTTCCCTGACTGAAATGATTTTAGTCAATCCTCTCCCAATGGCATTACATATGGAATTTGGCTGAAGCACTTTTTCAATGTTTGCTTTTCCTCGCACTCACTCAGAATCAAAAGGCATGAAAGGACACAGGCTGTGGTACTGGCCTTGAACAGAAGGAGTTTAGAACACAGCTCCATTATAAATTTCATTCCCAGGAAGGTGTCAAATTCATATCCACCCCAGCAGAACTCAGAGAAAAAGCACAGGAACCTAGTGCATACAGACGGGAAACAGTCTCCCTCATTTGGCGAATTCATTGCTGTTTCCATCCGAGCAGAACACGGGGTGCCTACCACACATGCTACGGCGTGTTCACACACGTACACGGGCAGAGAAGAAACATCGTCAAGGTGTGGCCAAAGGGGAGGCAAAATGCAGACGTTTTCCAAAAAGGAGGAACAAAGCAAAAGCCACGGAACCCACGAACAAGGCTGCAGGAACGGAAGCGGGGAGAGGAGCAGGGCTGTGTTCCCCACGTTGGCGGAAAGCGGAGGAGCCCGGGGCTGCCGGGCCGCCTACCGCAGCGGGGCTGTTGGTTCACCAGCAAGCAACGTTAAAAATCTAAAAATGGCCTCTTTTGTCTGAAAACTCCCACTACACTTTCCCAAACTAGAAGAAAGAGAATATTAATTTAAGGCTAAGAAGAAAAGAGAGCAGAGAACTATAGTCAGCTTCACATTTTAAAAACTGTAACATTTCCCCCTTCTTTAAATGGGAAGCAGACATGTTTTATCCCCCCCCACACACACATGTAATTATTCTCTTCCTCCCAGAAATCAGTCAAAGCTGATAGTTTGGGAACAGGGTATAAGCAACTTCTGAAAAATGGCTCCAGCCTTTTTGTTTGGGAAACTGCCTCGGATTCAAAGTTGGTACAAAGCTAAATTATATCCATGTGTTAAACACACGCTTTCAAATTCTGTTTGACGATAAAAATCTGTTTCAAAATTAAAGCAGGTAAGAATACTTAACCTCTGTGCATTTTACTATATTTTAATTATACCTCAATAAAAATTTTATAAACATTAAAGCAGGTATACAAAAACTGTCAGCCAAACTTATTTAAGTCAAACTGATTTGAAAACAATAACACAAAAACCCTGACCTGGTACAAATCCCCCAGAATTGGTCTCACTTTGGGAAAGGCTCTGGGATCCTTCACAAATGCCTAAGTTGCAAGAATCAGAGCACTTTCCTTGGAAGTAGTACTTTTTTTGTACCTTTGTAAACACTATCCACAAGTTAGCCTTTTATGCTTGTTAGACGGGTGAAGTAGTTACAAGTGCGTCCCCAACAAGCAAGTCTAGGAACAGGCACTGGACACTCAGAAGCATTAGGAGTATTGACTCGGTAAGGTAAGATACTGCGAAAAGAGCTCAACCTTGTGTGGAGCAAAGGAAGAGGGTAGTGAGTCTGACAGTATCTGAGATGTCGGTCCCTGGTCTCTCCCCGCAGCGGGTTCCCAGGTACCAGTGGAGTTAGAAACTGCCTACAGACAGGGGCTCTGGGAGTCACAGGCTGTAGCTTCAAAAGATAAGTAGTTTTAGTGTCTGATAATCATGGTCTCTTGCAAATCCGTGAAGGACGCAAGGACTCTTAATACGTATGTGCGTCAATGTGTTGATGTGACTGGAGAGCTGTCCCCAAGTATTTACTGAGCAAGTACTCTAGGCCCAGCCGTTCTCAACAGCCTCTGGCAGGAAAACTTCTGGATAATCTGCAATTCTTATAATGTGCTTGTGAAAACTAGACTTGAAACTGTTTCAAAAGCTGCAAGCCAATTTACTGTGGAAACGTTTTATTCTTTTCACTACAATTCCTCCTGACATATGCTAGAATCCTTTTGGTGTGGGGGTTTCCCCCAATGGATGGGGCAAAGGCAAAGATTACGCTACTCTTGGAGGTTGCTGATCACCTCTGCATCGAGCTGTGGGAAAGGGGATGTGTCTTGCTTTTGCCATGGCAATCCCGTCGAGAGTCATGGGGAGGATTTTCCCTGTCTGAGCTAACTCTCCTTACCCTGACTTTCTCTTTATTCCCATCACTCTCTGCCTCTGAATCACTCAGCTCCAAATCTGGGCAATACCCATCGTTTTCCTGATAGGGAGCTCTCCCTGCAGACCGCCTGACAAGCTGCTTGCCCCAGAGCTGCTCCTTGGGGTTAATATTCTTGGTTGGCTTTGCACAGCACTGGAGGTCCTCTGTGGTCCTCACCCACCTGCTGGTGGCCTCCTTGAAGGACCTGCTAAAGTGTTCCACGGTAGATTTTCTAAAGGTGCCCTGACTGGCCAAGTGGGAGCTGAGCATGGACTCCTGGTCACAGAACATCGCACTCGAGCTGTCTTTTTGGGTGACATCTCCAGACCAGCTGCCCTCCAGGCCGTTGGATCTGGCAAGCTTGGAGGTAGGCTGACTTTTCCCGTTCCCCATGGAAGACTGTCCATGCAGGGCAGCCTGAAGGACCAGAGGCTTCCCCAGCGACTGCCCGTGATAGAACTCTGGAGATGGGGCGCTCCAAGCAGGACTGGGATCCTTCGCTTCGCTCCTAGAGTGGCCGAGACTGGCCAGCACACGGTTATTTTTGCTCTCCAGTGGGTGTCGTGGGTACGGTCTCATTCTCGTTTCTAGTGACTCCTGAGGCACCTGCGCGCTCCTTATGCTGTGAGCAGGGGTGCTGCTAGCAGAGGACAGGGCTCCGGGCTCAGGCTCTGCAGGGCTGTCTCGGCAGTCTTCTGGCGCTGATTTGGGCATTTTTAACTTTAAGGTAATTCTTGGTGGTGGGTAAAACAGTGAGTTTTCTAGTGCATTTGTCAAAGGAAGTCCTGAAAGCAAAAAGAAAGCTTGCTGTTCACACCCGATTGAAAGAACGGCGCGCGCTTACCGCAGCACAGAGGGAGCACCGAGCCGCTCCTGCGCGTGTCTGACAAGCCCCGGGCTCGCTCTGGGTGTGCGTCGGGGCACGGAAGCTGGGGCGGGCCGGATGGGAGGTGCGGCGGGGGTACCACCGGGGGAAACTCAGCGATGCCACCGTTCACTGTGTGGCTCTCGGCCTCCTCCCCTCTGCCCTCCCAGTGTGTAAAGTGATCCCAAAGACGAGTGCGCCACCTCCTATATCCCCAGCTCTGCCCCCTCCATTTCTGAAAGGAACATCACTAGCCGTGGTTTAGGACAGGTCTCCCTATCTGTGCGTGCACGTGTGAGTACTGTACAGCACTTGGGATGTGTCTTAAAAAGGTTTCAGACCCTACCCTCCAATCTCTTCTGTCCTTCCTAAAGCAAGACAAATAGCAACCCTCAAGGACATAGCATAGGCTCTGATGGGCGAGGAGTAGGTGGACATGTGCTTTAACCTGGCAACAGCGGAGATGGCAGTGGGTGGTTCCCGTGTATTTTATGTCCTGACTAAAATCATTTCCCGACGACGAATGGCCACCACGGAGGTGCGGGGCAGGCTGTGCGGCGGCAAGGCCAGCAGAGAAGAATCACAACAGTCCTGCCCGTGACCTGCTCTGGGCTTGGCCCGGGGGGTACTGGCAATCGGTTACCTGGTTATATCACCCTACGATCATATTTAGAACAGATCTTCCTTTCTCTATTACTTGGAGTGCTCTGAAATGAAAACAAGCACTACCGAACAACTCCTCCTTGCAGAGGGACTTGACCTTGGCCCATGAGAGGCCGGCCAGTAGGTGCCTAGGCAGCGCGTGTTCCCTGAGGGTGCGTGGTGAGTACCACCAGCTCTCATCCCCGCCAGGGGCTGCCACCTGCTGACAGCACAAGCAGTCACAGGGCTGGTTCCCACCCAGCAGAAGCCACATGGTCTCAGGGCCAATCTCCTTGGCACGCGGGGGCCCCTCCCTGCTGTCCTTTGGTTTGCCTTGTCTTGTCCGTCCCGGTGCCTTTGTGGCTGAGCAGCCCCGCTCCCGCCCGCTATACCATTCTGCTGTGACCCACGATCCCTGCAAATACCCCAGAGCCTTTGATGCCTACGTGACACCTCATTTCTGCGTGTCTCTCTTACTCTATGGCTGGCCCTTAGCTGGAGCTGGATTCTGTGCACCCTGCGTAGTGACTCCTGGCTGCCCAGGCTCTGCCACCAACCTCTGTATTAAATGAGGTACAGGGAGGTTACAAATGTCACCAAACGTGACTGTCATTGCAGCCAAGCTCCCCATGCTTAGGGCACTGTAATTATGCTCACTTGCCTCTCTCACCAAGTGGGCAGCACACCCTACAGGCAGGGACTCTGGCTGGCTGACGGCTCCGCTCTCTAGCTCAGTTCTTAGGCCACAGTAGGTACTCGACAAATATTAGTAAGGAAGAGACAGAACCCAGGTCTCCTAACTACTGGCTAGGGGTTTGTTTTAACAAATTACTGTTAAGATGAGTAACCTTGGAATTAAACGTTTTCTGGAAACTAGGATTAGATCCTATCCTACTGATTTCTAAGTGAATCTGATGGTTATAGAATAATTTCATGGCTTTAACTAGTGGCCCTTGGTATCTGTCTCACACCTAGATTATCTGCCCTAAACCTGCAAGCCCCCAACCCCACCTTGAGATTTCTTGCCTCATGAGTTGACAGTGAAATGGGCCATGTTGTATCAGGGTTGGACTAGAGCAAATGAGATATTTGACAAGAATTTTAAAACATTTTTAGGTAAAACAATTGACATAAAATTTAAATTGTCAAAGTAGGATGTAACCAGCGTCTATATCAGGACATCTTTAATATAAGGTTACCTGCAGCAATTTCCTGGTTAAGAAGCTGGACTTGCAAACCGAAGATCTGTTCCTGTATTTTGTTCTGTGATAGTTTCAGCTTCTCTCGCCTGCTTATCATGTAGCACAGATTTCGGACCTGAAAGCCCAACCCACAGCAAACAGAGTTTTGTCATGTTACGTAAACCTGACAATTATAAATTGTTTAGCTAAAATGAAGACAACTAAAATCAAGCGGGGTATGGGGGTGGGTGAGGAGAGAAGTCAGAGCACAGAAGCTGCGAGAGGGCCACTCTACAGGAATTCACGTAGCACGGCAGTCAGGGGATCACGGTCCCCATATCAATCAGCAGCACAAGCAAGACGCTCCTGAGCCGCCTTGTGGAACCTCCTGTCCCTGTGGTGTGATGGGCCCAGTGTTCATCTGCACAGCCGAGCTGGGAAGACAGGGTGAGGATTGAACATTTCGGCCTTCCCTTCAGATCCCTGAATAAAACAATGGTGATGCCGGGTCCAGTACAATTTTCTAATGAGTGCTGGACCAGCAGGATAAATGTCTGCTGGGAAGACTGAAAGTGGCTTTTTTGCTTACACCTCCAGCTCGGCCAAATCTCCACAGTCACAAGGGGGCAATCCTCATGCTCCCATACTCCCTGCCCCACCTAGACAAATCACCCCACCTTTCTGGGCCCCAGTTTATTCATCTGTAAATAGGGCTAACAATAGTACTTTCTTCATTGGCATGTTGGGATTAAATGAGTTAATATTTATGAAATGCTTAGAACAGTGTTGCCACATAGTAAGTGCTATAGATGTGTGAGTTCAATTTTACAAAGTGAGCCAAATCTATTCCCTTCCAAATTCTGGTAGCAGAGAGAAAAACAAGCCATCTCTATAATTATACTTGATTATAAAATTCTCTAGGGTAAACACAGGGCCTAACTTATCTTTGAATAAGTGAGTTAAATGGAATTATCTGGTGTAGAGTATCAACCAGAGGCGATTTTGACCCCCCAGGAGGCATTCTGGTAATCTGGAACCATTTTTGGTTGGCACAGCTGGGTATGTTGGGCGGGTATTTGTTGGGGGCAGGTAGAGGCCAGGGATGCCGCTAAACATCTTACAGTATCCCCCACAACAAGAGACAGTCCCCTCCAACAAAGAACTATCCAGCCAGAATGTCGGTAGTGCTGAGCCTGAGAAACTCTGATCTAGTTCTTCCCTCAACAAAATTCATTCTCTCTTCAGTCCATAGTCTCATGTGTCAGTAAAATACAGCTGAGCCAATTTAGGCTCAACAGTGAATAAAAAGTAAACCAAATGAGAATTTATTTCAGATTTAAGGTTCCTACAGCATATAAGTGAGGGTTCTCTAATTCCCTTGAAAGTGCCTGTCAAAAGTTTAAACAGAGTCTAATGTTTGGGGCCACCGTGCAATGAGAAGATAAGCAAGGACACAGAAGCCCACACTATAAATGAGTTGAAACAACAAACAACAACAACAAACAACAAACAACAAACTGGAAGCAGGGCCTCCATTTCTACGCAGACCGAGACCTAAACAGTAGCCACAGCTGATCACCTTACCCTCTCTAGGTCTTGCCGTAGATGCATAAACATTCTCATGCGAGTGTGAATACTCTCCTCTTTTGGCTGCACCAGGCCGTTTTCTTCATCCTGCTTCGGAGGAAATAACGGTTTATTGAAGTTACTTTTCCGCTTCAGTTTCCAGTAGTTATAGATAAAGTCCACGGCTAGTGTGGGCAGCCCCAGCTCTGTGGCCACATCTTCCACGCGGACCAGGGAATAGAACTCCTCCTCCAGCTCCCGAAGCTTCTGTGCCCGCAGGCCGGTTTTCTCACTTTTGGCCTGGCTCTGCTCTGTAGCCCTGTGTAGGGGGTACTCAGCCTCCCCGAGTTTCTGCCTATTTTGGCTGTGCTTGAGGCAGTAAGACTTGAACTTCACTTCATCGCCCTCATCGAGGATGGTCTTCATCTCTAGGCTGTGCTCAAAGGCACAGGTGACGTGGAAGGCAGTGATGCAGCTTTTCACAGAGCACTGTAGGAAGAAAAGATGTGTTAAGGCAGCAGGGCTGGGGGACGGAGAGGGAAACCCTATATCCCTCACGGGAAGCAAAGGAAAGGCACGGAGAGAACTGGTCCTAAATTGACCATGACAGATGCTTTACAAGTAACCCAGGAAATTTGCTTTATAGAAAACCGAAAGAAGAGAGGGAAAAAAAAAAAAGTTCAAACTCCCCTTTCAGGTTTTAGCTCAAGCACTCAGTTTTTCTGAGAAGTCTTCCTTGACCCCTCTGAGGAGTCATGCTGTACCTTCTCTGTGTCCCCCACATCACCTTATTATGTGCTTCCATAATGATACTTTTCACACTGTACCTAGAGTATAGTAAATGTCAAATCCCTGGCTAGAGCTCTTAAAGACAGAAGCTGTGCCATTCATTTTTGCATTGCTATCAACTTTTGAACAAGCAGGTGCTCAAGAAATGCTTCTTAAAAAAAAAAATGCTTCTAAAGAAACAAAAGAAAAAACAAAGTCAGTATTATTGCCAGAGTATCTACTGGTTCTGAAAAGGCCACAGGCTCTCCAATATCTAAGTAACCTAACTTCTTGAAATTGTTCTTACATAGGGGTGCTGTCCAACATGGAAGCCAACTAGCCAAAAGTAGCTATTTAAACTTAAATTAATTAAAATTATATACAATTAAAAATTCAATTCCTTAGTCACACTAGCCACATTTCAACCATACTGGACAGCACAAATTTCCATCACTGCAGAAAGTTCTATGGGAAACTAGGGCTACAGACAACCTGAGATTAAGTTTATAACATTCTGCCATTCATAGATGCAACACCTTTGTTAAGTAGCATGCACTGAGGGTTCATTTACAGAGTGGCAGAGTAGGAAGAAGCCGGCCCAGGACTGCCGTACTCCTAAGCTTCACTTAGTCTCAATTACCATGTGTTCTGGTTACAATGCTACAGCTTTCCTTCCAAGGATTTTAAATGCTTGGGTGCATGTATATGCTTACACAGAGGAGGGAGAGAAAGCAATGGAGGATTTGTTTCTAAAAATAGTGGGAATTCCCATGGTGAAAGCCAAGTCTCAACTCTTTCGGAAGCCTGCATCTGGGCGGCAGACTGCTCAATTACCTGTATGTTGGGTTTTTGATAACTACAAATAGGGAATGACCTTGGGCACGAATAAAGACTAAAAAAATGCAAACCCTGACAAGTTTCCTTATAATAGATGGAGAAATTCAACACCTAAGATAATACTGGTAACCATCAAAGCTTTAATGGGGACAGATTCCATTTCGGCTAATTTTACAGGATAAAGAATTCCAGAGATGAAATATAATTCTAAGATCATCTTATCCAGCTCCACATTTATTACTGCTTGTCCTTCCCTCTAGAGTACCTGATGTTCTACCTCCACTGCCCCGCCCCCCCCCAACTCCTTCCACTTTTCAAGTAAGTGATAATCTAGCCACTTAAACTGCATTCCTGAGACAGCCCACCCCAGCTTTGGACAGCTCTACTGGAAAAGTTTGTTACCTTACACTGAAATCTGTATCCTTAAAATGTCCATGTATTTGAAAAACCTCATGAAAATGATGATAACGAAAGCCAAAAATGTACTTTTATTTGGGCACCTTTTGTTATCACTTGGCTAAGAAACTAGCCAGTCATTTAGAGAACATATCATAGCAAGAGGCATTCTTTAGCAAAAGATTATAAGTGTTGGGCATAGTGCTCTTTCGCTGTTTAGTAACTGATAAAAATATGGGAAGAGAAAGCAAAAGGACTGTCTCCTATTCAAGGGGATGAATGTGTGACATAAAACTATTACTGATAGGAAGCTAGGGGTGCCTGGGTGGCTCAGTCAGTTAAGCATCTGCCTTCAGCTCAGGTCATGATCCCAGGGTCCTGGGATCGAGCCTCACATCGGTCTCCCTGCTTGGTGGGGGAGTCTGCTTCTCCCTCTCCCACTGCCTCCTCCCTCCGCTCATGCTCTGTCTCTCTCCCTCTCTCAAAGAAATAAAATCTTTAAAAAAGGAAGCTAAAAAGGGGGGCCTGGGTGGCTCAGTCATTAAGTGTCTGCCTTTGGCTCAGGTCATGATCCCAGGGTCCTGGGATCGAGCCCCGCATTGGGCTCCCTGCTCGGCGGGAAGTCTGCTTATCCTTCTGACCCTCCCCCCTCTTGTGCTCTCTCTCTCATTCAAATAAATAAATAAAATCTTAAAAAAAAAAAAAGTCAGACAGGGGCACCTGGGTGGCTCAGTCGTTAAGCGTCTGCCTTCGGCTCAGGTCATGATCCCAGGGTCCTGGGATCGAGCCCCGCATCGGGCTCCCTGCTCAGCGGGAAGCCTGCTTCTCCCTCCCCCACTCCCCCTGCTTGTTTCCCTCTCTCGCTGTATATCTCTCTGTCAAATAAATAAATAAAATCTTAAAAAAAAAGGAAGCTAAAAACCTGAAATGTCAGGTCAAATGTATAGACATATGTAGAGACATAACTATAAATTACTCAAAATAAAAGAATACATGAATAAAAATTGTGTACTTAGATGAAAATTGGAATGCCCCTGGGAAACTGCCATAAAATCCATCCAGTCGCAAAAAAAGGTCATTCTATGATATTTATAGCTGAAGGTCTGTATATTTTGGTGGTAAAGGAGAAATGCCAACCAAGTTTTGGTGCCAATCAAATACCTATTTACTTTCTTCCAAAAACATATAGTTAGAACATTCTATTAAACAAAATGCCTTTATATACATCTCATTTATTTCTACTGTAACCACTTAAGGTGACAGAGGAAGTATTATGATGCCCATTAAAATAACAGCTTTATTGAGATATAGTTTATGTGCCATAAAAGTCACCAATTTTAAGTATATATTTCAATGGCTTTAGTATGTTTACAGAGTTTTGCAACCATCACCACTACATAATTCTAGTACATTTTCATCATTCTAAAAAAGAAATCTCATGCCTACCTGTAGTCACTTGCTGTTTCCAATCCCAGCCCCAAGCAACC
The DNA here is from genome assembly GCF_004348235.1 of Phoca vitulina. Lineage (NCBI taxonomy): Eukaryota > Metazoa > Chordata > Mammalia > Carnivora > Phocidae > Phoca > Phoca vitulina. The sequence goes on along the minus strand of NW_022589738.1, from coordinate 18,986,796 downwards.
ACTAATTTAACTTTGTGTTTCTGGAGATGTGCCTATTCTGGACATTTCATATAGGAGGAACCATACAACATGTGGCATTTTAGTCTGTTTTTTTTTTCACTTAGCATGTTCTCAAGGTCCAACCCTGTTGTAGCATGTGTCAGAATTTCATTCTTCTAAAAATGTGGCCAAATACTGTTCCATTGTATGGATATACCACATTTGCTTATCCATTCATCACCTGATGGACATTTGACTTGTTTCCACTTTTTGGCTATTATGAAATAATGCTGCTGTACATCTGCGTACGAGTTTTTGTGTGGACATATGTTTTCATTTCTCTTTGGTAAGGTGCATTAAAGGATTAACCTTGCCCAAAGAAAGGTTTGGTCCTGTGCCCCCAGCTCCTAAGAGGTAACCTCTAAGCCTCTGGAATGTCCTGACTGATAAAAAGGTCTTTGTTTATCTGGGGTCCTTGGCCATGTCAGAGAGTCTACACTAACAATGTGATTTATGGTCGAGGCTTTGGGCCACATGGGATGAGCCTGACCTCTGGAGGGACTGGAGACTACGGTTAGCCATGCGGGTGGGTCAACTGTGTCTAAGTCACCAACTCCTGATAAAATCTCTGAATGCTAAGACCTGGATGAGCTTCCCTGGTTGGCAATACTCTGTGGATTATCACACATTATTGGTGGGAGAAATACACGCTGTCCACAAGACTCCACTTGGGGACGACAACTGGAAGCTCCATGCCTGGTCTCTCCTGGACCCTGCCCTATGTGCCTCTCCCCTTTGCTGTTTTTTAATCTGCATCCTTTTACTGTAATAAACCGTAACCACGAGTACAATGGCTTTTCTCAGTTCTGTGAGTCCTTCTAGTTAATTATTAAAGCTGAGGGTGGGTCCTGGACACCTCTCAAACTGCAGGTATATACTTTGAAGTGGAACTGCTGGGTCATATGGTGATTCTACATCTAACCTACTGAGGAATTGCCAAATTGGTTTCCACAGTGGCTGCATGTTTTACATTTCCACCAGCAAAGCATAAGGGTTCCGATTTCTCCACATTCGTGCCAATAACTGTTATTGCCTGCTTTTTGACTATTATCACCCTAGTGAGTATGAAGTGGTATTTCATGGTGGTTTATTTATTTTTAGGGGGGGAGAGAATAATTTTCTATATATTCTTCAGAAATTATAGAAAAGAAATGAGTTAAGAGATATTCTGTCACCCTCTAAAGAAAATAGTGTGTCCTCCTCAAAAGGGGATGACACCTGCCTGGAACAGCAAGGGCCTGGCGCTTATGTCCTCAGCAGTTCCTGTCCTGCTTCAGGACAGTGTCCATTTGGTTGTCTTTTATTTTTTTAAATTTTATTTTATTATGTTATGTTAGTTACCATACAGTACATCATTAGTTTTTGATGCATTTGGTTGTCTTTAATCCCAAATAATCTGTGAACAGACAACTGGGTGGTATAGTAATTTTCTCAAAACTCTGTCACTGACACAATGTCATAAATGGTTCAAGCCAGCCTACAAAACCTACTCCAGCCATTCTATACTTAAACTCCATCACCCACAGTGGCCACTAGCCCTTCTGACCTCTCATCCCTAAGGGTCTGCAAGGTTGGAGGGCAGCTGTCACTTCAGTGTTATTTAACTTTTCCCATGTTTATATCCGGCCTCCCTTAATCGACTATAAACTCCTGAAGGCAGGGACCAGAAATGCCTTAGAACCAGAACAGTTTTTACTGACAAAATTTGGAATATATGAAAAAATATTAAGTACAGTCACTGAGTAGGCATACTTGCATTTCTCCACTTGTTGAAGATTTTCATTTGTTTTTAAAAAATTCACTTTCCTCATAATCAAACTCCTATTAGCCCAACAGTAAACTCATGGCAGCCCACTGATTTATCCTGACTTCAAATCCACTTGCATGTGATTTCAAACATGACCACATCCCTCTACTGTCAAAAGGGACACTTATCTAGTACCAAATGTTTGATGATTCTCCTCAGTTTGGTTGGATGAGTGCTACGGCTTTCCATCAGCAAAGTCCAATTAACTCCAAGGAATAATAATATGAATAATTAAAAACAAGTACAACTACTATTACCACTAACATTTACTGAGTATTTACTCAATGTTTGGCACTGTGCTAAGCCCTTTACCACGTTTTTTTAGTATATGTGCTGCCGAAGCGAGCACTGTACCACGTTTTTTAAGTAGGTACTATTATCATCTCCATTTATAGATATGGAAGCTGAGGCATTGATATGGTAGGTCACTTCCGTGAGATGGTATAAAAAGCAAGGAAGGAGGTGGAACCAGGATGTGAACCCCAGAAGTCTGGCTCCAAAGGTCATATTCTTTTCTTTTTTTTTTTAAGTAAGTGTATGTGTGTCATTTATTCATTCATTCAATCAATGAATCAATCAATCAATTTCTACACCCAACGTGGGGCTTGAACTCACGACCCTGAGATGAAGAGTCGCATGCTCTTCCAGCCAGGTGCCCCCAAAGGTCCTAATCTTAACCAGTGTTCTTTCTTTCTTCTCAGGGAAAACCGAAAGCCTCTGGATCTAGGTTGAATGGGGCTTGAACATAAGCCATATAAGGACCCTACAGGAATTCTGGAAAGCTGGCAGTTAGAGGGACTGTGGCCAAAGTCTAGGCAAAATCCAGAGCTGTCTGGGGCATCTCATTTGAACCTAGTCTTTATGATCTGGTTCAGGATTATCAGAAGACTTCACGCTCAGGAGAAAGGTTCTAGCTTCCAGATATGGAAGCTGTAGACATTGGCTACGTTTAGACCCCAAACCCACCAGTGCTGGATTCTATCCTTCCCCAGTGAATGTCCCCAAATCAAAAGAAGAGGATAGATATATGTATTCCCACTGCTGGGAAGCAGGAAGAACAAACACAATTCACAGATAGTTAAGAGATCCATAAAGAGTTAATAAAACAAAATACCCTAAACATGTTACTAATCACAAAGACTTAAAATAAACCTCCCAAGAATAATGATGTTAATAAAACTTGACCCCTACCGAATTACTATATTTGTTTACTATGTGATTCACATACAGGGAACAAGACGCTAAATTACTAATGAGTTCGGAATTAACTTTCTTTAGTGGTGGTTTAAAAGGAAGAAAAAGGTTTTGGTCTAAACCCACAGGAAAACTAGGTATCAACCATGGAAAACAAACGCCACTCTATTAGTATAAGTAGAATGTAGGTGAGGAAAGAATTACACACTTCAGAAGGTCACCTGATGTTCATTCCCTCTCACTCAAGGGGGAGGGTCTTTCCTACAGCCTGGCACTCACATTGCACTTCCCCAAACCATAAAATGATTTCACACCTCTCCTCAAACCTCTGGACCTCACTCTCAGCTGATGGTCCTGCTTCCTACCTCACTGAGGAAATTAAAACAATCGAAAGAGCATGTCTGCAGATCCCCACCAACACACGTACCTAATACTGCACCTGCACTCTGCCTTCAAGGCTCTTAACAGGGCAGAACTATCAGTGCTCCTGCCCAAGGACACCCCCTCATCGCACGCTTTACCCCACCCTCTCTCACCTACTGAAAACCTCACTCCAGCAGTTTTTCCTTTCCACTGGATCACTCCCTTTCATGCACACTGCGATGTTCTATGTGGTAACAAGTGTACACACATATTTGGTATTTCTACCATCTTAACGACAAGACCTCTTTACCTCACTTTTTTGAACTGTTCCTACTCCCTTTCTTTGTCCCGACCATTGGCAATGTAGCTTTTGCATTCACTACTGCACCTAAACGGTTCCTCCCAATTACCAATAATCACACTGCTAAATTCAGGGGTCAATCTCTAGTCCTCCTCCTACTTCAGCTGCATCTTTACACCACTGATCTTTTCCTTCTCCTTGAAATGCTTTCTTCTCTTGATGTCTAGGCTGCTACACACTCTCGGTTTTCCTCCTGTCTTCCTTCTGGCTTCTTCCCAGTCTCCTCCTGCTGCTTCTTCCTATTCTGCTGGAGTTCTTCATGTTGCAATGCTTCCAGGCCTAGTGCTCGGTACTGTTCTTCTCTCTATCCACACTCACTCACTCGGTGATCCTACCCAGTCCAGGCCAAAGCCATCTCTAGGCCAATGGCTCCCAAATGCATGTCTGCAGTCCGGGACTTCTCCCAAACTCCAAACTCACACAGATACTTGCCAGCTTGGCATTACCACTAGGATGTCGGATAGACATCTCAAACATAAATGTCTAAAACTGAACTCATCATCTCTTCCCCCAAATCTGTTCTTCTGCAGATTTCTCTATTGGGTTTATGGCAACTTCATCCTTCCCACTGTTTGGGCCCCAAACCTGGAGGCATCCCCAACTCCTATCTTTCTCTCCCACCTCATATCTGATTCACAGTCAATCCTTATTGGCTCCACCTGCAACATTCATCCAGAATCTAATCACTTTTCACTACCTCCACAGCTACTACTCCAGTCAAAGCCACCACCATCTCACAAGGATTACTAGAATAGCCTCCTAACTGCTTTTCCTGTTTCTAACCTTTCCTCCCCCGTCTATTCTAAATACAGCAGCCAGAGCTTATTTTTGTTTTTAACTGTTTACTATGGAAATTTAAAAACCTATATAACAGCACAGAGAATACTAATCATGACCCCCATATACCCATCAGCCAGCTTCAATAGGAATTAATGTATGACCAATCTTGTTTCATCTTTAACCCCCACAGCACCCTGCCCCCAGATTATTATTTTTTTTTTAAGATTTTATTTATTTATTTGAGAGAGAGAATGAGAGAGAGAGAGAGCACACATGAGAGGAGGAGGGTCAGAGGGAGAAGCAGACTCCCTGCTGAGCAGGGAGCCTGATGCGGGACTCGATCCCGGGACTCCAGGATCATGACCTGAGCTGAAGGCAGTCGCTTAACCAACTGAGCCACCCAGGCGCCCCCCAGATTATTTTGAAGCGAATATTAGACACCATATCATTCTACAGAGTGATCCCTTAAAAACACAAGTCAAATCATGTCACTTGCCTGCTCAAACCCTGTCAGTGGCTCCCCCTTTTTAAACTGAGAGTAAAAACAAAAGATCTCATAAGGGCCCTGGAAGCCCCACACCAGGGGCTGGCAGACTATGGCCCACAGACCAAATGCGGCAGCTGTCTGTTTTTGTGTGGCCCAAGAGCTAAGAATGGGAACTAGGATGTTTTTACATTTTTAAATGATGTAAAAAATAAAAAGAAGACTACTTCATGACACGTGAACTAATATGAAACTGAAAGTTCAGAGTCCATAGAGTTTAACTGGAACACAGCCACGTTCACCTGCTTAAGTACTGCCGGGGCTGTCTCTGCGCTCAAGGCACAGCTGAGTAGTTGCGTCACAGCCTGTAGGACCTGCAAAGCCTCAAATATTTACTCTGGCCGTTTACAGAAAACAACCTGCCGAGCCCTGCCTTAACCAGTCAAGTTCCCATATGACCTCTCTGCTACTCTCTTCTCACTCACTCCATTCTAGCCTCGTTAGCCTCTTTCCTGTCACTCAAACAGGCCAGACACACTCCTATCTCCGATCATCAGCTGATCCCTCTGCCGGGAATATTTTTACCTGAAATATCTGCATTGTTTTCTCTCACCTTCAAGTCCTTCCTCAAATGTCGCCTCTACCATGAGTCCTACTCTGACCACTCTATTTAAACCTGTAATGCATGCCCCCTGCCCCACACTCCCCACCTTCTGACCGTACTCCACATTCTTCCTTTCTATAGCACTTCCCATTTTCTCATGCACCATTTAGCATCTATTCCTTATTCCCTATTTCTCCCAACTCAAACCTAAGTTCCACAGCACAAGGTTCTTTGTTGGCTTGCTGATAAATCCCAAGTGCCTAGAACAGTGCCTGGCACACGATTAGGCACTCAAATATTTGTTGAATAAACGTAATTCTTTATAATAAAAAATTTAAGAGTCTTAATTTGGTACGATCTTTACAAAATGCAGACTCTAAGCTCTAAGTAATAAAAGTAAGAACCATTGCCCTGCAGATGAAAAACCTACTCCAGAATGCTTCCTCCATCCATCTGTTCATCCATCCATCAATCTAATATTTACTGTCTGTCTGCCATGTCAGGGGTGTGGGGGATCTAAGGATGAAACAGTCTGAGCTTACAGTCTACTAAGGAAGATAAATCTCAGATAATAACTCAGACAGTGTGGCAGACTGTGGTAACGTGGGGCTGTAATGCCAACTCAAGTCTGCTAAGATCAAGGCCAGTGTTTTCTTTCACCACAGTCATGCTGCCAATTATTAACTATTCTAAAAAATCCTCCTTTAAAACGGGCAAGATAGGGAGAAAAATGCAGGTACTACAATGAAAGTAAGTAAATTAAAGGATATAAGTTCAATGTGCTATTATAAAATGGCTAATAATGGGGCGCCTGGCTGGCTCAGTTGGTGGAGCATATGACTCTTGATCTTGGGGATGGTTGTTTGAGCCCCACGTTGGGCATAGAGATAACTTAAACATTTTTTTTAAATGGCTAATAATTATAAAAACATGGAAAATATTTCATTTTTTTAGTGGGGAGAATGAATATTATAAACAAATCTATGATACAATTAAATATGGATATATTTATTCAATAAACACTAATTGAGCACTGACAGTGGGCAGGCACTCCCCTTTCTGCTAGGGGAAATCCAAGGAAGAATGATGCACAACCTTGGTCTCCAAGGGGCTCACATATGAGGGGCAACCAGGACAGAACTTAGGAAAACCTAAACAGGCAATGCATTAAAGTTAGTAGATCCTGTGGGATTAGTGTTCCCTTAAATTGTTTTCCTTTGTTAACTGCTGTCCTTCAATAATATCAGCAGAAAAAAAAGTTAGAAAAAAGGCAGGACAAAGTATCCAATTCTGTCACATGTAAAAAATGAATTTAAGAAATTAAAAGGGTCTTTGGGGTCCAGATTGTGTTCTTTAAATACCATTTCTCAGTAAAAGAACCAGGTTTACTTGGAGGAGTGGCTGATTCCAAGTCTGCAGCAAGAAATCTACAAGATGAGCCAGACCGCAAGAAACCTCAGGAAACACCCAGAGCCACTGTCCCTAAGTGATGACATCATATGGCTCCTTTTCTGTGAAGAACCTTAGCAGGCAATTCTAACTCTAACCAACCTGTAGCTCCTATGCAGGAGGCCTGGAGTGTAGAAGGGTCAACCCTTCTGCCTTTGCCGGAGGTAACTGGCCTCTGGCAATCTCATCCACCCCACCCTCCACTGTCGCTGCTGGGGGCAGCAGCAGTTGCTTCCACTTCATGCAGCTGTATTCCTGTATCCCAGACGTCTCTGAAAACTCTACTTGTACTACCATATACAACAAATCTGTCTGTGAGAGTGACTCTCAAACCTATCTACCAGGATTTCTACATTTAGATGCATCTTTCCCTACCAAAATGAGTTGTCCTTAGTCCAGCAACAGAGTCACTGGTTAAATCATCCTGGAACCTGAGTCCATCCATAGTTGGTGGGTGAGCTGCACAGGAACACGGGCCTGGTTGTTTTAAGAGTTATGGCTTGTTTCCACCCAGGATGGTATCATCTAGCTTCAGAACTCACCTAATTCATCAGAGATCTGACAGCAAAGGATGGAAATTAACTACCACTATGGATGAAAAGAGTAGGCTGAAGCGCCCAGAGGCAATGTCTAAAAAAAATGGCTTCTGAAATGGTCTGTACAATGGCAGAGCCCTAGGAGTGAGTGGGAGGCCTCCCAAGTAAACTTTCGGTTACGAGGCAGCTGTCACTGGCAAGTTGAGTCTGGCCAATTCAGTGGTGGCCTTGGTGACTTACCTGAATACAAGCCCCTGTCTTCAACTTGCACAGGTTGCAGACTAAGGCCCATCGACTGGGTGGGATGTGGGAGACCTTTGTGATTGGTTCCATCCTCTCCGGACAAGCAATGCTGACCTACAAATAAAACACCACCATAAGGCAGAGGCACCAAGGCATTCCAGAAGTACCTTTCGCAAACCACAAATGATATCGCATGAAGCTCAGAACATCAAAACAATGAGGTGAGCCACGTCTCTTAAGGTTACTATGGAACCAAGAATAAATAAAACCTGTCCCTTGCCACTGCTCAGACCTTCGATCATTCCCAGTAATGTAAATGATTCATATACAGAACGAGAGGGCAGGAGTGGAGATGGAGCATGGTTACCTTAATGAATCCAAGATATCTACACTTCACTTCGGAACCAAAGAAAGCCACTAAGGAAAGGAATTAAAATTCACAAAATCTAGCATCTATTATATGTTAGAGATGGTGCCATATGCCTTGTCATTTAATTGACTAAGGATAAAAAACAGGCAGTGACAAGTCTTTCAGTTCAGTTTACCAAGAAACATGATACTGCTGGAAAGTAGCAGCAATCTGGGTAATGAAGAGGTTGCAGCACATAAGGAGGAAGGATGAGGATGATAACATTTACAAACCCCAGTCTTTTAAATCATGTAACTATTAACAGTTTGCTCTACTCTTTCAGCCAAAGTAGCTTCAAAGTGAAATCAGTCTTTGGGAGAGTACTGAAAGGAAGGCAGGCTTTAAAAAGAGATGGAAAACATTTTTTTTCCATATGAAAATAAGGGGTTAGGCAACTTCTGGTAAAAAGTGTTCTCCCGCTCTCTTACAAATGTGTACATGAGTTTCTAAGAGAGCCACAACTTTAAAAAAGAGTGAAGGACTATTGAATAAAGCTAGTTAAACTAGTACAAGTTCTACCCACATCAAGAAACCAACAGTAGAAAGATCAGAGCGATCCTGAGCAACTCAAAAGGTACTAAAAACCCTAAGACAAAGTCAACAGATAAAAAAGCTTCTTTTAGGGGCGCCTGGGTGGCTCAGATGGTTAAGCGTCTGCCTTCAGCTCAGGTCATGATCCCAAGGTCTTGGGATCGAGTCCCACGTTGGGCTCCTGGCTCATCGGGGAGCCTGCTTTCCCTTTCCCTCTGCCTCTCCCCCTGCTCGTGCTCTCTCTATCTGTATCTCTGTGTCTCAAATGAATAAATAAAAATTAAAAAAAAAAAGAAAGCTTCTTTTATTTCTAAAGGACTCTTCCGGAGCCATATTCTAAACTCATGGTAAGAAAGCCTCCTCTATTAGCTGAGAGTTTGCTGCAGGAAACCAGTCACTCTCAGGCCAGAAACCCGAGAGTTCATGTCAGTCTATAAGCTGGATATTCTTAGTACGAAAAAGAAACCATTACTCAAATATTTTAAAAAACACTTCTCTATCCATAAGAATACCATAGTATTTATCATGGACAGTTTGACTCTGTGAGCTTGAGCTCGACTGTTAAATAGTTAACTCCCCTGGAACTGCCATTAACAAGAATAAAGCCAGGGAAGTTTTAAAAGGGGAATGAATTACCGATACAGTGTCATCAGCTACTGAATTCTAAAGTCTCTCTTGCCCTGCAGTTAAACTGCCTAACAAATTTGCTGGCTTGGATAGGGGTTGGGGAAAGAGGATGTGAGTGGGATGTTCAAATAGGTTAAAAAAAAAAAAAAAAGGCAGCCATAAGAAGGACAAGTAATGTTTGGACACTCTCTTTAATCAACTTAGTGTGCACACAGCCCCTTATAAAATATCAGCAACTGAAGGACCAGATTAAATAATGAGGGATGGAGTTTTGAATGAAGAAGCTCTTAGACAAATGTTGAGTCCAAGCTCTGAAAAGAGCTTCAAAAATCAAAGGGCAACCATTATAGTGGGTGAAAGAACTATTGCTCACTTTATTTAGAATAGCCTAACACTGGAAACAACTGAAATGCCCATCAAAGAATGGATAAATAAATCATGGTATATCCATACAATAGCATACTACTCAATAATAGAAATGAATGCGTGTTGATACACACTACAACAAGGAGTGCTAGGCAGACAGAAAAGAGTGCATACTGTATGATTTCATTTATATGAAATTCAAAAACAGACTAAGCTAATCTATAGTGATAGCAATCGCAATGGTAAATAGGGACCCAGACAGGGACTGGAAAGTGGGTATGAGGGATCCTTCTGGGGTACTCTATGTCTATTTCTGGGGTGTTCCAGGTCTTGGTCTGGGTTGTGGTTATAGATAGGTGTAAAAATTCATGAAACTGGGCACTTCGTATTTGGTATTTTAAGTAAGTTTCACCTTAAAAAAATCTGCTCACATCCTGGTCTTTTGTGCCTCTCTTCTCATACAAACTTATCCAGTAGCACTGGTACCACCACCTATAAGTGAATCAGCACAGGCTTACATGCTCACTTGCATCTGAGAAGGATGTGAGGGAGCTCAAGTAGAACCCTATCACCTCAGAAACATGGGCAGGCATGAAGCATCTCCACAAAGCCCAAGCCAGTCTGAATGTTGTGGGAAACAGGGGCCTCCTGGAGCAAACGGGCTCACAGGCCTGGATGACTTCTTACCTCTGGAATCCACAGGGCACAGCTGACATGAGCCCATTTAGTCCCTGTCCTGGTAGTTTTCATGGCCCCCCCTTTCTTTGGACATAACAGACATTGCGGATGAATGCCCAGGACGCAGGAACGACACAGCCAGCTGCCTTCTGGGACCTTGAGGATGCCGTAGCAGGCCTGGAGGCACGAGGAGGAGAGGGGAGAATGGTTAGCATCTTCTCACCAGGAATGATGTCTGCTCTGGTACACAGTCACAGAGTACCCTCCGCTTTCAGGAGAAAGAGGCAAATAAGGCCCAACAAGCTCATATCTGGGATTTAGTAATTTTAAAACACTCAAAAAAAGGGCAACTTCCAGCATCTGTTCTAAGATCAGCATGTCTGTCTATGAGAACTGACTTTAAGGACAGAAGAATAAGACTAGAAGGAAATATATAAAAAGGCTGGCCCAACTGTTATCTGAGTTTGGGGATTACATACTTTTTTCCTTTTTTGCCTCTGTTTTCTGAAGTTTCTTCAATGATTATGTATTATACTTATCAGTCATATATTTATTGAATAACTTCTACATGTCATGCACTGTTGTAATCAAGAAAAAAGTGTTAAAAAGGAAACAGAATGAAACTTCTGAACAGCAAATGAGCTAATGTTCAAAGAGCCTAACAGAGCCTGGTGCATAAAAAGCACTCAGCAAATCACAGCAATTACTTGCTTGGGTTGAAGAAAAAGGGACTTGTGAATGAATCCTGAATTGAATAGAATATTAGACTAATCACAATACTCCATAATGAGTTCTGAAAGCTGCTTCAAATCCTTTATGGAATGAAGTTGGACAAATAAATGAATTACTGGGGGAGGGGAGATAAGTTTGGAAAACATTCTAGATTTCCTTTTCACTACCTCCAATCTCACCCATCTTTCCCCTCCTTACTGCTCTACTCTCACCATTAAGGACTATACGTGGGGGCCACCTGGCTCCCCATGTGGCCTGGTATACTTTCCACCACTGACTGATTCACCAAGGCAGCTTCAAAATCTGTGCCTACCCCAGGAGGTTCACCCATAGCTTGGATTCAGGTTCCAATGGTTACTATCATGTTACCCCCGAACTGGCCCCTTTCCCCTAAACTATCCATATCACCACCATGCTTCCCAGCTTCCAGATCCAAAATTCCTGTACTCATATTATCTACTTCCCTTTGTCTACCACCCCTGGGGCATGCTAGTCCTCCCTACAGAGGTGGCCCTTAGGCTCTGACCTTCCTCTCCATCCTCACCACAACTGCTCCATCCATCCAAGTCCTTATCATGTTATGCCTGGATTGATTTATTCTTAAATTCTCTTCCACCCCCTTCACACCTTCAATCCTCCTTCTGTTTGGCTGCCATGTTCTTCTTACTAAAACAAAGATTTCATTCCATTGCACAGCAACAAACCCTCTAGAAATTCCTTCTGCTCTCACCCCACCATCGTCTAAACCACAGGTTGGCAAACTACTACTTGAGGCCTGTTTGGTAAGGCTAACAAGCTAAGAATGGTTTTCATATTTTTAGAGTGATGTTTAAAAAAAAGAATACGTAACAGAGACCGTATGTGGCCCTCAAAGTCTAAAATATTTACTATCTGGCCCTTCAAAGAAAAAGTCTGCTGGCTTCTGATCTAAAGCCTGATGTTCCTCACCTCACTTCTCAGTTCATAGAGCCCCTGTGTCTGCTCCACTTCTTGACCCCTGCCCGCTACTCAACATACAGCTTCCCTCACCAGGTACGTGGTTGGCAACATGTATCCTTCTCTACTTTAGCTGTTATGTTTCATCTCCTCAGTGAGACTGTAAGGTCACTGGGGTAGGTCTTTTATCATCAGTTATCTGGAATGCTTTCTATGCTGAGATCAAATAGGTGGTTTGGTAGAACAGATTAATTTAGGTCAAGAACTGAAGCTGAACTCCAACCAGGCTGCTCTTACAATAGTAGGGCATCATTTTATAAGGTTCCTGACCTTCAAAAGGTTTTCTTTCTCTGAGGTCCAGAAAGTTTGCTAGGAAATGAAAGCAAGCTTCCTCCTAAAATAGAACCTGTTTCGGACCAGCAGAAGAAAAACCAGTGGTTCTGGGAATACCCTTTATCTCCTGGCCCTTCCATTGGGGAGAATATCATTTACTGAGCCCTTGTGTAGACTTATTCATGGTGAGCTTGTATTGCATAGCAGCGGTTCTCAGTTTTTTCTAGACCACATGATGAAGGCTGTGGACTCTCTTGAGAAAATTCTATACATGCACAGACATATGTTCTACATATACTTTCAGGGGGTTAATAAACTCAGTGCCAAACATATATATGACAGATATAAAAAACTATGAGCATGTACCTTCAGACAAATTAATTTAGCCCTCAGTTTGAGTGTTCAATACCTGGGCTAAGAACCAAAAATGGAATATACAAAGGGACTTGGAATGCTCCCAATTTTCACATTTTTAATGTTAAAATCTCAAGTCTATTGATGTAAACCTCTCTTCTAAAATACTGACACAAGTGTGTTATAGTCACAGAGGAACAAACATTTGACATAATGTGGTGGCAGTAAGGAAGAAAAATTATGTTTAATAAATACAGATGTCAGCATGTCCCTGATTCTGTTAAGGAGTAAACCAAATCCTCCAAATCATTTTAAGTCACTTTTCAGTCAACAGAGGGAGCTCTAACCTAAGTATCTCTTTAGAAGTCAAGTGGCTATACTCACTTTGGAAGAAATCTCTTTTATATGAAACTTTATGTGGCACCAACATCCAGCTTTAATACATACCAGCTTATATTCTGCAAGGCCTGGTCAGGTGTTACAGTCATCCCTTTCTACGTGAGGAAAGCGCATCATTTATAGTCATTACTGGATATGTTTTCAAAACAAAATAATCTTTGAGGAGAATTATTAAGCTACATTTCATTTTTTAGTCGAGGAATCTGAAAATAATTCCTTAATATTTGGTCCCAACTGTGAAGGACAGATACTGAAAATATATACAGATAACCTTTGTACTATTTTCCCTTCAAGCCTACAATCATTTATCTGAAAACCCTAGGGTGAGAAACATAAGGAAATTCAGAATTGCTCAGATCTTAGGAAAGTAGGAAGTACATACATGGTATACTACCTAAACCCCAATGGGACCAGGGGCAGTACCCTCTTATCAAATACATTAATATTATTCTAGCAAACTATATGAGCATTTATACAAAATGGGATAAAGACTATAAATAGCCCCATATTGGGTGAGTTCTAGTATTGCCCCTAATCAGTTTTCGTGCCAAACTTAAGCAAAACCTTGCAGTTTTCAGAGCTTTTGAAATTTCTGGAATTGTAGAGGAAAGACTGTGGACCTATATGTTATCAAATATTTAAGTTTATACCTAAATGATATTTCTCTCTTGCTAAAGGTGTGACATAAATGCCAATAACTGGTAGAATGAAGATAAATTTTTGAAGTTCACTCTTTCAAAGGAAACAAGTAAAATGAAGAAGAAGATCTAACTGGTCACAGAAAAATTTTGAGTACCTTTTAATACAGAGGGTTAGGTTAGGTGGCCCAGGCAATTAAAATGAAGTCGTAAGCCCTGTTTTTTCTCGATCTCCTGCGTTACCTCATCATTTTGCTTTATTTATTTATTAAAAAATTATTTTAAGTAATCTCTATGCCCAACATGGAGCTCAAATTCATGACCCCGAGATCAAGAGTCACATGCTCTACTGACTGAGCCAGCCAGGTGCTCCACTGCATCTGATCATTTTAGTCATTTTGTAGCCAGAATGACCTTTCTAAAATACAACTCCTAGCCTTCAGGGTGGACAGGACAAAGCCAAAGTTCCTTAGTCTGTCAGTGAAGGCTGGTCACCTGTGGCTCCGGTATCCCTGTCTACCCTCGCTCTCCATCCTCCTCCACTCCACCCCACCACCTCCCACAGCTCCGAACAGCTCCAGAGTTGCCTCCCGTATACTTAGCCCATTCTCACTACCCTGTCTGAATGGGTTCTCCTCTCTGCCTGCTGTTCTTTGTGGCAGTTAGAGTCAGCTTGGATGCCACTTCTCCGAAGCTGTCCCTGACCCCCAACCCTCCCACGTACTCTCACAGCAGCATGGACTTCCATCCACAAAACCACCTGGCACACTGTGCTAAAGGGGCGGTACCCTTGTAGCCCCTATACCGGCCTCTGGTGACCCCGGGGCCAAGACCATGTCTGCCTCTTCGTCATTGACTGTGTCTTCAGCATGTGGCACAGTCCTGGCACAAGGCATGGTGTTCCATACCTATCTGCTAGATAAATTAATGAGAGAAATGAAACACACAACAGGTTCAGAAGAGTGAAAAATTACTTAGGGTAGGGGAGTTCAAGAAAAGATTTAAATCAAATCTTGAAAGTTCTACAGATTTTTTTATAGATGGAGGTGGGAGAAAGCATTTTAAATTGGAGTCTGGCCAAAACATGGAGACAGGACAGTGTCAGGAATAGTCATCACTGTCCCCTTAAGTAAACTTATTTCGCCAGAGCATAGGGCTTATGAGGGGAAGAAAAGGAAAGAGCTGAAAAGAATGTTGATATCATCATCATCATCATCATCAATTAAAAACGCATTGTGGTAGAAAGGATGACAAATAACTAGCTGTAAGAGCTTGGGTAAAGTCACTTCATCTTTCCTGATATTATTTGTAAAACTGAGGAGTGAGATGGTCTTTTACAGTCCTAAAATTCTATGATCTTTAAAAGCATAGCAGACTCAGCTTCCTGGGAGTTATATATCGGGAGGACTGGAGAGGGCTCTGGGTGCTAGGATAAAGAGTCTGGACTTCCACCTGGAGGAACTATAATCTCATCAAGGTTACTAACCATGAGTGTAACTTGATGATGTAACAGGGATTCAAAGGTGAAGGAGAGACTCCCAGGCAAGCAACAAGGAGACTCCCCAGAGGACTATAAAAGTCTTGAACAAGGCAAACTCAATGGCATATGTATGAAGGGATACAATAAAAATCTGAGTTTAGCTCCTGGGATAAAGTTAGCAATTAAGTCACCTTGGGGATCATAAATATTGTTTCTAAAGGAATTACTGAAGAACAGCCAGGCCAAATCTTTATTTTCATCCTTATTAAATGCAAATTGCTACCCAGATATGGGTGCTGGAGACCATCACTGAGCTTCAGAAAGGCTGACCGTGGGGAGGTGGTGGTCTCCACTCTCACTAACCTGATGCACACAGATGTTACACTTATCACAGAACACCATATCATTCCCTTCTTCACTGTCTGGAGACCGGCACACATCACAGATCACATCTTCATCATACTCTATGCCTAGCCCTTCCTCTGTCTCAATAGCATGGTTCATATTTTCATGGCAATGGCGTTCCAGGACTTCTACTGTCTTTTCCATAAGATTCTCATCAACTGGCCCACAACCTGCACAGAAATACAAACAATCAATCAACCCATCAGTCAGCTGTCATTCCCAAATCACCTATTGTGAGTCCGGTGCAGGGATGGAGGGATTCTAAAAGATAAAACCATCTCTTCCCTGATCTAAAACAACCGGATTTCAAAGAATCTTTTACTAGAGCTATTCTAATATTTACATATCATCACATATTAGTGTGTGACACATGAAAGGATAAATACATTTTACCACATTCCTTGTAAGATGTATTACTGACCCTTTCACAATTTTCTGTCTACATCCTAACCAGTCTCCTCCTAAATCTCTTGTTTTCTCTTATTCCCACTGAGGGTGAACTTTCACTGAGCTTTATAATTTTGAACACTTTAATTTACAGAATAAGATAATTAGAATCACATAACTATTTGAACATAAATAATAATTCATTCTTAGCATGTTAGTCCCAATGAGCATATCTAACGAGTATATGAGGAAATTTTCATACAAAAAGGTATTAAGTCATAAAAGAAAATTCTAGGTACTGTGTATGTCATTATATATATGAAATAATTTGTTTTTTAAACCTGGCTTCCAAAAATATCCAATAATATCTTCCAATGGCAGCTGTATATAAAAGAAATCTATTAGAATCCACAAAAGTCTAACTGCAAATTCTGAAATTACCTTTTTTTTGCCTCTTGATTCCCTTTCCTTCTATACTTTTAATTTTTCTTAGTCTTCCAAACTTAATAAACCCAACTAAAAGATTTATATGTGGATACAGGCAACAACTAAACATATTTCTTTTTAGGGGACTAATGATTTTGTGAGAGCATATATAACAGCTTGTAAACTCAGGAATAATTCTGAAAATGATCCAAAACAAATTCACCCACATATTCCACTTCATTTGTTATATAAGATACACGAAGAAACTCTGGAATTCCATATAAACTATGTTTTTAGTGTTGTAGATACTTATGAAAGCAAAAACTACCCAGGTAGTATGTTTCATTTTACCAGCCAAGACAAATTACACATTTTTTTTTTTTCTGGAGTGGAAGAGGACAGTGTCTGGTTGTAAGAGCACTCAGATTCAAATTCCAACTTGACCCCATATTGGTTATGTAAACCTTGACAAGTTATTTATCCTCTTTAGGGATTAGTTTCGTTATCTATAAAATAAGCATCATAATACAAACTCACTGATCTTGTGAGGCTGAGATGAGGTAATGTTTGTACACCGCTTAGGTATAGTGACCAGTATATAGTAAGCACTCAATTTTTTAAATTCCTTAATCTGAATAAAAAAATATGCTTAATTTAATGTTTTTAAAAGTTTATTTTAAGCTCTTAGAAGCCTTACTACAATATAATTTACTCTGAAGAGTAAAACTTGAGATAAAGCAATCCTCTTTTAAAACTCTTCAAGCCTAAATGCAATGTGGTGTCCTGGATGGGATCCTGGAACAGAAAAAGGTCATTAGTGGAAAAACTGTTGAAATCCCAATAAAGTCTAGAAGTTAGTTAATAGTAATGTACCTGTGCTGGTTCCTTAGCTTTGACAAATGTACCAAGGTCAAGTGAGACGTTATTAACATTGGGGGAAACCGAAACTGTTAGGGGCATATGGCAACTGTATTAAATGTATACTTTTCTGTAAATCTATGACTATTCCACAATAAAAAGTTGATTACAAAAAATCATCCAAAGGGGATTAACTGCAAAATACCAAAGGGACTTTGTCATAAGGTGGTGTCATGTTGAAGGGAGCCCTGTAATGATCATAATGTATACGGATGTCATACGGTTCATTAATACAACTGCACACTGAGCCATCAATCCACTTGATGATGCTCTTATACTCTGATTTCCCCTTCTGTCAGTCTTTTATTCTCTTCCCTTTGTGGTTTGCACCCTAAGTTGATATCCCTTCTCTCCTCTTAGAAGGCAGAGTAAGAGAAGGCTTAAAAAGTTTTAAAAAAATAAGAAGTACTGGTTACTGACAGAATAACTACCACCATCACACCAAACTGGATTTAACACAGTTTTATGTTTTTATTCATAGGCATTCAGATACCAACCTCAAAAGGAAGAGAGGGAAAATAAGGGAGGGAAGGAAGAAAAGTAAAACCATTGATCCTTGTACTAACGATGTACAAATGTGATTCAAACAAAAATGAAATCAATTGTATGCTTCTCTGTATCTCATATGGAGACTTAAAAACCACCCACAGTTCCATAGGACTATTTGGACCTAAACACTGCTCAGACTGAAGACTGGTCAAAGAGCTGTGTGTAAGAATAAAGTGAGTCTCCTTTCAGCCTAGCATCTCCCAGCATTGCCGGTATGGTGCTGTAGGACATACATTTACTTTAAACTATTATTATGTTTACTTCCAAGATTTTTTTGTTTGCTTGCCTTTGCTTAATTTAAGTTTTTAAGAATTGCATGACAGCTTCAGAACTCACTAAAGGTAGTGAGGTAGCTAAGAACTGCACTGGGGATGTTTTGCCCTAAGCCTGCCATTCTTCCGGCAGGAAAATTACTAGCGTCGCATGAAGGCATTGCTGGTCACACCGACCTGTCAGGTGCAGGGGTGCTGCCCCCTGCTGAAGTCAGAGCTTCCCTCCAGCCGGCAGAGATGGCAGAGGTGCTGCTGCCCCTGGCCCTGCCCACTGACCAGAGTGCTTTTCAGGGCTGAGCCAGGAACCAGGTTCAGAATCCTCCTTAACCAGAAGTCCAATCAGCCATGACCACTCTCACAATTGGAACTGGAAAACAATCTTATGAAACCTACATGCCATCCCTGATCTGTGCTATTCACCATGAACAAGGAAAGAAAAGGTCAGATTTAAATGTTATTGCTCTATTTCAATATATTTATGCATTTCAAGAAATGCCTCATTAAGGTAAGATCAAAGAGAAAACTAAACGAAAAGGCCAGAAAAGAAAAGAAGCCACAAGATGAAAGCAAGTTAAATGGTCCTGACAACTTAAAAAAAATCACGAGGCAATACAAGGAACAACTTACTTGTGGGAAAACAACTCACCCATTTCTGCGAGATCTTCATTGAGTTCCTGGAGCCAGAAGATGTCCATGTCGTCTAGGTCATAGCGACACACAGATGCTGCCAACTCCATGATGTTGATGTAGCCAGGTTCTGTGGTTTCCGAGCTGGAGCAGTGGATGTACTTCCGGGGCCGCATATACAGAACCTCCTTTACCTTCTCGGCTACAATCCTAGAAAAGTGAAAGAAAGAGACTCATAAGTCAACAAACGACAGATTCTAGGCACTGACTGGGTGGGACACAGTGGAGTTGAATGCTCTCCTTTTTCACCGTGGGGGGAGGTCCTCGCTCTGCCAACTGAGAGGTATGGCAGATCCCTTTCTAGAAAGTAAATGGTTCTACAAATTCAGTTTTGTCATCTGCTGTGAACAGTCCGACTGCTAATGTAATGTTTCATTTACCCTCATCGCTCCTGGGTCCCTATTACCATTCATTCTAATAAAATGTTGCATTGTGTGTTCTTGGGGCAATAGCCACCACATTTGGTTATAAGGGGAAACCGAGGAAGAGATAATACCAGCACAAAGGCACAGCCAGATTCCATACCAAAGATATATTTCAGCTAAACCTATGATTTTCTACCACGGATGGTGGTAAAGAGTACAGACTATAGACTCACACAAGCCTGTTTTTTCTGCCACTTACTCGCATAGTGATCTTAGGGAACTACTTCATTTCTACAAGGTTCAGTTTTCCTAGCTAAAAAGTAAGGACAATAATCATATATTATGATAAAATAATATCAAACTTGTAGGGTTATTACGACAATTACACAAAATAAAATATATAAAGTGCTTAGCATAGTGTATAGTAAAAAACAAATGTTCAATGTTATTGTTATATTTCTTATTATTTTCACTATTTATGTAGATGAGGTAAAGCCAAGAGGCCATGGACTTATAAAAACTCCAGGCATTTCCCAGCCATACATGATAGTGACCAGTTCAAGCCAGGGTAACATGATGGGATGAAAGATTCCTGTTCTTCCATCAACTTCTCCAGCAGGCCTGAGCAAACCCATATTTCCCCTCCCTCCTCCTGACACTTAGGAGCCCAAGGCAAGGAAACCAAGCAAGGGAAGAAATAGAAGTTTCTCATACCAATAACTTATTTTATAGTCAATGTTTTAGATACTCCACAAAGCATCAGAAAATACAAACAACAGGAAATATGGATTCTTATTCCCTGGCAAATTTAAAAGAACAGAGCAGGCCCTCTAAAAAAAGAGAAAGAAATAGATATATATATCATAAAATAATGAAAATTGTTTCTCTGGAAGGCTTCTGGAGCTAGTTTCTTTACTTGAGTCACTATATATGTAGAAGGATTCATAAACATAAACATATTCATATGAATACATATAAGTATTTATAGATATAGTCTACCTTGTAAATATACAGTAAATATTTCTTCCTAAGCATTCTTCCAAAACGTTATGATTTCACATAATATATGTTGAACAAAGTTAATAACTAAATGCATTTGCACATTTTAATTTTTCTATCATATGGAGTTTTTAAAGCCAAAGGCAACAAATATTTGAGGAAAAAACCAGAACACTAAAATATTAATTGAAGCTAAAAATTTGGGAACTGCTGACAGAGGCCTGCTTCCAACTGAAATGAACCCAACTGAAAAGAACAAGACATGCATATGAATTCTCTAGAGACAATGAGATTAAATATGCTATGCTTATTTGGTGCATGGCCTATGAGGTAATTATAGAATATATAATTTTTTTTCAAGATTCATCTTGTTCTAAAAGGAAGAATATTTTGCTAACTATTCATATCAATTGTCTCAAATCCTCTGTGGAACAAGGTAGGCTATAAATGTTTTTGAATTAAACTAATATGTTTTTTAAGCTTCTGGAAGAAACCTCAGGATAGGCAAATATATATATATATGTATATACATATATATATAAAATATATATTTTAAAGTTTAAGTAATCTCTACACCCAATGTGGGGCTCAAACTCATGACCCCGAGTCAAGAGTCACATGCTCCTCTGACTGAGCCAGCCAGGTGCCCTGAAGGCAAATATATATATATATGTGTATATATATATATATAATTAAAGATTTTATTTATTCATTTGAGACACAGAGATACAGAGAGAGAGAGAGAGAGAGCATGAGCAGGGAGAGAGGCAGAGGGAGAGAGAGAAGCAGGCTCCCCACTGAGCCAGGAGCCCGACGTGGGGCTCGATCCCAGGACGCTGGGATCATGACCTGAGCCGAAGGCAGACGCTTAACCATCTGAGCCACCCAGGCGCCCCAAAGGCAAATATATTTTAAATAAGACATAAAAGCCATCAGCCATAAAGGAAGAGATTTTAAAAACTGCTGTTAATCACCAGTATATAATAAACTCTTACAAATCAATTAGAAAAAGACAAACAATCCAATTAAATAGTGGGCAAGAAACTTGAATAGACACTTCCCAAATAAGGCTATCCAGATGGCAAGAAAACTTTTTAAAGGTTTTCAGCCTCATTAGTTACCACAGAAATGCAAATCAAAATCATAATTACTATTACCTACCAGAATGGCTAAACTTGGAAAGACTGACTAAAAACTGACATTAACTTAAGTGTTTATAAGGAAGTGGAGCAAATAGACCTCTCCTACACTGCTGGTGGGAGTGTGAACTGGTACAACCACTTTGGCAAACTACTTGGCAGCAGATATCATAGCTGAATATACACATACCCTAGGATCTAGTAAACCCAATCCGGGGAATATACTTAACAAAAGTATACATATGTATACAAAAAAATTAAAAATGTCGGGACACCTGGGTGGCTCAGTCAGTTAAGCGTCTCTCTTCGGCTCTGGTCATGATCCCAGGGTCCTGGGATGGAGTCCCCCATCAGGTTCCCTGCTCAGCGGGGAGCCTGCTTCTCCCTCTGCCTGCCAAGGCTCCCCTTGCTTGTGCTCTTTCTCTCACTCTCTTTCTCTCTCTGACAAATAAATAAATAAAATCTTTAAAAAAAATAAAAATGTCTATATTAGCTGAAAACGGGAAACAATCCAAATACCTATCAAGATCAGAATGGATAAA
This sequence comes from Phoca vitulina, assembly GCF_004348235.1. Classification (NCBI taxonomy): domain Eukaryota; kingdom Metazoa; phylum Chordata; class Mammalia; order Carnivora; family Phocidae; genus Phoca; species Phoca vitulina. The sequence continues at coordinate 18,964,764 of NW_022589738.1, read as the reverse complement.
TAAAATGTGGTATGTGGATCACTACATCAAAAACTAATGATGTATTGTATGATGACTAACATAACATAATAAAATAAAAAAAATAAAATGTGGTATATTTACACAGCGGAATACGACACAGAAGTGAAACTTAATGAACTACTATATGCAACAGCATGGAAACCTCACAACCATAATGATGAACAAAACAATCTAATCTCAGTATGAAGTTAAAAACTGGCAAAACTGTCACCTATGGAGAGTGAAGTCAGTTACTGGGTATGAGCAGGAAGGTTTCTGGGATGTTGGTAACGTTCTATTTCTCGATCTGGGTGGCAGTTAAACGAGTGTATTTAATTCTTGAAAATTCACTGACTTATACAGTTAAGCTCTGGTTACTTTTCTCTGTGTACATTATACGTCAACACAAAGTTTATAATGATAATGATGACAATGATGTATGTCACTCATCTTTTCATATATATCTTGAATCTAAGGACTGAATCTGTGACAGTAAAAATATTATAGACTGAAACAGTAATACTAAAGGCAAGGAAACGCATGGGTAAAAAGGTGAAGTTAATTCAAATCTCACAAGGAGAAGTTTTATATTTATAACGATAAAGGGGAAGGTCTATGAGAATTAGTGAAAAATATTACTTTGGGATTTTTTTAAATGCAGCTTTAACATCTTCAAGCACCTATAACACTGCTACAACTGGAGGAAATTCCAGGATTATCCCTGGGTCATTTTCTTGTCTGGCCAATATAGCCTAGGTATACAGACATTCTTTTTTTTTTTTTTTTTAAAGATTTTATTTATTTATTTGAGAGAGAGAGAATGAGAGAGAGCACATGAGAGGGGGGAGGGTCAGAGGGAGAAGCAGACTCCCTGCCGAGCAGGGAGCCCGATGCGGGACTCGATCCAGGGACTCCAGGATCATGACCTGAGCCGAAGGCAGTCGCTTAACCAACTGAGCCCCCCAGGCGCCCACAGACATTCTTTGAATGGTCACCAGACCAAGTGATCAAATCAGCAAAAGCTCACAAGCCCAGAGGTATGAGCAATTTTGATAGGATGAAGTTAAGTAAGCGCAGTTTTTAATTTGGATCCTTGAATGTAAATGAATGTCGCCGTAACTTTCTGAGTGACCTACCTTTGGTAAAAGAACCCACAACTGTGCCTGCTTAGCTCCCTAGAAAAAAAGGCCTATCCCCCCCGCTCCCCAGGGGAGGCCAGCTACTTGTGGCCCATGTGAACACTGCTGTGACACCCAGGAGGCAACAAAAGGAAGCTGGAACCACTCTAACCTGACCTATGGCCTCCTCCTGGATCTTATGCCCAACTGAGTCCGCAGTGTGTCTTTGGTTGATCTCAATATCTGGCAGGTAGAGACTATGCTTCATTTCCTCATGATTGGATTAGGATCCTTTGTGAACAGCACAGAAATTGCACAAATATCATATCATTATGGATTTTTTAAAGGCTTGAAATAAATATCTTAAAAGCGACCTAAATAGGAAGCCCTTGTAATAGTATCTCTAGGAGTAGTTTCTCAAGTTTCCCCTTGTTAATCTTGCCACCCGGGCTGACTGCTTCCTTACAAAACTCCGTGCCTCATTTATGAAACAAAGGACAATTATAACCTCGGTGACGATTGCTATTTTCAAAATCTCACATACTCTTCTACAATGTGACTCTGCTACTCTCTCATCAGGTGGTGAAGTCTATTTCTCCTCTTGAATCAGGGGAGGCTCGTGACTTTCCACCCACCAAGAGACTACGGCAGAAGTGATGCTACGAGAAGTGTGAGGCTGGGTCATAAAAGGGAATACAGCTTTCACCTTGTTGGCTGGAGCACGTGCATGTGCCCGAGGCCTGCTAAAAGTCTACCTATGCTGAGACTTTTATGCTGTGAGGAAATCAGAACACATGGTGAAACCACGTACAGTTTACATCAGCCCAGCCCAGAGCCCAGGTGACAGACACATTAGTGCATAAGCCTTCGGATGATTCTAGCCCCAGCCACTGAGTCACCCCCAAATTTCAAGTCTTGCTGGATGAGGCCCTAGATATCACAGAGCAGAGATAAGCCATCCCCACTCTGTCCCACAGAATGCATGAGTATGATAACATGGTTGCTTGAAGCTGCGAAGTTGGGGGCGGTAGTAAATGGGAAAACCACTGAAGGGCTGTTTTAAACTTTAAGTAAGATGTGTGTATGAAAGTGCTCTGTACAAATTGAAAGCAAGAATGGAAGGCTGCTGCCGCATGGAACGGAGCAGGAAAGGAGCTGTGGGGAGGGTGGGCCAAGGAGAGCGGGGAGGTGAGGGAGGCATAAGGATGAAGTAGAGCAGTGGGGTGGGAGGCAGGCTTGGGATCCCATTTATCATCAGGGCCATGCTTCCTTTGACTTACTATGTGGAATCTGAATACCTTTTGAAAGTAGGGCCAAGAAGATCTCCTTTAAGACTAATGATGTACTATATGTTGGCTAATTGAATTTAAATAAAAAAAATGACTGAATATGGGGTATGAGACAATGAAGAATCAAAGATGACTCTAAGAAATTTGGCCTTAAAGACTGAAAAGACAGTTACAGCAGGAAGAATGTATCTGCCATCAGTTAAACATGGGACTACAGGTGAGACTAGTTTCAGAAGATCAATAGTTCAGTTGGGGATATCTGAAGTCTAAGATGTCTACTGGACATCCAAATAGAGATGCTGAATTGGTGGTTATATATTTGAGTCTGGAGTTTAGTGAACAAAGTGCTGCTCTCCGTGGTCCAGTTAGTTCAATGTTTACATTCCAAGGAGAAATAGGGGCCTGTCTGAATATCTAATTGTTCCCTCTTTCAGTATCATTAGTGATTGATGATACACTGTTAAGTGAAAAAAGCAAGTTATAGGACATTCCCACTTATTATATATACACAGATATGTGTGTGTATAAGCATATATACTATGCGGTTAATGTTTTGTATTCTGATTCATTTGTTTTTACAGTAAGTCAGTACTTCACCGATAATGTTAAAAAACATACACACACACACAGTAAATACATCAACCACTTTCCTGTCATACAAATTATAATGAATGCTTCCTTTCAACCAAACATGAAGCACCGTTTTCCTTCCATTGGAACCTTACTGCAACAGAAACTAATTTAAATCTACAAATGAAAACCTAAAACAACAACAACAACAAAGAACGATCTGAAGCTTGTTTATTATTGACTAGTGTAAAAAAATTATCCATAGTCTACCTAAAAACATAATGAAGTTAACCCCATCTTTATTTGTTGAACTTGCTTTCAAAATTCTTTGTGGTGGTCAACAGACTTAGGTAAACAGCTGTAACTTACAGGACAAGCTGGCTCTGTAATTGTGTCCCTTCCCTCAATCACCACACACACACACACACACACACACACACACACACACACCCTACACTATACTACACTGAAGAGACAAGACAACTGCAGAAAGGACAATGCAACAGAGAGAAAAAGCTGGTTTGAAAGCCGGAACAAAGATTCTGAAAGAATCTGCTTCACCTACTCCGCTGTGTCACTTTCCCCCACTTTTCAGTTGTTATAGCACCCAGGGATCAAGTCATTTAATTTATATACATCCAAAATTACTTCTGTAATTCCATTAGGAAATAAAATTCTTATGCATTTTGACAATCTTGTAGATTAGGTAATAAATAAAAAGCAAGTGTTCAGTTTATTAGTTTAGGCAAGTAACTGAAATACAAACATTAAAAATATTACCATTGTGATAGATTGAAGATGGTCACAAATCCTCTGATCATCCTTCTGTCTACTTCCCTCCCCTTCAGTTTGGGAGCTCTGTGACTGCTCTAGTAAAATATGGTGGAAATAATGCTGTACCAATTTCTGAGCCCCGGCCTTGAGACTAGCAGCTTCCACTTGTTACCTCTTGGAATATTCACTCTCGGAGCCCAGAGCTGCTATGTAAGAAGTCAGATTATCCTGTCGAGAGATCATGTGGAAAGGTCCTAAGACTATATGGGAATCTGGGCAGTGCAGATCATGGATAGCATCAACTACACGGTTATAGTGGTGAATAATATCAGTAAGGTTCCTAAGGTTCCTGTGCTCATGTAGCTTTGCCTTTGTAACGCCACTATCAAAGAGCAGCAGAGAAATGCTGTGTGTTCACCAAACTGTTTCCTTTCCATCTAGGCACACAACAAGACTGCATTCCCCAGCCTTACTTCGCAGCTAGGTGGGCCAAGTGAGTGAGTTCTGGCTAATGGAATATGGGTGGATAAACCACTTCAAATCCTAGGGGCCCCCCCCAATCTACCTCTATAACCCTCCATGCTGTCTTTTCTTTTCTTGCGGACTGGATTTAGAATTTTGCGGGGAGAGAAGGAAGTGGAAATGAACCTAGCCGATAGAGGAGCCACTTATAAAAAGAGCCTGAGTCCCTGAAGGACTACATGGGGCAGAGGTGATTCACATCACAACCCACACTGGATGGAGCTATGTGCAAGGAACAGAACCTTCACGGGGTTAAGATGCTGAGACTTTGGGGGATGTTTGTTATAGTAAATGGCTTACCTTGTCTAATACAAAGAAGGATTTGTAAATAGTTATTTCCCAATATTTTCATGTATGTTTTAACTTAAATAACTACAGTAGTCCCCCTTTATCTGTGGTTTCCCTTTCTGTGGTTTCAGTTACCCATGGTCAACCATGGACTGGAGGCAGATGATCCTCCTTCTGATGTATCACTTGGTCAACAGTAGCCTAATACTAGGTCACAATGCCCATGCCACTCACCTCACTTTGTCTCATCACGTCGGCATTTTATCATCTTACATCATCACAAGAAGGGTGAATACAGCACAGTAAGAGATTTTGAGAGAGCACATTCACGTGACTAATACTGTTAAAATTGAGACATTTTATTCGTAGTTATAATTGTTAATCTTTTATTGTACCTAATTTATAAATTAAGCTTTATCATAGGTGTGTATGTATAGGAAAAAACAGTATACACAGAGGTTGGCACTATCCACAGTTTTGGGTGTCCACTAGGGGTCTTGGAACATATATCCCGTGGAATGGGCGGTGGGAGACTACTATACTGTATTACATTAGATTCGGTCTTAAATTTCTCTAACAGATTTACATTTTAGAATATTTTCTCTAGAGAAGTGAGATTTCTACCAGTAGAAAAGAAAGTAACTAACCAATTAGGTTTTAATTTTACCAAAACTAATATGGAAGAGCCAATCCAAAATAATGTATTGGAGGATTTTGTTTACAAAATTACATTTTGTTTATATCCTATTGTGAACTGCTATAAGAGTCTTTATTAAAAATCTTTAGCATAGAACTAAGGAATGTCATCATGCTCTTGATTTACACTGATTTATGATTTTTAAAATTTGTAAGGCAGGGAGAATTTTTACAATTGAATAATTATTAACATTTCTTCTTTATATGAAAGTAACACATGATCCCTGAAGATACTAGTTTTAAATCTAAAAGCAATTATTGTGGGGCACCTGGGTGGCTCAGTCATTAAGTGTCTGCCTTTGGCTCAGGTCATGATCCCAGGGTCCTGGGATCGAGTCCCGCACTGGGCTCCCTGCTCCACTGGAAGCCTGCTTCTCCCTCTCCCACTCCCCCTGCTTGTGTTCCTGCTCTCACTATCTCTCTCTCTCTGTCAAATAAATAAATGAAATCTTTAAAAAAAATAAAAGCAATTATTGTAATGTCTCATTATAAAACATTTACATTTGTTTAGCTTTGGCAGTTATGTCAGAAGAAAACACTTTTATTTGCGGCTTTTGAGAATCAAGCTACTATCTTTTAATTTCAAAAACTGTTTAAATATTCTTTCAGTTGTGTAAATAACCAAACTGTGACAAAGCACCTCCCTAACTTCTAGGAGTTTTATGATTTATGAAAATAACAACAATGAAGACATACAAAAAGAAACACTAACACAAAAAGTTATAAAATTAACCAATAAAAAAGGAACACAAACAGTGTTCTGTCATAACAGTGTGGGGGGAAAAAGAACATATTTGGACAGAGTGAAGTATAAGTAGAGAAATCAACATCTCAGTTCAAAGTAGGAAAAAATTCTTAAAAAGTCACCCTGGTAGATCTGTGAGAGAGAGGATTTAAAAAAATAAAACTGGGATTTCTTGGTGATTCAAGAACTATGTTTTCTTCCACAGCCGCCTGGCTTATAAGGGACTCATGGAACTGAGGTGGGTGGGGTTGGGGTTTAGTGTCTATCACTTTCAAAAAGGAAGATGCTCAACAAATGAGCAGGGACACATGGATATCCACATGCAAAAGAATGAAGTTGACCCTAACACCTCATACCACATACAAAAGTTAAATGGATCAAAGACCCAAATGTAACAAACAAAACTATAAAATTCTTGGGAGAAAACGTGTAAAACGTCAAGATCTTGGTTTAGGTAATGATTCCTTAGATATGACACCAAAAGGACAAGCAACCAAGGAAAAAAATAGATAAACTAGACTTCATCAAGATTAAAAACTTTTGTGCTTCCAAGGACACCACCAAGAAAGTGAAAAGACAACTCACAGAAGGAGAGAAAATATTTGTAAATCATATATCTGATAAGAGACTTGTATCCAGAATATGCAAGGAACTTTTAGAACTCAACAATAAAAAACAAATAGCCCAATTTTTAAAATGGAGAAAAGATCTGAATAATTTCTCCAAAGAAAAAAAAATATATAGGGGGTATACATGGATGTACTATATAAAAATGGGACATTCCAAAACTGCTGGTCAGGGGACTTTGTTGCCTTGTTCACCAACAGGTCAGATTTACAGCAGCTGAGGGCATCTATTCCAAAATGAATGTAATGGAACACTAAGAAGTAAACTGAGATGATTCACTTTGGCTGTCTGAACAGTAGTGTTTCATAGGAAGAGAAACAAGTCACATAAAGGCTTCTTCTCTTTGTAGTAGAGTAGAAAAACTCTCTTTCAAAAAGAATATACAAATGGCTACTAAGCACATGAAGAAAAGATGCCCAAACATCATTAGCCATTAGGCAAATGCAAATTAAACTTACAGTGAGATATACTTCAGACCCACTAGGATGGCTATAATAAAAAAGACAGAGAATAACAAGTGTTGGTTGAAGACAGGGAGAAAAATGGAACCCTCATACATTGCTGGTAGGAATGTAAAATGATGCAGATACTCTGAGAAACAGTTTGACAGTTCCTCAAAATGTTAAAGATATAGCTACCATATGACTCAGTAAATCTACCCCTAGGTGTATACCCAAGAGAAATGAAAACATAAGTCTACTCAAAAACTTGTAGAAGAGAGGTGCCTGGGTGGCTCAGTTGGTTAAGCGTCTGCCTTCGGCTCAGGTCATGATCCCAGAGTCTTGGGATCAAGCCCCGCATCAGGCTCCCTGCTCAGAAGGGAGTCTGTTTCTTCTTTTTTCTAAAATTTTTTTTATTTTTTATTTTATTTATTTATTTATTTAATTTTATTATGTTATGTTAGTCACCATACAATACATCATTAGTTTTGATGTGGTGATCCACGATCCATTGTTTTCGTATAACACCCAGTGCTCCATGCAGTACGTGCCCTCCTTAATACCCATCACCAGGCTAACCAATCCCCTCTCCCCCCTCCCCTCTAAAACCCTGTTTGTTTCTCAGAGTCCATAGTCTCTCATGGTTTTTAAAGAGTATTTATTTATTTATTTATTTGAGAGGGAGCCTCTAACCCCGCTTGTGCTCTTGCTCCCTCTCAAGTAAATACTCTTTAAAAAAAAAAACAAAAACCTTGTACAAGAATGTTTACAGCAGCATTATTCATAATAGCTAAAACATGGAAACAACCCAAACATCTATCAACTGATTAACAAAATGTGGTCTTATCCATACAAAGGAATATTATTTGGCCATAAAAAGTTAACAAAATACTGATACATACTACAACATGGATAAACCTTGAAAATATTATGCTGCATAAAAGAAGTCAGACTCAGAGGCCACACGTTGTACGAATCCACTTATATGAAATGTCCAGAATAGGCAAATTCACAGAGAAAGAAAGTAGATTAGTGGTTGTTATAGACTGAATTGTGTTCTCCCCAAATTTTTATACTGAAGCCCTAACTCCCAGTGTGACTACATTTGAAGATGGGGCCTATAAGGAGATAACAGAGGTTAAGTGAGGTCATAGAGTGGGGACCTAATCTGGTAGGGTTGGTGTCCTTATAAGAAGAGGAAGAGACACCAGATCTCCATCTCTCTGTCTCTTCTCTGTCTCTCTCTCCCTATGTTCCCAGAAGAAAGGCCATGTGAGAACACAGTGAGAAGGTAGCTGTCTACAAGCCAGGAAGAGAGGCTTCACTGGACCCCAATCCTGATGGCAACTTGATCCCGGACTTCTAGCCTTCAGACTGTGAGAAAATAAATTTCAGTTTTTTAAGCCACCCAGTCTGTGGTATTTTGTTATGACAGCCTTAGCAGACTAATACAGTGATTGCCAGGAGCCAGGGGAAGGGGAAAATGAGGAGTAACTGCTAACAGATGTGGGGTTTCTTTCTGGGGTAATGAAAATGTTCTGGATTTACATAGTGGTGATAGCTGCATAAGTGTGAATATACTAAAAACCGTCATGCAATTTAAAAGGGTGAATTTTAGGGTATATGAATTCTTTCTTGATAAAAAAATTTGTATCAATTAGATGTCAATTTTAAAAATCTTAAAAAAAAGCAAGTTGCACATTTATAAAAGTCCATCCTGGTCATGTGACAGATTTGACTGAGGAACTTAGTGAAATCCCCCTACCTCCCATTTTCCTAGTTTGATTTACAAGTGTCACCTGTTAGTTGTAATGCATGTTTACTTACAATAAACTCATTCAATCACGTTCTTGAGAAAAGGAAAAAATCTTTTTACATTTTGTATAGGAAAGGCAAGTGGTTAAAATAGAAGGTTTATTAGCCCTTCCTACTTACTGTTATTCCCTAACCTTCTTTGTTTTTATGCCCTTCCCTTCTTAGCCTCATTTTGTTTTTCTTATCTATAATATCGCTTGGTTCTTCATCAATTTTCTTTCCTAACATCCACTCACTTTCCTGTTTGCTTCCTTTGTCCTAGTTTCCTTACATCAATAAGTGTGTACTGAGAACCTCCTGCTTGACAGTAGGGGCTCTGCTTTTAGGAAGCTTAGAGTCACATCTTGTCTTTCTTTCTTTTCTCTTCTAATCACACAGTATTGTGCCTTCATGTGCCCACTATCACATTTTCTTATGCATTTTCACTCCTCTATTTGTGATGATTGTTCATACATATATGAAGAGAGAGAGAGAGAGTCCCCAATGTTACTGCTATGGCATATAAAAATACTGACAAGAAGGACATGAAAATGTCTGACTCTTGTGTTCATTCATGATGCTGTTCTGATTTTTAGGAGCTAGGAGATGGTGTTGATGATGATGATGGAGCTAGAGAGGCTGAGGAAGTGTATGGAGCAAGACTGTGGGAGCCTTCCTTAACAGCACAGACAGTCTCTGTGGGTGGACAGCCTGAGCTCGGGTTTCTAGAAGTGATCTGACAAGCATTTCTGGGACATGACTAGGACCTAAGAACCCAATGCTAGGGGCACAGAATTCAAGGACGTGATCTTTGCCCTTTAAGAAGGTAACATGTACTAGAAAAAGACAGATGTACAATGAGGTATTTCTCATAGTAAGCAGCAGGTCCCACCAGTCCCCTTATCTGGTGCTATTCCTTCTATTCCTCTCTTCCCTCACTCAGACTTATACCAAGCATTTTATTTCATGCCAGCCTTGGTGCAAAGAACTGGGAACATAAAGACCAGTAAGGAAAATTGGCTTCCAAACCAGGCATTACTCTTGAGGAGCTGAACTTACTACTTTGTCTGGCAGAAAAGTCCTCTCCCCTTTCCACAAACCCAAGTCCTCTCCTACTTAAACTTTCTTCTCAAGTCTTTGTAAATGAAGGTTATGTGCTTATAAGTCAACCTGATATTCTAGTCATCCCCTTTCATTTGGGTTTATGCATTTTACAAACTATATGTTTTGGCCCTCTATTTACAGATTCTATTACTATGAGGCCCCTATTATAATGAAGCAGCTTCTCATGGGGTTATATATTAATAGGATTATTATGAGGCTATGTAATTAATGCTCTGTTTCTCTTCAAAGACTAGTGAATGCTACTGATCGTTGAGTCAGACTTGGAAATCCCACTCTCCAAAACCTTATCACAATTTCAGATTGGACTTCAAATAGTTTTACCCTGTGAATAGGCACATATTATATCCCTAAATAAATGAGCTTGACTTTAACTACTGACCTACCCTAGCCTGGTATCATCTGCCACTGGTCTGAGTGAACTGGTGAACATGGTATGTGACTTTGTATTATGAATGTATAATTAGCCATGCAGTCTCTCCCCAACCAACACACAGATAACCATAAGGGCATTCATTCCCTAAGTCAAAGGTACAAGCATGCATATACCTGAGGGAAGGCTGTGGAACACTGTCTGGACTGGCTGGTACCTGGACTCCCTTTTCCCATTCTTCCTTCCATGTATCCGCAAAGAGGTAATAGCTGTCAGGATTAATATGATGAGAATCTGGAAGTTTCATGGCACTGATGAGGTCCTTCCGGAATACCTGAGAAGACATTGTACACATCATGAGAAGACCATCACTATGAAACTAACACCATTTAATGTACTTTTAAAAAGACTATCCTCACCCATTCTTCAGCAAGAGATATCTCTAACTTCCTAAATGGCCAGATCAACTTCTATTTGGAAAGGGTTTGAAGTACTGACAGTTTGTTCTGGATTTAATGAAGAGTAAATAAATCCTTCTTGAATTATTTTCTAGGGCTCCTTGAATTTAAATTAACAATACAGGTTACTCTAAAATAGTTTGTATAAAACAATCTGTAACTCTCTCAAATTAAGCAGTTTAAGTATCCTCTGATAACTTCTAATTATTTATTTAGGTATCACTTTATTTTTTATTTACTTAGAAATTATTTTAGTATCTTATTTTTTTCTTCTTGAGATTTTGATAGGAATTACGGGTTTTTGTTTTTTTTTTGAGGGGGGAAGGGGAGAGGGAGAGAGAGAATCTTAAGCAGGCTCCATGCCCAGCGTGGGGCCTGATGCAGGGCTAGATCTCATGAACCTGAGTTCACCACTTGCACCGAAATCAAGAGTCAGATGCTTAACTGAGCCACCCAAGTGCCCCTACTTAGAAATTATTTTAGACATATGGAAAAGTTACAAAGATAGTACAGAGCTCCCATATACCCTTCATATAGTTTCTTCTAATGTTAACATCTTACATAACCAGAGTATAATGACCTAAACCAAAAAGTTAACATTGCTACAATACTATTAATTAATCTACAGACCTTATTAAAATGTTACTAATTTTCTGGTTAATATCCTTCCGTTCCAGAATTAAATCCTGGATCCCACATTGCAATTACTTGTCATGTCTCCTAGTATTCTCCAATTTGTGACAGTTTCTTTGTATTTGTCTTTCAAGACCTTGACACTTTTGAAGAGAACTGGTCATGTATTTTAGAGACTATCCCTACAATTTGGGTTTGTCTGATGTTTTCTCATGATTAAAATTTTACTCATTTTTGGCAAGAATGCCACAGAAATGATGCTGTCTCCTTCTCATTCCATTATATCAGGGACATATAATGCCGATGTCCTATCAGTGGTGATGTTAAACTTGATCACTTGGTTAAGGTAGTGTCTTGCTGGTTTTCTCCACTGTTAGGTTACTGTATTTCCCTTTGTAATTAATAAACATCTCAGAAGAGATACTTTAAGATTATAAAAACATCCTGTTTCTCCTCAAACTGTCATGAGCTAATTTTAGCATCCACTGGCGGGTATCTTGCTTGCAAGAATTATTGCTGTGGTATCATAATGGTGATTTTCTATTTCCCTTAGTCCTTCTACATTTATTAATTGGAATTCCTCTGTAAGAAAGAGCTGTCCCTTCTTCCCCCTTATTTGTTTATTTATTCAATTATTTAGTTATATCATTATAGACTTGTGGATATCTATTTTATTCTTTGGGTTATAAGCCAGTATTTTTTTTTTTTGTGGCTCAAATTGTTCCACCTTTGATCACTGGGAGCTCTTTTGTGTTGGCTCGCGCCTCTACTCTTTCAACACATCCGATCCTTTTTTGAGTATTTTCTTAATTTCCTACATCACGACATGCCCCAGGCATGTTTATATCCTCCGTTTATAAAAGCTATTGATTTTATATGTTAACTTCATATCCCACTACCTTATTGAATTCTTTTATTGCCTGAGTTAGTTTTATCATTGATTTTCCTGTGGTTTTCTAGATATATTATCATATCATCTGCAAAGAGAGTTTCACATCTTCTTTACCTAGTCTTAGGTCTCTAATTGGTTTCTCTTGTTTAATTGCACTGGCAAATACTGTACTAATATTTGGAATAGTAATGGGGATAGTCGACAATATCTGCCTTCTTCCTGAAATTGGGGGAAATGATTCTAGTGTTCTTCATTAAGATCCTAGGTTGAAGACTATGGTAGATATATAGTATCTATGTTAAATTATCTTACAGTTCTCCTTTATTCTTGAATGTTTTTGAATGCCTGGGTACTGAGTTTTGTTAAAGGCTTCTTCAGTGTATATGAGAATAATTGTATAATTATTTTCCTTAGATATATTAATATGCTGTATGATTATATATATATTTTTAAAGATTTTTTATTTATTCACTTGACAGAGAGAGACATAGTGAGAGAGGGAACATAAGCAGGGGCAGTGGGAGAGGGAGAAGCAGGCTTCCCACTGAGCAGGGAGCCCGATGCGGGGCTCGATCCCAGGACCCTGGGATCATGACCTGAGCTGAAGGCAGACGCTTAACAACTGAGCCACCCAGGCACCCCTATATTTTATTTTTTTTAAAGATTTTATTTATTTATTTGACAGAGAGAGACACAGCGAGAGAGGGAACACAAGCAGGGGGAGTGGGAGAGGGAGAAGCAGGCTTCCCGCGGAGGAGAGAGCCCGATGCAGGGCTCGATCCCAGGACCCTGGGATCATGACCTGAGCCGAAGGCAGACGCTCAACTGACTGAGGCACCCAGGCACCCAATTATATTGTACTTCTTAATACCAAAACAAACTTGCATTTCTGGAATGAATGTCATTTGGTCATGATACATTTGTTAAATATGGTACTGTATTCAGTCTTCTAATATTTTATTTAGTATTTTTGTGTCATATTCATGAGTGATATTTATCTGAAGTTTCCTTTCTTTTTTTAAAATTGTCTTTGTCTTTTAGGTTTAGGTATCAGTGTTATGCATGCTTCGTAAAAGGAATTAGAAAAAAATAAAAAGGAATTAGAACATTTTCATTCTGTTACAATGCTCTAGAATAACCTGAGAATTATTGGGACTATCCGGTCCCCAGGAAACCATCCGGACTTGGTGCTTTCACTGTGGGGTAGTTGCTTAATAATATTCTCTACTTCTTTAGAAATTGATCACTTTAAGCTTTCTACCTCTAATGGAGTCAATTTTGGTAATCTGTATTTCCATAGGAAGTTATCTGTTTTATCCAGTTTATCAAATTTATTTCTGCAGAGGCTTGCAAAGTATACCCAGTTCTACTTTGCACAGAAGCTTGGGATCAGAAAATGACAGTGCGTGTGGAAACTGTGAAAAGCAATCTTAATAACTAATGGGGAAAATTATGATTTTTCTATGACCTTTAAACATTTTTGTCAAAATATAAGAAACTCTTATTGTTGGCTATAAGTGTATAAAAATGAAAAATATAATCGATATTTTAGTATACAGTAATTAAACATTAGAAACATTGAGAATTAAAATACTTTTTATAAGAAAATTTATCAAGAGTAGGTGGAACAAAGCTTGCCTCCTTTTTCTTATCATATAATTTAAGACATGGAGCAAACAACTGAGATGGAATGTTTTAAACTTTCATTATTTTAAAAAATCCATGATTTCAGTTTGTATTTCCCTTTTCACCCAAGAGTTGTTTAATAGGTTTTAAAATTTCCATAGGAAAGGACCTTTCTGTTTTTGTAATTTCTGATTTTACAGCATTGTGACCAGAGTATTGTTTATATGTCCATGTAATAATGGAAATCACTGTTTTCCTTGTGACTTAATAGTTGGTCATATTTCGTATGTGTATCATAGACATTTGAGAAGGTGCATTCTCTATTATCTCTAATATCAAAGTTTCAAGTTTGATGTATATTCATCATCTGTATCTTACTAAGCTGCTTAAGTTGTTTATAACTATCTCCTCACTTATTTTTTTGTTCACTTACTCTGTCTGATACTGAGAGAGGTATATGAAAGCCTCCTACAATTAGTGCGTTTCTACCTACGTCTCCTTGACTCTTCCATGGTTTTTGCTCCATGGAGGTGGTTGCTGTGTTATTCAGTGTATAGATATTCCTAAGTATCACATCTTCACGGTGAATTGTGGTGTTTAGCACTAAAAAGGCTTCTTTGTTTTGGGGGGCTTGATTGATTTCTACTTTGAGATCAGGCTCACTCCTCCTCCTACCATTTTCCTGGTATACCTTTGTCCATCTCTATTTTTAGCCTTTCTGAATAGGTGTTTCAGGTATAGTGTATACAGCATATAGTTGCATCTTGTTTTGTGAGCCGTAAAAATTTTTTTCTTTAATAGATGTTAAGCCCATTCATAATATTTATTGGCATGTCTCAGATATTTGGTCTCAACTCTGTCATATTGATAATTATGTGTTAATTTCCTTATGCATCTGTCTCTATCAGATGTGTATTGTTTGCTCTTTTAATTACATTTTTTTGCATTTAAGAAGGTTTATAGTTGTAGTCTATTTGTTATCTTTGTACTCTGATCTTTAAAAATGTCCTCAGTTTCATTTTCTTTTTTAACCTATCTGGTTTATCAGTTTTTATTGTTCTCAGTGAGTTCCTCAGGGGTGAGGAGGATAGGAATGAAATGTCTATTGTGGCAGCCAAGAGGACCCCAGTGTGAGCCTTAACCCTACCCCTGGCAAGGGAGCCCCAGCTGTGTGAAAAGTTCAAAGGCCAGAGGTAGAGGATGATGATATGAATACAGAAACAACTTGGACTTGGGGAAACAAAGAGATTTCCCATAGTTCATTTTCTGCACTCTAAGCACAATTAGGCACTGACAATATTGGAACGAGGATCCATCTGAAGTTTGATGTACTGTTATCCTCTGGTTGAAAGGGTCCCTGGGTGACTAAGGGGCATGGAAATATGCTCACCAGCCTGGACACACGACTTAAATGGCTGTGGAAGCCTAAGCTTTGTGATTCTGCCCTTTTCAACAACAGAAAAAAGTATGTAAGAGGTCTTAAGCTAACTTGGCAATGATGTCAGTGATGAAGACCCAGTTGAAGTCTAAGGAATGAGGGAACACACTTTCACATGAAAGTATACATACACCGGTATATACCTCATCTACTCATTTCTAATTCTGAAAAAAATCAACCATCCACTGGCAGGTGGAAAATAAACATGTCCACATTTCCGGAAGATCAAAGGAAAAATGCTACCCATCAAACATTTTAGCCTTTAATGCTAATAAAGGTTCTCTGAGGAGAAACACTGTTCAAATTTTATGTAACATGAAAGTAGAGGCACAGAGCGTGATCCAATAAGGCAGTAATTCTCCATTGGTGCAGTTCTGTTTAAACTGACATTTCAGAGTATAGGACTGAACTATCACATAATCAAATGATGCCATTTAAATGAATAAAGACTCATTCCATTTGCTTCTTTGCAGGGACAGCTCTGCAAATGCCTGTTGCTTTTTCACTTAGGGAAGATTAAGAATTAATATGATCTGAGCAAAGTAGAGAAGGAAACCAACCTTAAGCATGCTGGTGGCCAGGTGGCAACAAAATGACCTCCCTACCAAGAATCCTAGCCAATTAAAGTTAATTGGGTGCTGTGCAGGGAGAAAGCTGTCTACAGAAAAAAAAAACCTGGTGGTTTATTACATAATGCTTTGTATAAGGGGTAAGAGAGATCACAGTCATATCCATTTAACATGTTTTGCATAGAGCTCAGTGTTCTGGATGGCTAGGGGGAGAAACTCAATCACCCTTTTCCTGAACACTGGTCCATTTCTATAAAAGACTAGAGTGCCTTTAATGAGCCAGTGGTTAAGTAGTGGTGGCAATTTACAATTGTGCTAAATAAACTACTGTCTTTGGGAAAGAGAGTGCTATGGGAAATCCTACTTTAGATTTGGAAAGAATACTAGGGCTAAGTATTTTCAACCTCCTAAAATATTTCATTGTTGGGGCGCCTGGGTGGCTCAGTCGTTAAGCGTCTGCCTTCTGCTCAGGTCATGATCTCAGGGTCCTGGGATCGAGCCCCGCATCGGGCTCCCTGCTCTGCGGGAAGCCTGCTTCTCCCTCTCCCACTCCCCCTGCTTGTGTTCCCTCTCTCGCTGTGTCTCTCTCTGTCAAATAAATAAATCTTTAAAAAAAAAAAAATAAAATAAAATATTTCATTGTTTCCCATGTGATACACTTCACAAAATAAATCAACTGATTGCAAACCATGCTTAGGGCTTAATAATGTCACACCATCTCATCATGTAGCTTAAGCCATGTCTTTATATTTGATATAACTGCTTATAAAAATCTGTTCTGTATAGTTTCCTAAGTAGCCTAGAAACATACTGCAGTGGGTTGAACGGCGCCCCCCCCCAAAAGATATGTCTACATCCTAATTTCTGGAATCTATGAATGTTACCTGATTTGGAAAAGGGATCTTTGCAGAGATAAATAATTTAAGGATTCTAAGGTGAAGAGATCATCCTAGAACATCTGGGTGGGCCCTAAATCCAATGACAAGTATCCTTACAAAAGAAAGGCAGAGAGAGATTTAAGACAGAAAAGGAGGAGGCAGTGTGACCATGGAGACAGACTAGAGTGACTCACTGATCCACAAGTCAATAAATGCTGACAGTCATCAGAACCTGGAAGTGGCAAAGGATGGAATCTCCCCTAAAGTCTTGGGAGGGAGCACAGCCTAGCCAATGTTGGACTTCTGGCCTCCAGAACTGTGAGAAAATAAATTCCGGTTGTTTTAAGCCACCCAGTTTGTGGTAATTTGTTACAGCAGCCCTAGGAAACTAATACACATGTTTACCAAACAGAAGAGTAACTTGAAGACTCTAGACAAAGACATATAAAAGCAGAGGCCAGTGAAATCTGGCCCTTGTCCACAGCTTCAGAAATACCAAATCTCCAGGGAACAGACATTCTGTGAAGTCTGGGAAACCTCAGATGGCAGGAACACCAATCAATTCAGACCTATTTTTCTTAAAATGAAGAATGAAGGCTAGATCTAATGACTATTATAATTTTCCTTCCACCTTTAGAGAAAAACAGCAGACCTATATGATAAGCCTGATTTCAATTTTATAACATAGCCAGATTAAATAGCATCAAATCCAAGGTTTCTAGAGAAGCACTTTTACTCAAGGCAGAGCACAAGAGTCTGCTTTATCTTGCTGTAGAAACATCCCAAGCATGAGGCAGAACATAAAATGCTGAAGAAGGGATAGGAATGTCAGTTCAGTACTCAAGCAGATATCTGCAAAGTGATATGAAATATATTTACCAAACTGGTCTCATGAATCTGCTTTTGATAAGAAAAGGAATTTGGGGGTTTTTTAAAAAAAGAATACAGGCAAACAAAATAGCGTTAATGTATCCTGGGTAGAGAGGTGTGAGTTCTATACACATATGGTGGCATACACATATGCACGTATTTGTGTATTTTCATAAAGAAACAATAAAAGGATAAACCAAAAGCTTTTTTTAAAAAATGGCTACCTCTGGGAGTGGGGGAGAACACAGTGAGGAGAGAAAGACAAAAGCTAGATCTCTCTGAATGTGTTTTGTGTCACAGTTGGATGTCTGCACCAGGCAAATGTCTTATACAGTCAAAAATGAAATTAAAAATCTTTAAAGAAAGGAATATGGGCCCAGGGACACACTACCCAAATTGGTCTACTGGTTTCACCAACCACTTTGGGACAAATTATTTAAATTCTGTGTCTCAGTTTACTCATCTGTAAAATGGGGATAACAACAACACCTCATAGAGGTTGTTATAAGAATTAAATGGCTCAATTCATGTAAAGGGCTTAGCATGGTATTAGGCTCATGGTAATTGCTAAATAAATTCTAGCTGTGGTTATTATTTTACCATCATCATCATCATAGTCTCAGCTTTACCTCTAAAACCAGAAAGAAGTATACAGCTAAGTTCTCCTATCTATCTAGTCCATAAAAGTAATTACTGATGGGATAAAGGAGATGTGAGTTCATGGCTCAACTAAAACATGCATGGTTTAGCTCCCAAAGATAGGATTCCCAAGCATGAGGCCCATCAAAAACTCTAGCCAACTCTCTATAGGCCACAAGGTAGTGCAGAAACTTCACAAAATAAAACATGGCATTTGATGCTAAATTAAAGATTATGAATGAAGGCTCTAGATGTTGACATTGACCTAGGTAATGAAGTTGAGAAGTTTTACAAGTTCTTAATTGTGTGCCTATTTTATATGCACTGGTAGTTTCCCCAAAAGTTTCTGAAACAAAAAAGCTTTGTACTTACCAGATATCTGCTCATTTATGGTCAAAGAGGGGATTCACAGGCTAACATACAGCCCAGAAGCTATGCCAAGTCCAACAGTGCATGTACATCTTGGCCCCTCAGATGCATGCAGAAACAAAGGAGGCCTCACTATGAATCAATTAGAATATCAATGCTTAACCTGCCAGAGCCACAAAATGAAAATGTCCTTCATGGACAGCTCTGGCTTTTACTGCTTTCATTAACATCTCTCAGTGGGCAGTTTGTTAAAGCATAGCTAGTCTGAACATTTCTGTGACATTTTTTAGAGGAAAAGTCAAAACATTTACTTCCTGTATGACACAAAAGGGAAAACTGTCTGGTTCATGTGAATGTAGCAGAGAAACGGATTAGTTCTGATTCACAGTCACTTAAATATGAAACTATACATAAATGACCACAAACAGATGTGTCATCCCAACAGCACCAAAAAACAGCTGCAAATGTGGTAACTATATTTAATCAAAAGGAATTAACTGTAAGTGATTTTCTTAGAATTATACAATCTTAAGATAAAAAAAAAAGATGTTCAGGTTACCTAAAAGAATCAACCACTTAAAGCAGAGAAAACCTAGCAAAGAATACAAACTTGTTCTTATATGATGACAAAAGGTACCCGTATTATCAAAATACCGTGTCCCACGTTAATTTCTCCAGAGGAGCAAAGCTTATTCAATTTCTAAGTTTAAAACTTTAAAGATCATGTAAATATTTTTTCACAGAAATATTTTTCAAATAGCTTAAAATAATTCTCAGTTTTCTTACAAAGAACAAACAGGACATTTTTGATGGCTTTGCGGTAACATCAATTGAAACATCAATTACCATAAAGCAATGTACTTTTGGGCAACTTAGGTAGGTTTGATTACCTCCCTTACCCACTACCCAACAGAGGTAGTGTGCATCCCGGTGATGGAGGAGGGGGAGCAATTGAGTCTGAGTTGGAGATCTGGGCAATTTTCACACAAGAGATGACATCTGAGGTTTACTTTGCAAGTTTTTCTCCCATCCCTCACTATCCCTTTTTTGTACAGTAAGTGTGCATTTGCAAGCTTGGTAGTTTTTATCTCCTGCAGGTCAGAAAACCAAATAATCAAGCATGTTAGAAATACAGGCTCTATTTCAGAGTGTTGCAGTGTTCTCTGCCAAGTTAAAATATGTGAGCTTTGACTCTGTTGCTATGAAAGTCTTAGACATAATAAATGAGACTATGGAACTACAGATGATATGCCGTCAATCCTTTTTTTTTTTTTTTTTAAAGATTTTATTTATTCATAAGAGACAGAGAGAGAGAGAGGCAGAGGGAGAAGCAGGCTCCCCGCTGAGCAGGGAGCCCGATGCGGGACTTGATCCCAGGGCCCTGGGATCATGACCTGAGCCAAAGGCAGACGCTTAACCATCTGAGCCACCCAGGCGCCCGCCATCAATCCTTTAAGATAGGTTATGTTTTATAGACCAGTCGGACTAATGTATGTGAAAATATCCTGGCTTTTGAGAAAGAATAGAAGACTTTTTAATACATTCAAATTAGTCGTCTAGTACTATGTGCTTTTTCTAGGGCAATGGCTTTTGAAAAACATCTCTAAGAGTATGGGCCCTTTTGAGAATCAGATGAAGGCACTAGCATACACATACACACAAACACACATTAAAAACATACCCTCAAAAGCCTGTATACAATTTGCAGAAACTACCAAAGCCCCTGAACCATACGTGGAATTCACACACCCCAAAAACTCTTCCCTAGAGGATAAATCAGGGGTAGGCATAAACAAGAATACTAATGAAGCACTAAACATCGAAGAAAATACGTACCTATTAATGCAGCTGATAAAGCCCCAGTGAAAACAATCATTTACACTGCATTTCAGTGACAAACTCCCATTACAAACAAAAGGTTTCAGTCAGAAAAAAAGAAACTCCCATCCTTACAAGAAGAAAAAGGCAAGATAGGGAGCAAATTAACGATTTTTTCATGAACCCTTTAGAGAAATGAGTCGCGGGACAAATGGCCAACTCAAGGAAGGATGAACACGCCTGCAGGGAGACACAAGGACAGGAGCTTTTGCTTACCTGGGGCAGAAGCCACAGCAGGAACATTTAACCCAGAACTTTTGACAAATTGCTGGGGGCAAAGTGAGGACAACCAAGAAAGAATGAAGTTCCTGAGGGCTATAGTAAGAGGGGGTTCCAACCCTCTTGTAAGCTTTTTCTCTAGAAACCCAACTAGGCTCTTATAGGGAAGATGGTGGAAAACCTGGAGAAGGCCCCCCCCTTCAAGTGGTGCTGTCTGAGTCCCTGGTGCTCTGTGTCCTGGCTCTCTTACTGAACAAACAAAAAGCTTCAGCTGCATGGGAAGGCTATCAGGTGAGGGCACTGGTGTAATTTCACTAGTGCTGGGAAGAAGGGCAAAGCACCCAAGCTCAGCCTCCCTGTGTTACACAAGGGAAAAAAGCCTTAATCTAGAGGAGGGAGAACCTTAAGGACAGAGACTGAGCATACCAGAAGATACTGGCTACAGGCAGATAGGGGAATAGGAGGCAGGGACAAAAAAAAAGCCCTACCCCTAAAGTCCACTTCCCCATCTCACCCCCAGAAACAGAACCACTACACATCTCAAGGACTGAGAGTAATCAGAAGGTTAGTTCCCCAGTACTTTACCACCATGCTAAAGCCTCCAGTGATAATAACTATGGCTTATACCGGGAGAGCTGCAAAAGACAGAATCTCTCTGAGGACAAGCACAAAGGGAAGATTCTAATCCAAGACAGGAGACAAAAACAAAGTCACCAGAAGAATTAGAAGGAAGTCTCTGGCGCCCACAGCAGTAACACATTTCAAATACTCTCTTACATTGGTAGTGGGAGTGTAAACTGATGAAGCCCCTTTGGAAAACAGCCTGGTATTTCTTCAGATGGTTAACTAGGGTTACCATATGGCTCAGCAATTCCACACCTAGGTGTATACTCAAGACAACTGAAAACGTATGTCCACACAGAAACTTGTACATGAATGTTCATAGTATTCATAATACTCTAAAGATGGAGACAACCCCAATGTCCATTAATTAATGAATGGATAATAAAATGTGATATACCCATACAATGGAATATCATTCAGTCATTAAAATAAATGAACTACTGACACATGCTACAACATGGATGAACCCTGAAAACATTATGCTAAGTTTAAGAAGTCAGACACAAAAGGCTGTATGTTGTATGATTCCATTTATATGAAATGTCCAGAACAGGCAAATCCATAGAGACAGAAGTTAGATTAGTGGTTGCCAGGGGCTGGGAGTCGGGGAATTAGGGAGTTACTGTTAATTGATAGAGGGTTTCTTTTTTTTTTTTTTTTTTAAAGATTTTATTTATTTATTTGAGAGAGAGAGAATGAGAGAGAGAGAACACCTGAGAGGGGATAGGGTCAGAGGACGAAGCAGACTCCCTGCCGAGCAGGAAGCCCAATGCGGGACTCGATCCAGGGACTCCAGGATCATGACCTGAGCCGAAGGCAGTCGCTTAACCAACTGAGCCATCCAGGTGCCCTTGGTAGAGGGTTTCTTTCTGGGGTGATGAAATTCCACATTTAGACTGTAGTTACGGTTATACAACTCTGTGACTAGACTAAAACCTACTAAATTATACATTTTAAGTAGATGAACTGTATGGTATAAGAATTGTATTTCATAAAAGATGTATAAAGTGGTTTTTTTTTTGAAAAGAGCAACTGTTGTGGCATCAGCGGACATCACCTTAGAGGCCCTGACATCCACTCCCACCCAACAATAACAAAGTATCCTTCCTCCTTAATGTGGGATCAGCACAGACTGGGTAGGGAGCCTGGACTGTCACCACCACCCATGAGTAATGTAGTACCCCTTACCACCACCACCACCCCTGCTGCTATCAGTAGAGGCAACAGGGTGGGGATTTCCACCCCCACCAAGTAGTAGGGAGACACCCCTCTCCTGTCCCAGAGAGATAACAGAACTTTCTTCCTAGAGACTAACAGAAGTTAAGATGGGAAGCCTAGGAATTCTGCAACTGGTGGTACAGAGTCAGTGCCCCACCTCCCCACTGGCCTGGTTACTACAGAGGCCTGCTAAAACAGATTTAAATAAGACTTACTGTCTGATAATATAATACCAAAAAAGTCCAGAATATAATAGAAAATCACTCATCATACTAAGAACTGGGAATGAGAAGAGACAGTCAATAGACACCAACACTGAGATGACACAGATGTTGGAATCATCTGACAAGGGGTTTAAAGCAGCCATCATAAAAGTGCTTCAATAAGAAATTACAAACACTTTTGAGACAAATGGAAAGTTTCAGCAGATAGAGGATGTAAAGAATAACCAAATAAAAAATCTGAAATGGAATAATACAATAACTGAAATGACAAACTCATGGGAGAGGCTCAATAGAAGAATGGAATTAACACAATAAAAAGAATTTGTGAACAAAAGAAACTACCCAATCTGATCAAAAGAAAGAATACATACTGAAAAAAAGAGAAGAGTCTGAGGGACCTGTGGGGAAATAACAAAAGATCTAACATTCATGCATTTGAAGTCGCAAAAGAAGAGGAGAAAGAAGGTGGAGCTGAAAAAATAGATGAAGAAATAATGGCTGAAAACATCCCCAAATTGGCAGAAGATATAAACCTAGATTCAAGAAGCTGATCAAACTCCAAACAGCATAAACCAAAAGAAATCCATGCCCATGCACATCATAATCAAACTTTGGGAATAAAGACAAAGAAAAATCTTGACAGCAACTGGAAAAGAGATGACTGATTACCTACAGGGGAGCAACTATTTGAATGAGAGCAGATTTCTCACCAGAAACCATGGAGGCCAGAAGAAAGTAGCACATTTTTCAAGTGCAGAAAGAAAAGTACTGTCAAACCAGAATTCTATATCAAGTGAAAATATCCTTCACGAATGAAGGTGAAACCAAGACATTCTCAAATGAAGGAAAACTAAGAGAATTGATCACCAGCAGACTTACCCTAAAAGAATGGCTAAAGGAAGTTCTTTAAACAGAAAGGAAATGAACAAAAGGAATGTTGGGACATCAGGAATAAGGGAAGAATAAGAATAAAAATATGGGTAAATATAATAAACTATCCTTCTCTTGAGTTTTATAAATGTTTGTTGGTTGAAGCAAAAATTACAACATTGTCTAGTACAGTTCTCAAAGTATGTAGAGAGAATATTTAAGACAATTATACTATAAAGGTGGGGGGGTGGATAAATGAACCTGGATGGTGGTAAGGTTTCTTTCCTTTTCTTTTTTTCTTTTTAAATAGACTCCACAACCAACATGAGGCTTGAATGCATGACCCTGAGATCAAGAGTCACAGGCTCTACTGACTGAGCCAGCCAGGTGCCCCAGTGGTTAAGGTTTCTGTATTTCACTTGAAGTGATAAAATGTAGAGACCACATTAAAAAAAGTCCTCCTTTTTAAAGGTTGCTTCCCAAGAGCAACCACTAAAAATCTACACAAAGACATACACTCAAAACCACTACAGAAAAAGTCAACATGGAATTCAAAAAAATGTTCAAGTAATCCACAGGAAGACAGAAAATAAAACAGAGAAACCAAAAAACAGAGAGAACAAATAGAAAACAAACAACAAAATGGCAGACATAAACTAAATCATACCCAAAGTTACATTAACTGTAAGTGGCTTAAATAGTCCAATTAAAAGATACTGAAAGAGTGGATTAAAAAATGACCCAACCAGGGGCACCCAGGTGGCTCAGGGGGTTGAGCGTCCAACTCTTGATTTCTGCTCAAGTCATGAGCTCAGGGTCGTGGGATCAAGCCCTGCATCGGGCTTGGCGCTCAGCAGGGAGTCTGCTTGAGATTCTCTCTCCCTCTTCCTCAGCCCTGCCCCTCAACTCGTGATCTCTCTCAAGTAACGAATCTTTTTTAAAAAATGACCCAACTATACATCATCTATAAGAAACTCACTTCAAATATAATCATACATATGTTACAAGTGAAAGGATGGAAAAATATACAATATTAACATGAATCAAAAGAAAGCCACTAACTATATTAATATTAGATAGTGCAGACTCCACAGCAAACAAAATCATCAAAGACAAAGAGGGACATTAAATGATGCTAAATTCACCAAGATATAGCAGTCCTAAATATGTAAGCACCTAACAAAAGAGCTTCAAAATATATAAAGCAAAACTGACAGAATGTAGAGGAGAAATACACAAATCCATAATTACAGTTGGAGACTTCTACAGCCCTCTCTGAACAACTGATAAAACTAGTAGGCAGAATATCCGTGAGGATACAGAAGAACACTGTCAACCAGTAGGACCCAACAACAGCATAATACACAGTCTTTGCAAGTACCATAAAATGAAACATTTACCAAGAAAAAACCATATCCTTAGCCATAAAACAAACCTTGACAAATGTAAAATAAGTGAAATTGGAGAAATAATGTTCTCCATCAAAACTGGATTCAAACTAGAATCAATAACAGAAAGATAGCAGGAAAGTCTCCAAGTGCTTGGAAACTAAACAACACACTTCTAAATAAGCCATGGGTCAAAGAGGAAGTCTTAAGAAGAATAAAAAATACACTGAACTGGATAAAAATGAAAACAAACATATCAAAATTAATGGGATGCAGCTAAAGAAGTGTTTAAAGGGAAATTTATAGGGGTGCTTGGGTGGCTCAGTTGGTTAAGCATCTGCCTTCAGGTTGGGTCATGATCTCAGGGTCCTGGGATTGAACCCCGCATCAAGCTCCTTGCTCAGCAAGGAGCCTGCTTTTCCTTCTCCCTCTGCCCCTCCCTCCTGTTCGCATTCACTCTCTCTCTCTGTTTCTCAAATAAATAAAATCTTTAAAAAAATTAAAGGGAAATTTATAAAACTAAAATTCTTACATTAGAAAAGAGAAAAAAAAAAAAAGGAGGAAAAGTCTCAAACAGCCGAAGCACCCACTTCAAGAATCTAGAAAAAGAACAAAGTAAACCTAAAGCAAGAAGAAAGAAAATAATAAAACTAAGAACAGAAATCAATGGAATTGAAGAGAAAAATATGAGATGATTTCACTGATTTATGAAACAATTTGAGCAACACAATAAATTATGTAGTATTGGATTATAGCCTCAAGTATAAAATAAATGTACATGAGTCCATACTGACATTAATAAAAAATTTCTTAAATGAAGGAAGCACCCAAGGAGATTATTATAATTGCTTAATTTTGGGAAACAATCAGATTGTCTAATATGAAGCTCTTGGCACATAAAATTTCAATAAATGGTAGCTATGAGAGGTAGCTGTGATAATGTCCCATGTTATAATGACAAAACAAATTATGTCAGAGAGATGAAATAAGCCAGCAAGGCAAAACATGCAATCATTCTCTTCTAATGCCAAAGCTAGTTTTGTTCTACAATATTAGGTTCTCTCTTTTATAACAGAATGTGAAATATAAAGTAAAAAATTTGTTTCCAGTAGCCCAGGTCCCCTATGCCTTGCAACAAAAGACTGCTATTCTCACTGAACTAGAGGGCATCAGGACTTAAGACCCAAAGCTACTGAGTCACTTTATGTTCTAGGACTGGCTGTCCTAAATGGAAAAGTAGCAAAATTTCTTTCTCACCATTCTATAGTCAAAGCCTCCTCTGGATAGATGGGAAATTTGCTCTGTTCCTGTTTATGTGCATTTTATTCCCTAAGTATTTCTGCTTGAAACAGACACATATAAACACACTCTGATATTTTACTGTGCCCAGAAAGATCTTAAGCAAAAGATGGAAATGAAAAGTGACCAGATGGAAATGAAAAGTGACCTCTGAGAAAGAGAGAGAGAAATGCTCTCTCTGGATGACACCCTAAAGCAACGCACTCCCTGCCCCATCTTGTGTGAGGGTAGGTGGAACCTGTGACTTGCTTCTAACCAATAGAACATGTCAAATGTGATGGAATGTCAATTCCTTGATTAGGTTATGTAATGTGGCAAATGTGATGGGATGTCACTCCCATGATTGTGTTATACTATATAAGACTCAGTCTTGGGGCGTCTGCCTTCGGCTCAGGCCATGGTCCCAGGGTCCTGGGATCGGGTCCCTCATCGGGCTCCCTGCTCGGCGGGAGGCCTGCTTCTCCCTCTCCCACTCCCCCTGCTTGTGTTCCCTCTCTCGCTGTGTCTCTCTCTGTCAAATAAATAAATAAAATCTTAAAAAAAAAAAAAGACTCAGTCTTAGCAGACTGGAGCAAAAGATTCTCCCCTTGTTGACTTTGAAAAAGTAAGCTGCCATGTTTTGAGAGGATGTATGGAGAAGGCCATATGGCAAAAAACTAGGAGCAGTCTCTATGAGCAGAGGGTAGTCTTCCACCAAAAGCCAGCAAAAACCAGGGATCTCAGTCCTGTAGCTGCAAGGAGATGAATTCTGCCAACAACCTGAATGAGCGTGGAAGTGAATTCTTCCCTAGTAGAACCTCCAGAACATAGCCCAGTCAGCACACTGATTGCAGTCTTGAAAGACCTGGAACAGAGAACCTAGGTATGCTGTGCCCAGACTCCTGACTCACAGAAACTGAGATAATAAATGTTTGCTGCTTTAAGCCACTAGTTTTGTGATCATTTGTAATGTAGCAATAGTTAACTAATACACTCCTTTTCCTTTGCAGCTAAAGAAGTCTACTCACAGAAGTGAAGACACACAATGTCAGTTTTCATCATTTAATTATCATAGAGGAAAGTCTATAGGATCCGCAAAACCATTACCAAGTCCAAGTGCAACCCTGGCATTTTGCTGCCCTTGGGGTAGATGATGACCAGCCTCAGGGCACCTGGGTAGCTTAGTTGGTTAAACGTCTGCCTTCAGCTCAGGTCATGATCCCAGAGTTCTGGGATTGAGCCCCGAGTCAGGACCCCTGCTCAGCAGGGACTCTGCTTCTCCCTCTCCCTTTGCCCCTCCCCCACTCTCATGTTCTCTCTCATGCTCTCTCTCTCTCAAATAAATAAAATCTTTTTTTAAAAAAGAGGATGACCAGCCTCACAAGGAATGATTTATTTTCTGTGGGCTGTCAGTGCTCTGAAGTCTATAAAGACCCATCAAAGCCCAAAGCTCAGATCTTCAACCTCTCTTTCCCCTCTCCATCCATAATCTTCCCATCAATCCCTACTTGCACTGCCTTCCACCTGCCAACTTAGCTCTTTCCAATCAAGGCCAGATCTCTGGGTCCTTCCCAATTCCCCAAGTCTGGCTCCCTTTGACTTCTTGGCTTTATATTCTAAAGCCAGGCACCTAAATGTCATCACCAAAATGAAATCGGTGTGATGATTACTGTTTTCCCAAAGGGATAAGAAAACGGAATCTTTCTTAAAAACCAAAAAAATTCATAAGAAAACAAGTCTATCCCTTGGCACATAGTTTAATCCTCACATCTCTAAGATTGGCCATTGTACGTATGTAGGCAGAAGGCAGCTATCTATTTTTTTTAAGTCTAAAAATTAAATATCTGATCTCACCTCAGCAGGCTTCTTGTGTTCATTTGGAATTCTTGACTTGCTCCTATACATTGAGCCAGAAGTAAAGGAAGTGGAAGGACCTGCAAAAGATAATTAGACAAAAAATACTGAGACTTGCTAATATTACTAAATGTCACAAAACTAAATGTCATCCAAGAGAATATGAAAGGTATGATGGAGAAGAGCACAGTGATCTCATACCACTGAAGAAAACAGTTAAATTGCAATCAAGAAAGACTCATAATGGTGTTTAACGACATTTATAGATGACCTCCCAGCATGTAAAAGCTTCAACAGTGCTAATGCTGAGGAGGTTTGATTTGGTGTAGTCATACTTCACAACATTTTGTAACAATATGATTCACATTCCACCTGGAGAAAAAGTATCTGCAAAAGCAACTGGAAAAACTAAAAATGTGAGGCAAGTAATCTGTGTATCCTTCAGCCCTCCCCCAAATGCTACAAATGATGATTCACCCAGTCAAACATTTAATACCTAGTTACAATTGGAATTGTAGGGCCTATAATTTATGCTCTCATACTTTTTGTCCTTTCTAGAAAAGTACTGTTAAATCATTATTAGATTTGGCTTTTGTTGTTTTGGTAAATGAAAAGTAAAGAATAAAATGCTATATGCCACAAAAAACCCCACAATTTTCCCACCTATTTCTAATGAAATTTAAATGAATAAGAAAAATAGTACCCTAAGCTTTCCTTCCTAGATACGTTATTTTTTAACCACTGAAAGAAACATGAAACAGCTTGTCTTCAAGTCAAAGAATAAACCCTCAAAGAGTATAGATACAGAGTTACCAACGGTTGGCCGGTTCTACTCACTCTCGTCTGAACTGTCACTGCTGCTGAGTGTTCTATGGCGTTTCATCCTGGAGCATCCTGGGAAAGAGAACAACACTGAATAAAACAGTCAACACACACACACATCCGTTTCAAAGGCAGTCAACACTGCCCTATAGATCCCAAGAAGCAGCAGCAGGCAAATCACACAAATCAAATTATTTCTGCCAAAAATATTCTCAAATGACAGTGATGGGAGAAGGATACTATCAAATTCTCCAACACGGAGGGTAACAAAGACTGAGGAGGCCACATATGAGCCTTAGGAGGATGCCCAAGCAGCACTGTATCAATGGTCCAGAACTGGCTGCCTCAGAGGGGACCACATGACCACTGTCCACCCAAACAAAAGTGGGTAGCCATGTGGCCATCACCAGCTAGGGAACCCCAGTAGCGGAGGAGCAGGAAAGGAAAAAGCATTTGCAAGGCAGAGCTGTCAAGGGCCAAGGTCAAAAGGCATGAGACATAGTTGGCTGAAGAAAGAACAAATGAGGCATGTCCCACCTTTAAGAGCACAACCATACTGCTTTTCTGTCTGCCCTTTTTCCCTTTCTTTCTCCCTGCCCCTATCCCCCAAACAACTAGCCTAATTTAAAATTTATACACACACACACACACACGCGCGCGCGCACGCGCACACACACATACCACAGGAAAGCTTTTTAAAGTAATTTTCACCAGTTTCACTGGTGACCTGAGCCAAAATCAAGAGTCGGACACTTAACCAACTGCGCCACCCAGGTGCCCCTATTTACTCCCCATTTTTGCCTATAGGGGTGCCTGGGTGGCTCAGTTGGTTAAGCGTCTGACTCTTGGTTTCAGGGTCCTGATCTCAGGGTCCTGAGATTGAGCCCCACGTAGGGCTCTGCACTCAGTGCACAGTCTGCTTGGGATCCTTTCCCTCTTCCTCTCCCTTCCCCTCTGCCCCTCCCCCTGCTCACATGTGCTCTCTCTCTCAAATGAACAAATAAATACAATCTTAAAAAAAGAGAGATCATCAGCACTTGAAAAAAAAAGAAAGCTCCTAATATTGTGAAAAATGTATAATGGGTTTGACTAAAACTTAAAACTTAAGTGCCCTTCCTTGTGTATATGTGGCCAATGGCAGATAAAAAAGAGGCACAACTTTTCTGGAAACACACCAGCACTAGAGTATAGAAGAATGGAAGGTGCTCCAAGTTACAAAGCAAGTACTGAAGAAATGAACTAGAAAAGACAGTGATACAATGAGTAACTGACAGTCTTCTATGTGCCACAGTATACAAAATGCTATTAGAGGCGATCATGATTCCACAAGGAATAAAGGTCAGAGCTACTGCCTTTGAGCCACTCAGAATCTACAAAGGAGATAGAAACCCTAGTACAAGGCCATTGTGAGCAATTACGGGGAACAGAAACAAAACTGTGTTAAAAAGCTAACAAAGTTCCACTTCTGGCATGACAGTGTGAAGAGCTTCACCAACCCACTCCCCAGTGAAACTGGTGAAAATTACTTTAAAAAGAAACAAAAAGCTATTCATTTAAAGTCTCTAGCAATGGCTTTAAGGGCATACAGCAAATGAAGACGCATTTATTAAAGAAAATCTACTAAAACTCAGTAAGAAAGAATTTGTGGTATTTGGACCTCTCCCAGCACAGATTTCATACCAGACTGGTGCAGCCAAGAACACAGAGCTCCCTCTCCCTCAGCTCCCAGGTGTAAGGCTTTCCTCCTGGGAGGAGCAGGATGACAGCATTTTTCATCCTGCCCCAGCTACCTGTTGCTGAGGTTAAGTTCCAGACAAGAGTAGCTGAGAGGTTGGGCCTTCCTTCTTCCAGATGGCCCCCGCTCCTGGGATGGAGGCTATACCTTGGCTGTGGTGCCACCAAGAATACTGAGGCTCCAACTGCCCTGACTCCAGCTCATCGAGTGGGGGTTCTACATGAGGAGAGGCAAACCTAGGAGACCTGGGGCTACCACTCAGAGGGAAATACATCATTGTCCCCACCCTCTACACTAGAGCTGTGGCTCAGAGACTTTGCCCAGGGGGAGAAGTAGACCATAGAGGAGAGGGCTCGAAATCTCTCCCCATTGGGAGTTGACTTCATTTGCAACCGAGTGTGGAGAAGTTCGAGCCTAGGCTGGCTAGCATGCTGGAGAACCAGGGAAAGAGAGAGCTGGGAGGAACAATCCTGGGGTCAGAAAAAAATCTCAAATACTGATCTCAGGAACTATCCCTTTGAAGGAGCTCTAGTTTGACTGGATCAGTTTGTAGAACAATTTATGTCCCAGGGTATTAAAAACAACAGAGCAATCAGCCAGTTCAGCTTAACAGTGTGGTGTGGTGAGGGAAAAGTCAAAAAGAGCCCTGCCAAAACCAATGTCATCCCAGGGTGACTGGGGCATAACAAAGGCTGCACCCCTAAGAAACAACAAGACTTACACTGCAGGGCAAAAATGGGGAGTAAATAGGGGCACTTGGGTGGTGCAGTTGGTTAAGTGTCTGACTCTTGATTTTGGCTCAGGTCATGATCTCAGGGTAGTGAGATGGAGCCCCGTGTCAGGGCTCTGTGCTGGACATGGAGCCTGCTTAAGATTTTATCGCTCTCCCTCTACCCCCACCTCCTCTGCCCCTCAAAAAAAAAAAAAGTGGGGAGTAAATAGACTTTAGTAAAATAATCCAGCCAGTCATTAAAGAAATAAGCAAATAACAAAGTGCCCTGGGCGGGGGTGCGGGGGGGGGGGAATGCCAGTACCCAGTGTTGCTACATTATATTATCTAAAATGTCCAGTTTCCAACAAAAAATTATGAGACATACAAAGAAACAGGAAAGTATGACCTACACAGCAGACAAAAAAGCAATAGAAACTGCCTGTGAGAGCAACCAGATATCAGATTTGACAGGTAAAGACTTCAAATTAGCCATATAAATATGTCCAAAGAGCTAAAAAAAACAAAAGAAAACAAAACAAAACATCATTAAAGAAATAAAGGAAGGGGGCGCCTGGGTGGCTCAGTCAGTTAAGTGTCTGCCTTCAGCTCAGGTCATTATCTCAGGGTCCTGGGATCGAGTCCCGCATCGGGCTCCCTGTTCAGCACTGCTTCTCCCTCTCCCTCTGCCTGCCACTCCCCCTTGCTTGTGCTCTCCCTCTCTCTCTGTGTCAAATAAATAAATAAAATCTTAAATAATTTTAAAAAAAGAAATGAAGGTAAAGAAGTAAAGGAAGGTAAGACTATCAATAAAGAGGTAGAAAGTATAAAAAAGAACCAAATGGTAATTCTGGCATTGAAAAGTACAATAACTGAAATGAAAAAATTCACTAAAGGGGCCCAACAGCAGATTTGAACTGGAAAAATAAAGAATTAGTGAACCTGAAATAGATCAAAAGAGACTATGCAAGCCAAAGAACAGAAGAGAAAAAAGATGAAGAAAAATGAATAAAACCTCAGAGAAATATGGGACACCATTAAGTGTACCAACATATATGGGAGTACCAGAAGGAAAGGAGAGAGAAAGGAGCAGAAAAAATATTCAAAAAAATTATGGCTGGGGCGCCTGGGTGGCTCAGTAGGTTAAGTGTCCAACTCATGACTTCAGCTCAGGTCATGATCTCAGGGTCGTGAGATCAAGCCCCGCATCAGGCTCTGAGCTCAGTG
Organism: Phoca vitulina; assembly: GCF_004348235.1. Lineage (NCBI taxonomy): Eukaryota > Metazoa > Chordata > Mammalia > Carnivora > Phocidae > Phoca > Phoca vitulina. The sequence continues at coordinate 18,931,988 of NW_022589738.1, read as the reverse complement.
CGGAGTCTGCTTGAGATTCTCTTTGTCCCTCTGCCCAACCCCCCCACCTCTCCAAAATAAATCTTGGGGTGCCTGGGTGGCTGAGTCGGTTAAGCGTCTGCCTTCAGCTCAGGTCATGATCCCAGGGTCCTGGGATCGAGCTCCACATCAGGCTTCCTGCTCAGGGGGGAGCCTGCTTCTCCCTCTCCCTCTGCAGCTCCCCCTGCTTGTGCAAGCTCTCTCTGTCAAATAAATAAATAAATAAAATATTTAAAAAAAAGAATTATACATGGGGCGTCTGGGTGGCTCAGTCGTTGGGCGTCTGCTTTCGGCTCAGGTCATGATCCCAGGGTCCTGGGATTGAGCCCCGCACTGGGCTCTCTGCTCCGTGGGAAGCCTGCTTCTCCCTCTCCCACTCCCACTGCTTGTGTTCCCTCTCTTCACTGTGTCTCTCTCTGTCAAATAAGTAAATAAATAAAATCTTGAAAAAAAAAAGAATTATACAAAAAAAATAAATCTTTAAAAAAATTATGGCTGAAAAATCCCCAAATTTACTGAAAAAAATTAATTTGCACATTCAGGAAGCTCAACAAACTCTAAGTCATTTATACTACCACCACTACCACTACCATCTGCAAAGAGATCCATAAACAGGTACATCATGGTAAAACTGCTGAAAGCCAGACAAGGAGAAAATCCTAAAAGTAGCAAGGGAAAAGTGACTCCTCACTTATAAGGTAGCTCCAATAAGATTAACAGTTGACCTTTCATCAGAAACAGTGAAGTCAGAAGGTAGATAAGATATTCAAAGTGCTCTACAGTGATGGTTGCACGTATCAGTTAATATATTAAGAATCATGAAGTTGTACATTTTAAATGGTTGAATTGTATGGTATGTAAATTATATCTCAATAAAAGCTGTTCTTAAAAAAACTAACAGGATTAGCACAAGTATCAAAATCATTGATCAAATTTCTATTTGTCCTACTGTTAAAGTCAACTGAGTATTTTTAAAAATTGAGATATAACTGACATATAACACTAAATTAGTTTCAGGTGTACAACATAATGATTCAATGTTTGTATATATTGTGAAAGCTGAAGACTATTTTTTATAAACTTGTTTTATTTTTTTTCTAGAGGGAGGGAGGAGGGGGGCGGCAGAGGGAGAGAGAATCTTAGGTAGGCTCCATGCCCATGCAGAGCCCAACACAGGGCTTGATCTCCCAACCCTGAGATCATGACCTGGGCTGAAATCAAGAGTTGGACGCTTAACCAACTGAGTTACCCAGGTGCCCTGAAGGCTATTTCTTTAAATAGAACATTACCCTCCTATCATATAAATTCTGGGGGCTACATCTGGCTCCTTAGCGTAAAACTTAAGACATTCAAAGGCTCTTCTGAAATGCAAACAAAACCAACAACAGTAACAAAATATAAAAAATATTATATATAAAATATATCAAAAAGTAATGTGTAATTTAAAGTCACAACGAATACAGAAATTAAAACGAAAATAAAAGTAGTATATTTTCTAATTATTTCCTATTGAATGCACTTATTCCCTATTGAGTAGAACTTCATTTGTCTGATATCATTGGGATGTTCCATATATGTAAACTTTCCAGAGAAATGCTATGCCCAAACGTTTAAAATCCTGTTATCAATGGGAGCTTTTCTAAAATACAGATTTATTAGTATTTCATTGTTGCAGTAACAAGTTACCACAAACTCAGTGGCTCAAAACAACACAAATTTATTATCTTACGGTTCAGTGGGTCAGAAGTCTGATACAGGTATCACTGGGCTAAAATCAAGGTATCAGTGGGGTTGCATTCCTTTGTGGAGGCTCGAGCAGAGAATCCATTTCCTTGCCTTTTCCATCTTCTAGAAGCCACTCACATTCCTTAGATCTTGGCCATCTTCCTCAATCTTCAAAGCCAGCAACACTGCATGTCTCTGACCCTGCTTCTGTCATCACACCTCATTCTCTGACCCTCTCTTCTGCCTCCTTCTTCCACTTTTAAGGACCTTTGTGATTACTTCAGGCTCACCCAGAAAATTCAGGATAATGCCCCTATTTTAAAGTCATTTGATTAGCAACCCTAATTCTCCTTTGCCATGTAACCTAACATATTCATAGGTTCCAGGGATTAGGGCATAGACATCCTGCCAACCACAACCTAATATATTTTTGCATTATTAAAAGTAAATATACTCCACAAATATACCCAACAGATTTCTGATAAAGGTAGAAAAGTAATTCAACAGAGGAAAGGATAGCCTTTTCAACAAATGGTACTGGCACGATAGTAAAAAAAAAAAAAAAAAAAAAAAAATGAACCTCATCCTAAGTCTCATACCTTATACAAAAGTTAACTCAAAATGGATTATGGACTTAAATGTAAAACTATAAAACTTTTAGAAAAACATAGGAGAAAATCTTCAGGATCAAGGGCTAAGCAAAGAGTTCTTTGACCTGACACCAAAAGCATGATCTGTCAAAGAAAAATCGACCTCCATCAAAATGAAAAACAACAACAACGACAAACCAAAACCCAACTAGTTCTGCAAAAGACTGTTGAGAAGATACAAAAACAAGCTACGGAACAGGACAAAATCTTTATGAACCACACATCCGACAATGAACTTGTATCTAGAATATGTAAAGAACTCTCAAAACTCAACAGTAAGGGAACAAATGATTCTGTTAAAAATGGGTGCTGGAGTGGCTCAGTCGGTTAAGCGTTTGATTCTTGATTTCGGCTCAGGTCATGATCTCAGGGTCATGAGATTGAGCCTGAGCCCCGCATTGGGCCCTGCACTCAGCAAGGAGTCTACTTGAGATTGTTTCCCTCTGCTCCTTCCCCTGCTCTCTCTCAAATAAATAAATAAATCTTTTAAGAAAATGGTTGGAGAATATCCAAATGTCCAAAAGACTTGAACAGACATTTCATCAAAAAGCAGTATGAATGGCAAATAAGCACATGAAAAGATGCTCAGTATCATTAGCCATTAGGGAAATGAAAATTAAGACCACAATCACTGAACTAAAAAATAGTGATAACACAAATGGTGAAGATGTGAAGAAACTATATCACTCATACACTGCTGGTGGGAATGTAAAATGGTACAGCTATTCTAGAAAACAATTTGGCTATTTCTTTAAAAATTAAACATGCCACTACCATAGGACCCAGGAATTGCACTCCTGGGCATTTAGCTCAGAGAAATGAAAATTTATGTTCACACAAAAACCTGTACACAAATGTTTATAGCAGCTTTATTCATAATGGCTCCAAACTGGAAACAACCCAGATGTCTCTCAACAGGTAAATGGTTAAACAATCTGTGGTACAACCATACCATGGAATACGACTCAGCAGTAAAAAGGAACAAAGTATTAATACATGCTATAATATGAAAAACATACATAAAACATGTAAAAAAAAAACTTAGCAAAATATTATGCTCAGTGAAAGAAGCCATAAACACAAGATCACTTACTGTGTGATTCCATTTATACAAAATGTCTAAAGCAGTGGTTGCCTAGGGTTGGGAGTGGGAATGCAGACTGACTACAAATGAGCATGAAGCTTTTTTTGCGAGGGGGGTGACAGAAATATTCTAAAATTGGACAGCGGTGATGGTTGCAAAACCCTGTAAATACACCAAAACTCACCGAATTGTATACTTAAAATACATGAATTTTATAGTATATACATTATACCTCAATAAAGCTTAAAAAGACCTTTAAAAGTTATTGTAACATTTTAGGGGCGCCTGGGTGGTTCAGTTGGTTAAGGGCTGCCTTCAGCTCAGGTCATGATCCCAGGGTCCTGGGATCGAGTCCCGCATCGGGCTCCCTGCTCAGCAGAGAGCCTGCTTCTCCCTCTCCCTCTGTCTGCTGCTCTGCCTACTTGTGCTCTCTGTCAAATAAATAAATAATCTTTAAAAAAAAGTTATTGTAGCATTTTACCAATGAGAGTTTTTAGGCAGAGTTAAGAAGAGTTAGCAATAGAAAAGTTCTTTGTCTATTGAACATTACCTCCAGATGGATAATTCATACTGGGATTGAAGGTAGCATATGCCATAAAAGAAATAGTTATATTCTCCAAAAACTCTCAGTGAAGAAAGCCAACTGAGCACGGACCCTACCCTCTCTCCTCTTCCCTGAGTTTCAGGAGATCCATGACTTCTTGTGAGATAGATATTCCTCTCATCTGAAGTTCTGGTCTTAGGAACTTTGGCTAAAACAGTATCCCCATTTTCTTTTCATTAATTAATTAATTGATTAATTAATGTTCTTATTTATGTTTTTATGTATGTAATATTTATGTTTTTATTTTAATTCCAGTTAGTTAACATACAATGCTATATTAGTTTCAGGTGTACAATATAGTAATTTCCATTGTTTCCATTGGTTATTGGTTATCAAACTGTTCATGACCAAGGGAGGTGCAAATTTTTAAGAAGCTGCAAAATTTTGTGTTTTTAAAAACGATTACAGTAACAACCACTTTTTATGAAAGATGGAAACAAAAAAATCTTGCATTATCAGTAAAGAGTCTAGGAAACAGATTAACTAACACCAGTAACACCAGTCCTGGGAAATAAGAAAGTGGGTTGTTAATGATTTTTAGAAAAGAAAACACAGCAAGCAAAATTTTTGGGTTTGGGCTGTTACAGTGCATTGATCTGTCTGTCCATTTCTGTGATAGCACTGCTGTTTTAATCACTGTAGGAAAATTACAAAGAACAGTACATGCAGCACAATGATAGTAAATCTTTAGATCTGTCTTTATTTATTATTTCTAATTACAAAAGTCCTATAAATATCACCATCATCAACCAGCCATTTTACAGATGAGGAAACTGGGGTTCAGAAACATTTAAGGGACATGCTTGGAGCCACATGGCCACCAGAGGGCAGAGCTGGCAGGTATATCAGGAATGGGTACTCCAAGTTGACCCTGAGACCTTAGGCAGGCTGGGAGGGATGACAGCAGGAATGCTGCCCCTTCTAAGCCCAGCCTCCTCAGCGTGACCTTGGAGGCCCACAGTATTCTGGTTCCAATCTGTTAGGCCTCATCAGCTGCTGTTCCCTACCTCCAGCACATGCTAGGCCCAGTGAGATTCCATGAACACATCTTACCTCATACCTGATGGCCTTTGCACGGAGCTCTTCCCTCTGTCTACAGTTCCTTCTTTGTTAACCCTGACCAGCCCATTTGCCCCTAACCTGGTCCTACCTCTTTGTTGAATCCCCTCAGTGAAGGTCTCCAGATAGCCCTCTCCCACAATTATTCACTCCTTTGCTTTCTGAGTCTCTGTGCATGCTTTTGCCAGTGTAAAAAGCACCTTGCTTATACTGTAAATATTCTTTACATGGTCAGCCCTGCCACTAGACCACAACCATCTTAAAAGCTGGGACTATGTCACATTCATCTTTTACTCTCAAGTCTTAGCACAGTGTCCTGCACAAAGTAAACATTCGAAAGAGTAACAGACGCTATGGTGCCCCAGCCAGATCCCTTTTACCTAGCCAACATATCCACCTCCCAGCTACTGCCTGTTGGCTGCTAATGGTTCACAGCTGTCCCCCTCACTAAGCGCAGGAGTCCTGTCAGGGAGATTATACTCCCCCAGTCTCCCTCCCGGTGGGGGCCAGCAACCAGTTCTACATCCTCCCCCCACTCTACCCAAAACATGATAAGGCTAGACTTCCCTAAGACCACATCCTTACTTTAGCTCCTTCTTCCCTACCCTCTTGTCCTCACTCCCTTATCAGTTTCTCCTGAGAGCATTCCTTCAATAAATCATACATGTTCAAGTACTGTCTCAGGTTCTGCTTCTAGGCACCCATACTACTCAAGACAATATGTAAGTCTTCACTAAGTGGTATACTTTTCAAAGTACTTCAGAATAAAATTTTTTGCAAAGCAAAACTATAAATAAATACAATGCAATCTTGGAGTAACTTCATGATGCACCTCAATGTCTTATATTTGGATATATTATTCAGCTGTTTATTTTCTAATCCTCTATTCAGGGTAGAGACTTTATAAAGGCATTCTTTTCTTCCTTACCTCCCACACTGAGTATGCCTTTGTTTTGGCAGAAATGAAACGTGCACCAGCCCTCACCTTGCACCCTTGGGAACAGTAATTTGACGGCAGTTTTCAGATCTTATTCCTAGTATAATCTCAACCAAAATGATTAACAGCATGCTGATTTATTTTAACGGTGACTGTAAGCCAGGCAAAATACAAATGTATAAAGTAAATGCCTTCCTTGGGTGAAACTCCCTTTTAAAGGAGCACTGTCTGGAAGTTAACCCAACTGGGATTATTTGGGACTGGAATCTAAGTCTGTGGTTTGGTGGCTACTTGACTCCCCATTAATATTCCCACAGAAGAACAGGCAGGCAAGGAAAAGTGATTAACTTAAACACAGCCCTTTCCTTCTATATGCCCAAGAGACAGACTTTTGAAATGTATGGTCAGTGCAAGGAGCTCCTTTTCACTGCCTTCTGTGGGGCCACGCAGCAGTTTAAAACATAATCTGAGGCTCTGCTTTAAACATATTCACACCTTTTGACCCAGGAATTCTACTTCCAACATTCATCTTTGAAAAATAATCCAAAACACAGAAAATAATTATGGACAAAAATGTCCATTAAAACTCCATAATAAAAATAATAACTGAGGGGCGCCTGGGTGGCTCAGTCGTTAAGCGTCTGCCTTTGGCTCAGGTCATGATCCTGGGGTCCTGGGATCGAGCCCCGCATCGGGCTCCCTGCTCTGCGGGAAGCCTGCTTCTCCCTCTCCTGCTCTCCCTGCTTGTGTTCCCTCTCTCGCTATCTGTCAAATAAATAAATAAAATCTTTAAAAAAAAATAATAATAACTGAAACCTGGCTATCAAACAAAAGAGGAATAATTAAAGCATATTAATATTATATTTCATTCAATCATTTAAACATGTATAAGGGGAAAACTTTATGTTAACACGTCAAATGGAAAAAAACTAAAAATTGGTTTTACAGTGAGATTACATGAAATAAAATATATAGAAAACAGATGAAGGCCATAAACCAATTTACCAACATTAGTTACATTAGTAACATTAAAGTGATGGATTTTGGGGTGATAAAAAAACATTCTTCCCAAATTTTTCCATTGTCCACATTTTTCCAGTACACATATAGGGCATTTATAATTAGAAAAAAATACTTCTAAGATTTCAAGGTATCTGTCACTCATGCCACCCACAAATGATGCAGCTGACCTGAAACACTGAGGCTATAAAAATAGCTGTCACTGCCATTCAACATGGACATTAACCAGAGCTGGAAAAAAAATCCAGAAAAGCACAATACAATCAATTTGATAGAGAAGCCTCCATATTATAATGGTAGTCCAAAAAGCACAAAACTTTGCAGTTTGGGAAAGACAAATATCTAAAGCAGTCGTTCTCAACTGAAGGCAATTTTATCCTCCAAGGGACGCGTGGTGATGTGTAGAGACATTTTTGGTTGTCACGACTGGGAAGGGGGCTATTACTGGTATCTATGGGGTTAGAGGCTAGAAAGGCTGCTAACCATTCTACAACCCAAGGGATAGTCTCTTACAATGCACAGATGTATCTGGTCCAAATTGTCAATACTGCCAAGGTTGAGAAATTTTGCTCTAAAAGGATGAAGCAGAAACAAGACGTAAGGGTAGAAATGATTGACTTGAGTTTATTCTCCCACTCACAGAGTAAAAGTAACAAAGGGGCACTCCCTGAAACCTAAAGGCAATTTTATCAAAAAGAAAGCAGGACTTTGAGCAATGCTTAGGGAACTTAGAGAACTCATCAGCTCAAGAAGTGGAACAGAATGAAAATGTAAACAGGTTCAAGAAGGACTGAGATAAAATCAGGGTGGATAAATCCATGATGGTATTTGGAAGTAATCCTTAAGTAAAGAAACATCTGAAAAGTCCAGCTGCCTTAGGCTTTCAGGAAAATATCCTCCAGAGCCATTAACAGAGACAGACGTTTGAGTTAGGTCACTGGTCAGCCCAAAGCGGAACTCTTCTTATATCCTTAAGGGTCAAGTCCTGCCCATGTGGGCAAAGAACCTCCTAAACTATTCCTTCAACAGAAATCATGAATGCTATAAATATGTTTCTTGAGCTGATTAGCTCTGCTTTGGGGAAAACAATACTAATCTCCATGTTGAAGCTATTTGAGTCTGCTGCCTATGGTTTAATTCGGAATTCACCCCTCTCCACACAACAATTCAATCCATCACACTATTTCAATGCAATGTTGTGGAAACAAAACTTCCCTTCAAGCCTGTTCACCTCGCATATCTTTCTTCTCTACCACATTTCAGTAGTCCAGTGACTAAAGCCATAAATATCTATCTAGAGACTGAGTAAACAAAAAATAAGAAAAAGAACATAGCCTACATATTTTACTGCTTCTCCTCATCCCCAACAAATCTTTGTCTTTAAAAAAGAGATACCAGGGGCGCCTGGGTGGCTCAGTTGTTAAGCGTCTGCCTTCGGTTCACGTCGTGGTCCCAGGGTCCTGGGATCGGTATCAGGATCGAGCCCACGTCCCGCTCCCTGCTCAGCAGGAAGCCTGCTTCTCCCTCTCCCACTCCCCCTGCCTGTGTTCCCTCTCTCGCTGTCTCTGTCAAATAAATAAATAAAAATCTTAAAAAAAAAAAGATACCAGAAGTTGGAGTAGACGAACTTTTCTGTACTTTCTAAAAGACGACTACCTGCATCTCGGTTATTGTGTGTATATGTATGTGTCATTTTAAAGCTTGTTTTTAAAAAGAAAGACACGTCATGTGACTCATGAGTTCCCTGTGACCGGATGAGGAATCTGGAGGTCAACACTTCTCCAAAGCCCTTAAAATGCATTAAAGAAAAAAGAAGAAAATACAAATTTACTTGGGTAGGTTCCTGCCACTCAGAGAAGTATTTCCATGTCAAGCACAGTTATCTCTATTGCCAGGAAGCAGGCTTACCTTCTTCAATATATAGACTTGTTAACAAATTATTTAGGCATATCAAACCTCCTGAGTAGGAATCATTTTGCATAGAAAGGCTAGGCTAGGAAGGGAGTTTAAATCAGGGTTCAGTAAACTTTTTCTGGAAAGGACCAGCTAGCAAATATTTTTGGCTTTATGGACCATATGGTCTCTGTTGCAACTACTCAAATCTGCTATTGTAGCATGAAAGCAGTCACAGACAGTACATAAACAAATGAGCATGGCTCTGCTCCAATAAAACTTTATTATACTGAAATTTGAATTTCATATAATTTTCACATCATGAAATATTATTCTTCATTTTTTAAGCGTTTAAAAATGTAAAAACCATTCCTAGCTCGCAGGCCACACAGAAACAGGTGGCAGGCTAGATTTGACTCACAGGCCATAGCTTGTCAACCTCTGGTCTAAACTACAAGAAATATTTATTATTTATAATATTTATAAATATAATATAAAACAAATATGTACTATTTATAAATAAATAAATACATGCTTATTTATTTACTAATTAATTTTTTTTTAAAGTAGGCTCCACGCCCAGCATGGAGCCCAATGTGGGGCTTGAACTCACGACCCTCAGATCAAGACCTGAGCTGAGATCAAGAGTTGGATGCTCACCGACTGAGCCACCCAGGTGCCCCAAGAAACCTTTATCTTAATGAAAGAAAGAATATTGAAAATCGGAAGCCTACAATTGAATTATCATTCTCCTAACATCACCGCCTCCTTTCTAATCTCTCAGCCCACTGTTTGGCTGATACAGACCTCACTGGAAGATTTCAGCCTGGGTGGTGTATTCTGTGATATTATCTTGACAGATTTTAATGGTCATAGGCCTTTCTAAATTAAAATCTGTTTTATGCCTTTTAGGGGAAAAAAGCCCCAGTTCCAGTAAGTTTTTAAAAATTAGCAGTACATGTTCTTTTTAATTTATGTACATATATTCAACAATTTCAACCACCCAAATAAGTAGGCTTGGCATTTTAAGAATAAAAAGCGATATATGTACAAGACATGAATCCTTTGAAGATAAAATACCATTTGCAAATAAGACTTCTTAAGAATAAAGTAAATCAATAAGAATAGCTTTTACTATGAAATACACAATTCTCTAGATAGAAACACAAACAATTTTTAAAAATAGCAGTTTCCAATATGTCCCATCTGCTGCTGTGACTTGCTTCCACACTGAGATTTTTGCTCACATGTACCCCTAGTACGTTTATAACATCTACCCGATTTAAAGTGATTGTCAGAGTTTATTAGGAGGAAAAATAACCTTTATCCCAGGTTTTCATAACAATAAAAGGCATGTAAGCCTTACATATAAGGTAAAAAAACAAAACAAAACAAAACAGAAACAATCCCAAACTTACTGAGCAAGTTCAAATCCACTGCACACCAACTGTTAATACTGTGCTACTAGAGGGCCGGCACTGTACTGGCCACCAGAACTGAGAAACCAAGTCCTTTGGCTCCCTCAGGACCAGGGTCACAGGACCAGGTGCACCAGACACACTGTCACTATGGCTTGGGTGATCACAGCCTAAAACTGGTAACCAATGATGTGTGACAAACCAATCAGAGAGGGGTTTCGGTGTTAATCCCAAAATCAATCAAGTTGGTTGGGGGTGAAGTGGAGGGGGATTGAGGTTAAACCCTCACCTCCAGTTACAACAATGCCTATGGCAAAGGAGCAGTCAGACATGCAAATTGACATATAAGGGAAAGAGTCAGTACTGACTTTGAGGGCAACAAAAAGTGAGGGAAAATGACATGGCTACAAATCTGCCTCAGAAGAAAGGAACTGGGCCACTTAACACGAGTTAAGTCCCAAGAAAAACCTATCTAGCCTCCCCAGCAGAGGTTCTCAATCCCCATTTCCCATTGGAATCATCTGGGGAGCTTGTAAAAACCTCAATGCCCAAACTGCACCCATTACCAATTAAATCAGAATCTCTCTTCAAAGAACCAGCTTTTGGATTCACTGTTTCTCTCTACTGTTTTTGTTTTCAATTACATGAACTTCTCTTTTCTTTATTGTTTCCTTTCTCCAGCTTGTTCTGAGTTTATTTTGCTCTCCCCACCGCCCCATTATCTTGAGGTTGAAGCTTAGATTATTCATTTGAGATCTTTCACCCATTCCTCATATAAATAAGCATTTAGTGTCATAGATTTCCCACTCAGCACTGATTTAGCTACATACTACAAATTTTCATTTTCATTCAGGGCAATGTATCTTTTTTTTTTTTTTTTACTTCCCTAGAGACTCACTCCTTTACCCATGGATTAATGAGAAGTGTGTTATTTAGTTTTCAAGTGTTTGGAAACTTTTGGGTAGTCTTCCTGTTTTTGATTTCTAGTTTGATTGCATTATGGTCAGTGAATATACTCTGCATGATTTCAATTCTTTTATATTTGTTGAGGTTTGTTTTATGGATTGGGATATAGTCTATTTTGGTGAATGTTAGTTACATGTGTACTTGAAAAGTAAGTATATTATGCTGTTGTGGAGCATTCTATGTCAATTAGATCTGGTTGACTGGTAGTGTATTTTCTTCTATAACCTTGCTGATTTTCTTCTGTCTGGCAGTTCTATCGGTTACTGAAAGGGGCACTGAAGTTCCCAACTCTAATTATGAATTTGTCTATTTCTCAATTCAGTTATGTTGAGTTTTGCCTCATGTACTTTGAAGCTCTGTTATTTGGTTGATACACATTTAAGACTGCTGTGTCTTATGGATGGATTCACCTTTGAATCATTATGTCTCCTCTTGTCCCTGGTAATTTTCTTTGCTCTGATGTCTAATTTATCCGATATTAGTATAGCCACTCCAGCTTTCTTTTGATTGGTGTTTGCATGGTATACCTTTTTGCATCCATTTACTTGTAAACTACCTGTATTATTGTATTTAAATGGAATAGAGTAAAATGTGTCTATTCCATCTTTTCTGGAACAGCAAGGTTGCTCACTCTACTATTTTTGCAACTCCTCTCTAAATTTAGACATATTATCTCAAAATCTCTTATTTCAAAAAATTATCTCAAAATAAAAAATTAACTATTAAAAAAGGAAATACATGATAAAAAGGGTATCTTATTCCTGTTCCTACCATATCTGGAGAATATTAAATTAAGAAGGAAAAGAATCAACTTGAGGACTTGTGAGATTTTCACTCACTGCACTCTCCCAGAAGAAGGAAAGAAACAGGCTAAGAAATAGGTAAATCATACAGGCCTGAGGGTCACTGGAGAGTGACTCCCTATCTGTGGGCCAGTTGGTAACAAGAATGTAACTGTTTTTCCTTAAAGGATAAATATTCACCATACCTGGTGTTCCTGGTTTTTCTTTGGGGGTAGGAACTCTTCTTCCAGTACTTGCATTTTCTTGTTTCCGTCTGGATTTTATTTTACTACTTACTGGCATTTTCAAAAGGTTAACAGGGAGAATTTAAAATGTATAACTTGAGAAGGAATAAAATTCTAATTAATTAGTTCTACCACTTGTTAGTTCTGTAAAAGAAATGATGAGTGAGAAAGCTGGAAAGTACTGACTAAAATGTGGCTTTCTGAGAATTAGTTGTGTTCAGTCATTTATGCCGTTCATGCTTCAGTGCCCCAGGAAGCCAGATTTGGACACAGGTAAGTAGTCATTTGAGACAAAACTGCAAAAGGTTACCCTGAACTGTTTTAAATGCTAACCAAAGGGATCACTAAACAATCTAAGATAAGGACTAGAGAGCATAGATGGAAACTAATTATCTCCTCTTGGCCCTAGGAAACCAAACTTCATGTAAACTAAGAGCATTCATATAGGAATATGAATCACAGAGAAAAGGAAACAGGTTTTTCTTCTCTATCCATTTCTCCTATCATCTCAGTGCTATTTTGATCATTCCGAGTAACAGTGTTTTAAAAAAAAATGGACAGATAGAAAATTAAACTCTCAAAAGTTTGAAATAAAACTCATTGTTGCTGTGTGTGGAAAGTGACTACCCTTATCAAAAATACCTATTATGTCCAGACCATGGTTGATTGTCATAGTGATGAACTTTCCTGGACACTAAGCCTCAATATTTTGTTATCTGAGAATCTGCAGTTTAATTTCATCCTTCAAGATCAAAGGCACATAAATTAACTTGGCACATTGATCTGACGAATCTATGGAAAGCTGCCAGGCAAGACAAGTCCACAGATTAACTCATTAGTTTATAATGCTTAAAACAACTTTGGGCAAACTGTTGAGAGGCTAAAAAACCCAAAGTCATTCACCAATATATCTTTCTATACAGTTCACCGAAAAACATCTAACCTCTACTTGACCACTCAGTGAGAGAGCACACTATTTAACAAGATAATCCATTCCAATTTTTAGACAGCTCTAAATGAAGAAATAACTTTCTATGATCAGAAAAAAATCTGCCTTTTAACTTCCTAATTCTGCCTTTATATTAGATTTATACCTGTTAACAGGTTCAAATCTCTCCCTACCTTTATCCCCAAACTCTCTCTTGACCCTACATCATTTTTCTCTATTTAATACCTAATTTCTTTCTTTCCCTTCTCTTGCAAACTCCTCAAAAAGTAGTCTATGGTTTCTCTTCTCCTCCTTACTTTTAGTCACTCCTCAACAAGTTTCTATCATACCAGAATTCTTGAAAAAATCACCAGTTTGGGCATATTTCCCAAACCTCATCTCTAAGTACCTGTATGCTACATGCTGATCTCTCCCTCCCTCCTTCCCACCACTGCTCTTAAAACAACTGCCTTGGTTTCCAAAGGCTTTTTCTGGGTTCCCTGTGTTGCTCCCTAATATCCTTTTCTTCCTCTAACCATCTCATAAGTGATGGTGTTTCCCCAAAGTGTCCTATACTACACACATGCTTATGGCTCAAAGGAAGGAAACAAAGGAAAGAAAGAGGGAGGGGAAGAGGGAGAAGAAAAAAAAGAACAAATCCAAAACCCCCTGCCAACCATACATATCAACCTGGAAGGTGATTAACACCAAGGCTACTGGTTCTTCCTCCCTTCTAGTGGTCTCCATTGGCACCCTCCTTTATGCTGTCACAAAATCTAGAAAAATCTCTAAATTCTTTCTCTTCTCTCACCCTGGATCAATCATCAAATCCTGCCAAGTTAACCTATGAAATAATCTTCTATATCAATATTCCCATTTTACTTTTTTTTTTTTTAAGATTTTATTTATTTGACAGAGAGAGCACAAGCAGAGGGAGAGAGAGAGAAGCAGGCTCCCTGCTGAGCAAGGAGCCTGATGTGGGACTCGATCCCAGGACCCTGGGATCATGACCCGGGCTGAAGGCAGCCGCTTAACCGACTGAGCCACCCAGGCGTCCCCAATATTCCCATTTTAACCTTCATTTTCCTAGTTTGGGACCTAACTATCTCCTAAAACCAAGACTGTGATAGCAGCTTCCTAACTAACTGGTCTTAGGACTCCTGATCTTGTTGCCCTCAAATTTACCTTCCACCCAACTGCCAGAGACTTATCTGAAACACAAACTGGACTATGTCCCTTCACTGCTGAGAGACTTCAATGGCTTCCCTTTGTCCTTAGACCTTTTCTTAAGGTCCTCATGAAAGCCAACAAGGTCCTCCACCATCAAGCTGCATCTCATTCTGCAGCTTTCTCTCTCACCACACTGCCCTGCTTTTATGCTCTAGCAACACTGAACCTCTGTAGTTCCCATCCCCATGCTGCTTCTCACCCATATGCTTTATTACCATCCCTTCTGCCTGGAAGGTCCTCTTCTCACTTCCTCACTTAGAAACATATAAACTTATCCTTATAAGGCTTAGAAAACATGTCACCTCTTCTAAAAGGCCTCCTTTGTCTGACTCACCCATACCTTGACAATCTCAACAGCAATATGCCCTAGGAATGGCCTGGGTATAGCACCATCACTAACTTAAACTGTTCTGTAACCAACAATATATATATATATATATATATATATATATATATATATTTTTTTTTTTTTTAATCTCCAACTAGAATATGAGCTCCTACCAGGCATGGGCTAGATTTTTTGAAAAATTTGTAATGGATGTTATTCTTCCTTAATCTCTTTGAAAATCCTAAACTTTAAAGTCATTCTAAAATGATTCTCATTGGGAGTGGGAGTAAAATGACTTTCATTTGCTGGTTGCTAATTTGGACAACTGTCCTTACTTTGCAATTTTAGTTTGCAGGCTAACCTTGGAGAAAGTTCATTTCCCTCCTTCATTCATCCCCTCCATTGAGAGGTGCTCCCTCCCAGGATTCTCAGTCCCATCCTACCAAGAGGGAGAAAGGTACACATTTAGACAGTAAGCCAATAATACATTTGTCTCTGGCCCTGCGTCTCTCTCCACTCTCTTGCCTGCCACTCTGAATAGAAGTAACATCTTTTTCTCTCTGTTCATGGGCAATCCTTGACTGCACAGTCAGGGATCATTTCCTCCCTTCACTGAATGTTTTGATCCCCATATCTACAGAAATACAATCCCCAGACATCTCTACCTTTTTTGGGATCTAGAGTCCAGCACATCAGTAACTAGAGGCCCATGACTAACAGTCTCCACTGATTGTCCATAAATAAAGTTTTATTGGAATACAGTCACACCCATTCATTTCTGCTATTCTAGTTATCAACTGCTGTGTAACAAACCACTGCAAAACAGAGTGGCATAAAGCAATCACCATTTTATCACCTCATGAATTCTGTGGGTCAGGAGTTCAGATAAGGCATGGCAGGAATGGCTTTTTTCTACTCTAAGTTGTCTGGAATCTCAGCTGGGAAGACAAACAGCTGGAATCATCTGGAGGCTTCTTCACTTACCTGGCACCTTTAATAGGAATGATTTGGCTTAGCAGATACCATCTCCAGCATGCCCATATAAGACCTCTCCAGCAGACGTGGCTTCAGGGTAGTCAGACTACTTACATGGCAGCTCAGGGGTCCCAGCATGAATATTCTAGTGAACAAGGCAGAAGTTGCATTGCCTTTTATGACTTAGCCTCAGAAGTCGTATACTCTACTGTATCGGTTGAAGCAGTCACAAGTCAACCCAGATCTAACTGGAAGGACACACAGGCCCTGTCTCCTGATGAGAGTAGTGTCAAAAAATCTGCAGCTATGTTTTAAACCTGCATTTATGGTCTTCACATCATTTAGTACAAAGGATCCAGAATTAATGACTCTGACTTAAAATGTGAGGCACATTCAGGTATCAGAGCATCCAAGTTTCAAAAAAAAAAAATCAGCTTCACAAAAGGACTGCCATCAAGGCCCTGACTTGTGAGCAATTTTAATACTTTCCTATTTGTTTCTGAGCAGCCTTTAAGTCTGAACATACAGAACACATGAGTTTTTAAATGTTACAGAAGTAACTGAAGTCTTTAAGAAGAGTAATCTGTATTTGTGTGATAAATAGCAAAAATGGCCCCAATTCTCTACCCTTTTCTTTATTTATGCCCTTTCAATGTGACTTTGAAGCTTCTTCTCACTCCTTGAATCTAGACTAGGCTTTGTAACTTGCTTAGGGCAACAGAATACAGCAGAGGTGAAGGTGTGCCGATTCTGAGCCTTGGCCTCAAGAGGCCTTGCTGCTTCTACTCACTTTTAGAAATCTGCCCAGCTACCATGAAGACAAGCCCGGGCTAGCCTGCTTCAGGAGAAGAGATGTAAAGCCCAGGGCTCCTACCCACTACCATTGCCCCAGCTGACCAGCCAACCTCAAAAGCAGAAGCTCCCTGCTGACCTGTAGTTGACAAAGGCATAAGGGAGACCAGCTAAGAACAGCAAAACCACTCAGCTGAACCCAGCCCAAATAGCCAACTCTTGGAAAAATGAACTAAATATTACTATTTTGAGCCACTAACTTTTGAAGTGATTAGATATACAGCAATAGTTAACTGACAGAATTTAGAAGGCAGTTTTTAATGATAAACTGTACAATGGAAATTTCATCACACACTTCAGACCTACTATACTGAATCACTTCAGACGCTGAATGATTCTCCAGAGCAGGAACTACTGCTGGCCTCTACTGAGAAGGGCACTCAAGCTAATGCCACAATCCCAGAGGGGTCAAATAGCTGACCCAAAAGAAGAAATCTGTAATAGCAGCCATACAAATAACAAACATCACTCCATCTGTAAGACTCTCATCTTACCTGATGCCAAGACAGCCATAAAGTACCTCCTTAGGCTAGAGGTAAGTGGCACCTGCAATCAGCAGTGAATCAGTTAACTAGAATGTCAGAGTAAAACATCCCACATCACTAATGAGAGAAATTATTGCTATTAGAATGCCTGTTCTTTTTAGCTATAATCCCCATCCTCTTTTTAAAAAAATATTTATTTATTTATTTATTTGAGAGACAGAGAAAGCACAAGCACAGGGAGGGGCAGAGGGAGAGGGAGACAAGCAGACTCCCTGCTGACCAGGACTCTGAGATCATGACCTGGGCCAAAATCAAGAGCTGGACACTTAACCGACTGAGCCACTCAGGTGCCCCCTTATTTGCCCCAGTGTTACCCTTTGGTGCACTTCAGTAAAGGAAGGGCAGATACCAATTCAAAAAATTAATTACAGGGGCACCTGGGTGGCTCAGTCGGTTAGGCGGCTGCCTTCGGCTCAGGTCATGATCCCAGGGTCCTGGGATCAAGCCCCACATCAGGCTCCCTGCTCAGCGGGGAGCCTGCTTCTCCCTCTCCCACTGCCCCTGCTTGTGTTCCCCCTCTCGCTGTCTCTCTCTCTCTGTCAAATAAATAATATTAATTACACACATACACACACACACACACACACACACCCCAGAATTCACACATCCAATTATAGGCTGACTTCCAGGCTGACTTCCAAGAGACCCTCTGAGACAGCAAATGTTTGTTCCAACAGTGCAATTTCTCAAAATACTTAGGACATTTTTTGCTTGGATTTGCTTTCTGTTCCTTTGGCATCATATTCCTTTGAATAAGGTCAATGGAAGCAAAACTTTTCCTTTGAGAATGAATTTAATTTTTGGAAACAATCAAATGTCATTCAAAGTCCATTCAAGTGAATATGCAATTGAGGTGTGTAAAACCAGTTTTAGTCAGTCACAAGCTGGGAAAAGAAATTGCAAGGCTGATTTATAATTCCAATTCTACAGTTATTAGCTGGCAGGTTAAAACTCGAAAAGCACAAAACCTTCAATGGCTCCCTACTGCTCACAGCGCTGATTTCAAACTCCTAGGCCTAGTATTCAAGGCACTCCACAGTGTAGCCACAGCTCACCTTTCCAGTCTTATTTTCCTTGCACAGTCTCTTCTCTAGGGAAGCTAAGTCCCTCACTGCTCCCCACTCACATGTCCTGGTGCTTTCTTGCATCCATGCATCTGTTCATACTCCTCCCCTGGACTGCCCTCTATGTCCATGTCATCTGTCTCTATACCCAATACACTGCCCACCACTGTATGTGACTCAAATAAATATTTATTGAATGAATCAATTCCTTGGGTGGCTTATGAAATGGCTCTGAAGGTAATTCCAAAAAGGAGAGCTCCAAAAACATTTTAAGCAAGGGAATAAGTAGCTAGCCTTCAACATGCATTTTGAGGATAAAGTCAGGAAACACTGGAATAGCAATTGATTTGTAGTCATGCTTACTGACTGCCTAAGAAGGCCTAGTCAATCAGGTACTGAGCGAGAAACGAACTAAAAATTCCAGGCTACTCTAGTCTACCTAGACCATGTATCACTGTGTCATTGTATTTAAGACAGCAGGCCTTGGGAGTTCTGGACTTCTCTGGGTTTCTCTCTCAAAATATACAAGTTAAAAACAAACACTACTTCTAGATATATACCTAGAAGTGACATTGCTGGATCATTTAGTAGTTCTATTTTTAATTTTTTTATGATTTCCATACTGTTATCCATAGTGGCTGCAACATTTTACATTCCTACCAACAGTGTACAAGGGTTCTAATTTCTCCACATCCTCACCAACACTTATCTTTTAAAAATATATATAATAGCCATCCTAACAGGTGTGAGGTGATAGCCCATTATGGTCCTGATTTTCATTTCCCTGTTGATTAGTGATGTTGAGCACCTTTTCATATAGCTGCTGGCCATAAATATCCAAAAGAACAGAACTCAGGATCTTGAAGAGATATCTGCACACCCATGCAGCATTATGTATAAGAGTCAAGATACGGAAACAACCCAAATGTCCACTGACAGATGAATGGGTACAGAAAATGTGGCATATACATACAATGGAATATTATTCAACCTTTAAAAAGAAGGGAATCCTACCATTTGCAACAACAAGGATGACCCTGAAGGACATTATGCTAAGTGAAATAAGCCAGTCACAGAAGGAAATACTGCATGATTCCACTTATATGGGGCTATCTACAGTAGTCAAACTCATAGAAACAGAGAGCAGAATGGTGGTTGCCAGGGGCTGAGAGGAAGGGGAAATGGGGAATTACTGTTCAATGAGTATAAAGTTTGTTATATGAGATGAATAAATTCTAGAGATCTGCTGTACAACATAGTGCCTATTAACAATACTATATTGTACACTTAAGAGGGTAGATCTCATGTTAAGTGTTATAACACAAAAGAAGAGAACAAGGAAACTTTTGGAAGTAATGGATATGTCTATTACCTTGATTGTGGTGATGGTTTCACAGGTATATGTATATATCCAAACTCATCAAGTTGTATACACTGAATATATGCAGTTTTTGTGTATCAATTATACCTTAGAATTGCTAAAAAAAAAAAAAAAGCCCACTAGTCTGATAGGTGATGGATATGTCACAAGTTATTATAAACAATAAAGACTCTAAGAATTTATGAGATCCTTGCCCCTCTGATGAAGTTAAGATTGACACAATAATAAACTGGGAATATTTTCAAAGCATCTGTGTGGTGAAATTAGTTTATATTTGGTTGATCCGCATGAAATTGCCATTGTTGTAGGCCAAAATGTTTTGAGTATTAGCAATTTCATATCATTCAACCCAATACTCCAGAATTTTGCTCATGAACAAAAATAAGTAAAAAAAGAAGACACCTTCCTTTGGCTTCAAAGCCCTCACACACTCTGGAGAATCTCAATTCTTACAAACTTTTGAGGACTTATAATAAACAAAGAAAAGAAATACACAAAGTCTTGCTTAAACATATACATAATTTCTTAGTTCAAAACACCTAGTTTCCTTTAGGAGTTGTATTCCACTTACCGGACTCAAGGTAATTAGCCTGTGAGTCCCCAGTGGGGTATTAGGTCTCTCCAGCTACATCTCAAATTTCTAGGTCAGATCTGAGCACCCTCTTCCCATGTTCCATTTGCACACTGCAAATAGGCCATCACACCCAGGATTCCTGAATGTCATTTAATGCAAGGGAAGGCTGTTGATGAAAAGGCGTCTAATCATTATTATCACACGTGGGCTGGGGGAGGGGGCTTGATTTTATCCTCGTTTCTTCTGCTTTTCGTGCCCCAGAGTTGCAGCCAGCTGGCTAGACACCCTGGGTCTCTTTCTGGTCAGAGCAGGAGAAGCCTCATAAGCAGGATTCCTAACCCTGCATGTGTGGCTGGAGTGGTGAGGCAATTACCCTCCATCTTCCTGGGCAGCCGCAACAGGACCCTGAGAGGAGGCGCAGGTGCTGCGACTAACTGGCACACTCCCAGGCTACAGTCAACACCACGTGCTCAGAACAGAGGCTCAATTTTAATCCTTCTGAGACACCATTTCAGGAATCAGCCAATACACAGACATGTAATCAATGTAATGCTTTTGTGTGCTTGTGTGGGTCTTGAGCTGGTGAATTTTCCACGTTAAAATTTTTAGAATCTTCTGCATAGAAATTTTTAGAATTACCCAAGACAAGTATAAATGCAATCTTCTTTTAATGGTAAATGTTATTTCATGAGAAACACTGAATACATAATTTCAGCTCCAATGGTCAGAAGATCCTGTGCTTTCAAGTTTACTGTTAGAAATGCAAAACAGGGACAGCAAAACTCCATCATCCCACCTCTGTTCCCTCAGTACAGGATGTTTTCCTCTTTCAAAGGTCTTTTTTTTTTATAAGATCTTTCATCCAGTGTGTTTTAAATAACTGATTTTCTCTATTTCCCCAAGCAGATTATTGCGTGGTCTAATTAAGTTGTCCCTCAGGAAACATCATCCCTGACATGCAAAGAGAGACAAAACAATGGTGGCAGATTGTGGAAACAGGAATATTTCATTTCCACCAACTGAAAGACTATAAAAATCAAAAGTGCCAAAATTGCTCCTAAGCTATTTATATGCAGTGTTTAAAATATCAGTAAGGCACAGGAGACTGGCAAAAGGTTCTTAGTTTATTTACTGTTTTTCCCAGGTTCTGAATTCAGAACCCCATATTCCTACTTTGACAGTTGACAGCATTACAACCAGGTTCAGAAGGTTCTGTTGCAGACAATGTAAATGATGCCCATTTTTGTATGGACCTTTCTCAGAAGTAAAGCTGAGAGGGAACTGAGTCTCAGATGTTCACTCTTATAGGACTCATCAAATAATTCCATAAAGATTTGATGAAAGACCTTGGGCTGGAATGTGGGAAACCTGGGTGTTAGCTCAAATTTCTAGTTCATTACCACACTATTTTTATTATAGTGGCTTTGTAGTAAATTTTAATCTGGTAGAACAAACTCTCCTCACAAAATTTCCTGATGATTCTTGGGCATTTATTCTTTCCAAAATGCAAATCTGACTGTGACAGCCCTTAGTGTAAAACCCTTCCATTGCTCCCCAGTGCTCACAGATTTCTTTGTAGGCCCCTGTAGGGCTGTGATTTAGTAAGTGGAGAGTACAAGTTTAGGGCCAAAGCTGACTGCTCAAAAGGAGAGGTGAGTCAGTGATACCACCAGAGAGCTCCTTTCTTTGCCCTGGTTCTTCACCAGGCTCACTCTCTCCTTTTAATAAGTATTGAACAAATATTTAACAACGGTTTGCAAGGGTGCTATGTCGGGGTCCCTAAGACCACCTCCAACTTCAATGATTCACTAGGAGGACCCACAGGACTCAGCATATAATCATACTCTTGGCTATAATTTACCACAGTGACAGGATACAAAGCAAAATCAGCAAAGGGAAAATGCACACTAGATGAAATACAGGGGAGATCAGGCACAAGCTTCCCAGAGTCCTCTCCCAGTGGAGTTACACAAGGATGCACTTAATCTCCCTAGCAACGAGTTGTGACAACACATGTGAAACGCTGTCTACTAGGGAAGCTCATTAGAGACTCAGGACCCAGGTTTTGATTGGAGGCTGGTTACATAGGCACCCTCTGACTGGCAAATACCCAAATTCCAGACTCCCAAGAAGGAAAGCAGGTGTTCTGCAGAAACTACATTGTTTGTATAAACAGTTCAGGCACAATGAGCCACCTTTATCAATCAGTTCTGGGAATGGTGGGAACCCTCCTGAAAATCAAGTTCCCAGATGCCCACCAAGGGACAAACCTGTAAGCAGGCCTTTCAAAGTCAGGTCTGCTATGAGACTTTTTTGCACAGATGCCAATCATTAGCCTGGGCAGGCACCAACAAATCCTGTCCAGACGTGGATGGGGGAAACAAAATCATGAGAGTTCTCTGAGCAAGATACTAAGTGGAACAGGAATGGAGACACACCTACCTTCTCCCAGTGGCAAAAAGGAAGGGGCAATGAGGACTGCTTCTTGGGAGAGGCAATGCCTGAGCCAGGTCTGGACACATGACAGATGTTGTGGCATATCTAGATTTAAATCCCAACCAGGTGGGTGACCTTGGCTAGTTAATTCACTAGACTAAGCTATATCTCAGGAAATGAGTGACCCGCATGGACCAGGGCTATTGATCACTTTGATTCCCTGCTTAAACTTTGCATGGCTTCCAAACCTCTTGCAAGGCATGTGGCCTTGCTAGAGGGGGTGCCAACCTACTTCTCCAGCCCCACCTATGCCTCTCTGCCCCTTCACTCTCTGTGATCCAGCCATTCTGGCCGCATTTCAGTGCCTGGAATATGCTTCCTCCTTCTATTTCCAAGGCTCTGCACATACTGTTCACCCCCTTACCCACCCATTGTTCATCATCACCCTACCTACTTCAATATCTAATTCCTATTCATGTTAGATTTCAGTCCAAACGACACTCCTCAGGGCAGCCTTTCCTCACCTGCCCAGAGTATATCAGAACCCCTGTCATTTGCTTTCCAGCACCAGGAACTTTTCCTCTATCACTGTGAGCACATTAAAGTCCATTTTTTTTACACTTACACACTTCAAGAAGGCAGAGACTATGCCTGTGTTATTCACAGTGATAACCTCTGAGCCTAACAGGGTACCTATCACATAGTGGGCATTCAGTAAATGTATGAAAGTATGAACGAGGGTTCATGCTCAGTCCATGTGGTCTGTGGGAGGGCAACTCTGTCCCTCCCTCCCTAACAAATACACACCTTCTGGGTCTAAGGCACAGGACCCAGGCTATACCAACAGGTCATCCAAGGGTTTTGACAGTATTGGGAAAGAGGCACTGCACCTGCTGCAGACAGCCTGTCTGGGAGTGGAACTAACTCAGAGGAAAGCAAAGCTGAGAGAAGGAGATTCAGGGCTGCGATGAGGATATAGCCATACCTACAAGCAGCAGTCCATACACTATTCATTTACCAGTAAACTTTCTTTTTGTTTCTTGTTGAGTTGGGATTCTGACACATGTAACTAAGAATCCCGATACAAAAATAATAACTGGGATTAGACATGTAGGTGGTCCCAAAGAACAACAGAAAGACCATCAGCAAGCCTAACTTGTAATGACCTAAGCTAAGTGGCCTGAGGAATCCTCATCGTTCCTTAAACTATGCACAGGCTTGGTTCTGGTGGTGCAGGGAGAAGACACTCTGGCTGGGGAGTAGAGTACAGGCATCCTGGCTAGTCATAATCCTAAAGACCACCCTGTTCCTCACCACAGGGCTAAAAAACTACTTGCACCTGTGACAGCAGAATCACTTCCTCTCATCTATGAAAACTCGCAGAACCCAGACCTCTCAACAGACTGGAGAGAGACAAAAATCTCCCTTATTTTCAAAGGTGTGGAATATCATCATTACAAATAAAAAGTGTGAATTGCACTCCAAACTCCATTGTAGACCAAATTAATGAAGCACTGGCTGGATAAGAAATAGTCACTACCAGCTAGCATGGGTTCTTCAAAATCAGGACACACTCAACTTACCCTAGACACCTTTCTGTTCCAGTCGCTTAATGCATTCATTGAGATAAATCTTTGTAAGTACAGTATATGTGCAGGTAGCTGACAAAGGCCATCAGGATTGTCCAGTTGGTAGGATGAAGACCTGCAGCTGCAGACAGGTAAACCTGAAAGGTGTCTTGTGGGGGGACACAGAGCTACGTCCTTGGCCCTGTTCTGATCAAAACTCTGATCAGTAACGTAGATGAACCTACTAGGTTACTGACCTACGAGGGGTCTGACCTCTGATGAATGTTACCCCTCCTAGGTCAGTTATCAGAGGAAAGGGGAGAATTCAAAAGCTATTATGATAAGAAAAAAACCAGGATAAAATTTCACTAGAATGTATGTAGAGCCCCTGCAATTTTAAAAACTCTTATTTCCTGAATGCAGGGTGACAGCAGTTCAGTTTTTGATGCCAGCAAATACCACACGGGGTGATGCAGCTACTCAATTTGGGCTGAATTCAGAACATACCATCTACCTCAGTTGGAACAATGAAGTTCCAGTCTGGGTATTACAGAGAAACAATGACTAACAAAAGTGAATCCAGAGAAGGGAACCAAGATTACAAAAAGGTTTGGGAATCATGTCACACAAATGACAGCTAGAAGGGTGAGAATGTAAATTGGTACGGTCATTTTGGGTAGCAAAATGATATAAAACTGAAAACATCCATACCTTGTGACCCAGCAATCTCATTTTAGATACATATCTTGGAGAAACTCTCACAAACTTACATAATTACCAATACAGAATTTTTTATAAAAGCAAAATTCAGGAAGTACTTAGGCTTTTGTCAATAGGAGAGTGGCTAGACAGAATAAGGTCAATTCACACCTGGGATACTTTACAGCCACTGAAAACAATGATGTAGGTCTACTTACCAATCAGGATGGGCTAAGTTTGTCAAAGTAACAAAAGGAACCTAAAATCTGAGCTTAACACAATCAAAGTCGATTTATTCCTTATGCTACATGTTTAAAGTGAGTTGGCAAAAAAGCTAAATGTAGTTATTCTCAGACCCAGGCTGACAGAGGACCCATCTCTATTTGCCAGGGACATGAAAGGCAGTAAATTTCATATTGGCTCTTAAAATCTCCATCTGGAAGTGTACCCATTATACTGTTGACATTTCATTGACCGAAGCAAGTCACATGGCCACACCTAACTTCCAAAGGGGCAGGAACTACAATCCTACCATATGCCCAGAAGGCAGACAGCCAAAAATATTATGTTATATATAATGACTAATACAACATACAGTATGGAAAGATTAATACAAAATATATGAAAAGGTCTACAACATTTTACTGTGTGGACAAAACACATAGACACATTCATAATACCACCATTTATGTAAGTTAAAACAGAGATCCAAAACAAATCTATATGTTGTCTATACATACCTATAGATGCATGAAACGGAGGAGGGAGGAGGATGACACTGGAAGAGGTGATCAAAGGGAAATAATCATTTCTGTAAAGAAAAAATATGACAAAATCTTAACTGCTGAAATTCTGGCTGGTGGAGAGTTGAGTGTTCATTATATTAATGTATGAATTTTTCCACTGTGTTAAAATCCTTGAAATAAGAAGCTGTTGAGGGGCACCTGGGTGGCTCGGTCGTTAAGTGTCTGCCTTTGGCTCAGGTCATGATCCCAGAGTCCTGGGATCGAGCCCTGCATCGGGCTCCCTGCTCAGTGGGAAGCCTGCTTCTCCCTCTCCCACTCCCCCTGCTTGTGTTCCTGCTCTCGCTGTGTCTCTCTTTGTCAAATAAATAAATAAAATCTTTTAAAAAAAAAAGCTGTTGAAAGAACCAGGAATTTTTTAGCCTGAGAAGACCAGAGGTGGGAGATAGGGGAATGGCAAGTAGGAAAATAGATGACTTTAACTGTTTTGGACAAAGGAGATCTGCTCTGTGTGGTAATGAAGGGGAGAGCTGGGCACAATGGTGAGAGTTCCCAGAAGGCAGATCTTGGCTTGGGAATAAAGAATGACCTATCATGGAAAGATGAGTGAGTAGCTTCAAGAATGTGTGGAGGAAAAATATGTATTATTTGGGGGGAAAAAGTGATCAAGAGTCAGACAACTGCCTGTTTCATAGAATATTGTGAAGAGGATTGCTACACTGGGAAGGTATCTGGATTTGTGATCTCCAAGGTCCTTCCAATTCTCAGATTCCATCAACCTTGGACCAGAACCTCTCAATTAAGAGCTCAGAGGCTCTGGGAAGTGTAGCACAATTATCCCAAGACAAGCTTTAAAAAATAATGCAACAATCTGAATTCAGTAAAGCTTTTAATGGTGCTACCCGGGAATATTTCACAATCAGTACGGAATAATTCATTTAATTGGGCCTGAAAATTAATATAGGCAGGGGGTTACAAAAATTATTCCGGCCTTGAATAAAGCTAGCTTTAAATCTCATGCCTGGTCAACCTTATGCACATAATTAAATCAGTACTATTTGTAGAACTGTAGCCTATTTAATCACTGCTTCTGTGGCTTATCAGTTGTTCGTTCTCCCAGTACCAAAGTCAAATTGCTCCCACAGCTAAGGAGATCTCCACAGAAACATCCCACTGAAATGAGTATTACTTGGTAAAATCAAAGTGTAAGAATAATGAGTGTGTTTTCTTTCTAACTAGTTGCTTTGGCTACTGCCAAAAGAAAAAAAAATAAAAGTCTTAGCAGTAGAAAATGAGTATCCTTGACCTGTCCTTGTGTGAGCTGGGTCAGTGTGGCATAAAAATGATGGGGTCAGAACTCAGGCAGCTCCCTGTGGCTGCCCTGCTCCAAGGCCAAGAAGATAAGAAATTTCAGTGGTAGTAAATGAGACATGCTGTACCTGAGGATTTTCTTTCCAAAAGGTACTGCATCTTTTGTACCAACAAGTTTTTATCTATACATAGGAAATACATGCCCAGAAGGTTATGAGTTAAGCAGCCTTTACATGCCTGGAACCTGATGGATCTGAATAGACACCTGAGAAGCCCACCATGGTTTTTAAGGAATGTATTTCCATCATAAAAATATTAAAAGCATGCTGCAACTTAAAAACATGTGCTTTTTGTCCATGTATTTTTGCCTATTTAGGATTTCCTACCTGCAGTGATTTTGTACCACATAACTAACAAGGGGAAATACTTGCATAAAAGTAACTGTTATTTAGTAGTTTCTTCCTATTAAATTTCAAGATTAACAACAAATCAAAATAAAACAAAACAAAACCAAAACACAGCTCAAAAGGCTCTGATATATTCCCAAGTTAATGAGGTTAGTGTGATTTGAATACTACCTTCTTTCTAGAGCCATATTCCCGGCTGTGCTGGAGCTTCATGTGGCCTGGCCCCACCACCCCCAGAAATACTGTATAAAAAAAAATCCCTAATATGCTGGAGAAGCAGCTGGCTAGACTACCTCAATGCCTTGCAGAGACTCAGGTCTGGCCCTAATCTATGAGCAAAAGCTGATTATTCACCCCCCACCTCCCCAGCCCAGCTTCTCCATCCGTCAAGTGCAAGCACTTATATCCTAAGATATCAGAGGGAAGTGTATTTATCCTTGGAAGACAGTGTCTGGTGATAAAATGCAAGACTGCACTGTTAGGAAGGAGTGTGGGGGGAAACCAGAGACAAACAGGGGAGTAAGGAGGAGAAAGGGCTTGATGAATGAAGTCCTGGGGGCAAAGGTGACTGGAAAACAGCAGGACAGAAGTAAGAGAATGTGACAGAGAGGCAGGGCCAAGGAAAACAACGAGGTCAATGATATGCTGCATGAGGACAAAGGACTGTGCTTCCGGGTCTGATTACCACATATGCCTTCAGAAAAGTGGCTTTGTTTTTCAGAAGGTCCTTATGTATTCTGCCCATTGATGCAGCTCCTCTGCTTACCCTTAGAAACTTGCCCACTTAACTACACCAAAAGCTGCATCTCTAAAACTGTTATTTCAGAGATATATAAATACTTCGGGGAAGAAGAAGGGAACTAATCCCAAACATCACTTAAAATATCAGTTAAGACTTCTGGTTCCAGGTAAGATGGAATAAACATACCCAATCTTCTACTGAATGCAACTATAAAATTTGTACAGAATGTGGCAGCTATTAGAGAACTCTTTAAAGTACCTATCAGGAGTAGACCAGGGAAGAATACCAGAATGTCAAGTACAACTGAACTGGTGATGACTTTACCACCTTTTTACCTCCAGTATTCTCTGGCCTGAACCCAACACAACAAAACCTGAAAGTTAGTGAACACTGTGGTTAGAGCACATGTTCTGGCTCAGGTGCTTTTTATGGAAACAGGAACTACTATAACTCAGAGAAACTAGAGGGAAATCCCCTGGGTTTTTCTCTCCTTTCCCTCCCTTCTCCATGCCCAGAAAATCCCATGGTGGAAGCTGCAGCAATGAAATTAACTGGCAAAAGAAGACTGTAGGATTTAAAACTCTCAAGGGAAAGGAAACTTACATTCCATTCGGTGGAGTTATAGCTCCAAAAGGGCAAAACCAAATCCCATTGTTTTATCTTACTTTCTCTCTTTCTCTGTCTCCCTGCCCCTTGTGCTCCAGAGGCAGTGCATCATGAAGGCAGGTGGTTTCTGACCGGAGGACAGAAAAGGAAAGCTCTAGGAAACCAGAAAGTACCATGAAAATAACAAAGAGAGAAGAGCTCAGGAAAGCAAACCCATAAAGCTGCTTATGAGCAACTCGGATCACCCCCCACCCACACATATGTGGGCTTGATCCCTAATTATCATGTCAAAGGCTTTGAGAACTGAGCTAACAGAGGAACACTCAGGTCCCAGATTGACCAATGGGTGTCACACATGGGACAGATCTGAATAGCACTGCAAAGGACCTGAATAGTAACATTGGAGCTACAGTCCACAGAAAGTGAGTTGGAACTTGCACTCTGAACTAACCAGGTAAACTGACTGCTAAAACAAATATATCAACATTCTCCATTGGACTGAAAAAATATCCATAGTCTAAAAACATAATATTCAAAATGTCCAGGATAAAACCCCAAATTACTTGCTATACAAAGAACCACAAAAATGCCAATTCACACGGGAAAAGACAATCAACAGATGCCAACAATGAGAGGACACAAATGTTGAAATTATCTAACAAGTATGTTAAAGCAGCTATTATAAAAAATCCTTAAGTAAGAAACTGCCAAACTTGAACACTCTTGAAAGAAAGTTAAAATACAAAATACTGGCAAAGTAAAGAGGAGATATAAAGGATAATCAAATAGAAACTTTAGAATTGAAACATAAAATAACCAAAATAAAAAATTCACTAGGAGAACACAATAGCAGAATGGAGGAGGCAGTGAACTTGAAATAGGTAAACAAACTAGCCAATCTAAATAATAGAAAGAAAAAAAGATGGTGGTGGGGGGAACAAGGCCTCAGGGACCTGTAGGATAACAATAAAGGATCTAACATTTGCGTAATTGGAATCCAATATAGAGGAGAAAAAGAGTGTAATGCTAAAAAATATTTGAAGAAAAAATAGCTGAGAATTGCCAAGAAACTGAGAGCACTAAACATAACAAATACAAAGAAATCCACAAGCAGACACATCATAATCAAACTGCTGAAAACTAAAGACAAAGAACTGAGGAAATGGATAATTCAACACTAACAGAGAGTTCAACACGCACTCTTGATAACAGAACAACTAGAAAGAAAATCAGCAAGAATACAGAAAACTTACAAAATACTATCAAAAAATTGAGCTAAGCTAGCATTTACAAAACACTCCTACCAAGATGAGCAACATATATATGCTTTTTCAGGTGTATATGGAATATTCTCCAGGACTTGCTGGTGGGACTATAAAATGATTCAGCTACCTTGGAAAATAGTTAGGCAGTTTCTTTATAAAGTTAAGCAGAAATTTACCATATAATCCAGCAATTCTACTCCTAGGAATCTACCCAAGATACATGAAAATATGTCTAACATAAGGACATGTACACGAATGTTCACAGCAGCATTATTCATGAGAACCCAAAACTAGAAACACCCCAAATGTCCATCCACAGCGAACAGATAATCATAATGTTGTGTATACATATAACGTAATATGCAACAATAAGAAGGAATGGATTATCAATACATGGCACAACCATGGATGAACCTCAAAAACATTATGCTACCTGAAAGCCAGACACAAAAGACCATATAGCATATGATTTTATTTATACGAAGTATGCACAAAAGGCAAATCTATAGAGACAAAAAGTGGATTACTGGTTGCCTAGGGCTGGGGGGAGGGGGAGGAGTAATGGCAAATGGGCACAAAGAATTTTACTGGAGTGAAGGAAACACTCTAAAACTGGATTATGGAGATGGTTAGAGAACTTGGTAAATTTACTAAAAAGCATTGAATTGTATATTTAAACATGCAAATTTTGTGGTATGTAAATTATACATTAATAAAGTTGTCATTCTAAGAATGTTATATAAATGAAATCATACAGTATAAAAACTTTTGAGACTGGCTTTTTTTAATTCAGCATAATGCTCCTGAGATCCATCCAAGTTGTTCCATGTATCAGTAGTTCATTCTTTTTATTCCATTACATGCATATACCACAGTGTGTTAACCATTCACCCACTGAAAGACATTTGGGTTGTTTCCAGTTTGGGGTTATTACAAATAAAGCTGCTGTGAGTATTCCTGTACAGGTTTTTGTGTCGAAAGGATACTCTGAAGAGAGTGAAAAGACTCTCTCAGACTAGAATGGATTCATACCCTGTATAAAGAACTCCAATAAATTAATCAGAAGACAGACAACTCAACAGAAAAATGGCAAAAATCTTGAACAGGCTCTTTACAAGAGGATATTCAAACAGAAATAAACACGAAAAGATGTTCATCAGTATTAGTTATCAGGGGAAATACAAATTAAAACCAAAATAAGACTTGCAAAAAACCCCAAAATGTTCATCAACAGAACAGATAAACAAATTCTGGTACATTCATATAATGAAATACTCAGCAATAAGACAGGAGGGACTACTGATACATAAGACATCACGGTTGAATCTCAAAAACATTATGTTGAACAAAAGAAAGCCAAAAACAATCCAGACACAAGAATACATACTGTTGAAGTTCAATAACAGGTAAAACTAATCTATGGTGATAAAAATCTGAATAGTGGTTGCTTCTGGTTGGAGAATACTGCCTGAAAAGAGACATGATGGTATTTTCTGGGGTGACAGAAATCATCTAGATCTTCACTGGGGTGTGGGTTACATAGGTATATACACTTGTCAAAACTCAAACTCTACTCTTAAAATCTTTTCATTTTACTGTAAATTATACTTCAATAAAAAAGAAGTGAGTCACAATAAAACATCACAATAAAATATCACTAGTATCCATTAGTATGGCTAAAATTCAAAACCTCAACAATGCAAGTGTTGACAAAGATGTGGCCAAGTGGTACCTCCTGTATACTGCTGGTGAGACTGGACATTAGTTTAAATGCTTTGGAAAGCTGTTTGACAACATCCACTGGGGCTCAACATATGCGTACCTTAGGACTCCGCTCTTAGTTATATATCTAACAGAAATGTACACATTTGTTCCTCAAAAGATGTGCAAGAACGTTCAGATGAATACTATATGTAGTAGCCCCAAATTGGAAACAACCCTGATATGTTCATCATGGTATAATAGAATTTTTTAAACTGTGAGATATATATGTGTATGTATGTATGCATATGTATATATATACATGTGTATATATATTCTTCACCTATGCAAAGTGTCAAAATAGGATTAACCTGCAGAGAGAGAATTAAGGATAATGGTAAATTGGTAACCTCTAGGGTATAAGGAAGGGGTAGTCATTGCCAGGAAGCAGGAAATGGGCCTCCGCGGTGCTGGTAATGTTCTTTTGGCCTGGGCACTGGTTAAATGGGTATGTTCCCTTTGAAATTATCAATAGAGTTGTACACTTATGACTTGTTCACTTTTTCTTTTAGATTCTGTCCCTTATGCTATATGCATGCATACTTAAATTTTCCTCTCTTTGTTCACTACCACCACCACTACCCCCTTTATCCTTCTTTAGCATGTACAGTTCCCTTACTCTCTGCATTGTCTGCTGAACTATCAATAATACTTGGTACTTAACCTGAATCTTCACTGCCAGTGATGGGATCACGTAAAGTCAAAACCGCACTGAAAAAAGAGAGCCCACAAAATAACTACAGGGAGAACACAGGCATCCTTTCTTTACACAGGCAGGACTTTATGAGTCAGCATCAAAGAAGCTGGACCTTGTCTATCCACAGAGGGGAAACCATCTTTTAAATAGAAGGATTAGTTCATTTGCCCACATAATTCCAGGACAAAGCTACAGACCCAGAGTGACATTCCTTTATGTGCTCCTTCCTGTATAGGAAATCTTTCCAAAGGCATTTTGAGATCCTTTAGCAATTATCAGAGCTGCAAAATATTATAAAGGGAGCAAAAAGGCTGCCCAGGAATTGATTCTTGACCACAGTATAAAATGTGGATTTCGGGATGTTAATCTTAAAAACTCCCACAGGCTAACTGAACTTTTACATTACCTTTAATTTCACAGAATGTCACTCGTTCATTTATACACACTCCAAATTGATATACAGGATACTATAGGCTGATACCACACTTGGTACTACAGATACAGGGACAGATAACTTCAAGGTCTGTAATTTTGAGGTAACTGAGGACCCTGGTGGATGGAGAAGGAGGAGAGGAAAACAAATCACCACAACCCAGGGTGACAAGTTTTATAAGAGAAGAAGAAGGGAAGGCTCCAAATTTCCTAGGGGCATGGAAGCACAGTGACTAAATCTGTCCAGAGAGGTCATGGAGGTTTCATGTCAGAAGTGATACATTATCAGGATGTGTACCAATCAAACAGCATGGCACTTCCTGAGATCTTAGAGCTGAGCAAAATGCATGTTTGCTCTGAGAAAAAAACCTAGCTGAAACCCACATTTGGAAGTGGACACCCACAGGCACAAACCCTGAGACTGCCTGTGCAGGAGAACAAAGAAGCTCATCAACACCCAAAACTCCAAACAAACTAATCTGGGAGGTGCATGGATGCAAAAAGGAAGTGACTTTGACTTTATTTCGGGGAAGCAGGGTTGGAATATTCTTACAATTTAGTAAAAACAAACAATTTTATTTGATATTCTACTTAGGATGGACCGTGAGAATAAAAGGTGGATTAGCCTGAAGGATCGAAAAAGGGAGAGTCCCACAATCAGAAGTTCCTATCCAAGCATGGCCCAGAAGGAGATGGAGCTCATGTCCAAGTACCCACCCCTCTTAGCTGAGGGGCAGGAATACCACAGTTTTCAGAAAAGGACCAAAAGGTGCTCTCATGCTAATGACATCAAACATGAGAATCACATCACTAAAGTCCCTGATCCAAGTCCACACTTGAGAAGATGACTTGGCCTCCCACACAACTCACCCAAAGAGACAGAGATAGTTATCAGTGGTATAGTGATAAATGCTTAACATCAGGCTGGGGGGGCGGGTGCTGTGACTTGTAGTTTACTGATTTCTGTGATGTAGATATTCCCACCATAGTCAGTTTCAAGCTTTTAAGGGGATGTCACTAGCCATGGAATTTGAGAGTGATATATACAACCAGCTCTTGCAATCTGGTGTGAGGTGGCTACATCACCCGAAAAGGCAGTCAGTTGAATTTTCACTATATATCAATAAATTGCTATCTTGGCCTATACAGATCAGATCTCAAGAGCTAGGTGACCTCAAGTCCCTCCTTAAGTAGAGGTCCATCCTCAGTATGAACAAGATTGGGTTTTGGAGTACCCCAAGGGGAAGGTCAACCCTGGACTAAGGTAAATCCTCCAAGGTGAAAGGCATAACACACATGATGGCATGGAAAGGCACAACATACCTAACAAAACAGAACGAACCAACAGACAGAAATTTCTACACTTGATCTTAGCCAAAAGGCCGAGAAGCGATCAGACAGAAATTTCTGCAAGTAATTCTGTATATTAGACTACAGAGTGGTATGAAAGACTGGTGAACAGTGAGTTTGGGGAGCCAAGCTAGGAAAAGACTAAAAAGAGAGGCATGGGGAACTATACTCATGGGGGCACCCTTTGTTGTGGTAGATGCTTCACATACTTTAATTCATTTAGTCATACCTATTCACATACTATCCATTTATACAAAAAAGCCTCAGTGAGAGATCAGGGAGCTGGTATTTGAACCCATGGACTGATTCCCACAGCATATCACCCTACTACATCATGCTACTTCCATGGGAGAGCTGGGTAATGATGTAAGAACACTCCCTCCCCAATCCTGCCTACTGCCCCTTCAGTCCTCTACATTTACCTGAACCCTCAAAAGGGAGACTATGCAGTTTTTTCTTTCAGGCCTGGCTAGAAAATTCTATTATATCCCTTTGGGATTCATTTCAACAATTGCTAGAAACACTTCCATCTTTTCCTAAACCCATCACACAAATATAGTCCTCATTTTATTTTACTACTTATAATTATAAATTATGATTACAGCCACTACCAAATTTTGTTTAAAATGTCCTAAGTACTGAAAGGGCACCCTCTTAATCTTTTCTTTTGCAGAGTTAGTGATCATAATCTTTTACCCGCCATTCTGAAGTCTTGCTTTCCAACTGTTTATCATTCTTCATGTTTTCCCAAGCCAGACACTCTTCTAAAAGGCATGGCCACTGGTGAATACCATGAAGTTACCCAGTAGCTCTTGTATTCCATACATCCACGTATCTATCCAATTATTAGAAAAACTACAGACAATGGAAAAGGAGTTCTCAAAAAAGGAGTATGAATGATTAAGATGGTTAAAAGACTTTTTAAAAAATTTATTTAGGGGCGCCTGGGTGGCTCAGTCCTTAAGCGTCTGCCTTCGGCTCAGGTCATGATCTCAGGGTCCTGGGATCGAGCCGCGCATCCTGGGATCGAGCTCCGCATCGGGCTCCCTGCTCAGCGGGGAGCCTGCTTCTCCCTCGCCCACTCCCCCTGCTTGTGTTCCCTCTCTCACTGTGTCTCTGTCAAATAAATAAATAAAATGTTTTTACAGAGACACAGTGAGAGAGGGAACACAAGCAGGGGGAGTGGGCGAGGGAGAAGCAGGCTTCCCGCTGAGCAGGCTTTTTATTTATTTATTTGACATAGACACAGTGAGAACACAAGCAGGGGGAGTGGGAGAGGGAGAAGCAGGCTCCCCGCTGAGCAGGGAGCCCGACGTGGGGCTCGATCCCAGGACTCTGGGATCATGACTTGAGCCGAAGGCAGTCGCTCAACCAACTGAGCCACCCAGGTGCCCCAAATAAATAAATAAAATCTTAAAAAAAATAAAAAATAAAAATTTATTTAATCCTTATTAATAAATACAAACATGGTTTGAGGAAGAAAGAAACAAATATAAAGCTTATTGACATGCAAAAGACACCATTAAGGTGAATACAGGAATTAGAAATGTAACAAAAATCAAGTGTAAATTTAATAGTTTTTTAAAAAAGATTTTATTTATTTATTTATTTGTCAGAGAGAGCGCACGCGTGCACAAGCAGGGGAAGCAACAGGTAGAGGGAGAAGCAGGCTCCCCGCTGAGCGGGGAGCCCGATGTGGGACTGGATCCCAGGACCCTGGGACCATGACCTGAGCTGAAGGCAGACGCTTAACCAACTGAGCCACCCAGGTGTCCGACAATAGTCTTTTGAAGCCTATGATTGATTCTGCCCCCTTCACTACTGCCTACCCTAAGCACCTACTGTATAAATGATTTGCACAGGAGAAGGGGGATTATAATTGATACTGACTTATGAAGACACGTGAGATACCCCATGATGACTTATGGACCTAACCATGAACACTTTGCTGGAGGCGGAAAAGTCAAGCAGGAGCCAGTGAAACCAAGAACCATGCACTTTGGATATCAATAAGCCCATAGAATACCAAGGCCTGAGGACATCTAGATTACACAATATTAAATAAGTGTGTCTGGAGTGGGGGCTGGATTTTTGTCTTGATTGGACTGCCAATCTCTCCCTAAACACAGGGAAACAAAAATGCAGAAATGTTCAAAATTTTCTTCCTCTGCTCCCTTTTACCTGGTTGATCTCTGTTGGTCACTTAAAATTCAGCACAGCCATCACCTCTTATCAGAAGCCTTACTTAACCTTCTCTCCTACTCCCAAGCTGTATAAAATGCCCCTACTAACCTCTACCATAATATTTACCCCCTGTAATTACCTGATTATTTGTACACATCTCCCATGGAAGGCAAGGAGTGTGTCAGGTCTTCTCTTTGTATGTCCAGTACCTAGCCCAGTATTTGATGCCCAACAGCTCAGTGAGCATTTGTTAACGGAACTGGGTAGTATCATTTGCCCAAAGTCACAGAACTGCTATACAGCAAAGGAAGGTTAGGCCCCAGGTCATCTTACTCCTCATCTAGTAAGCTTTCTGTTATATAATGTACTCGAAGAGTCACTCATGAATAAATCAGACAAAATTCCAGAAAATGTATTCTGTGGACAGACATTTTATTGATCTCTGAAGGACCAGCAAATGTAAATGGTTTAAATAAACCAATCAAAAGGCAGAGATTGGCAGAGTGGGTTAAAGAAAATGATCCATTTATGTGCTATCTACCACAAGTCACTTCAAATATAAGGAATTAAGTAGGTTGGAAGTAAAAAAAATGGAGGAAAAAATAAGGTGCAAACAGTACTCAAAAGAAAGCAGGACTAGCTATATTAGTAACAACAAAAAGGAAATTTCCACAGATGGAGAACATTAAATAATGATAGAAAGGCCAATCTACCAAGAAACAGCAATCCGAAATGTGTATGCACCAAAAAACAAAAAAGCAAAACCAAATAGCTGCAAAATATGTGAAGCAAAAACTGATTGAACTGAAAGGAAAAATAGACAAATCCACAGTTATAATTGGAGACTTCAATGTTCTTTTCTCAACAATTGATAGAACCAATAGACAAAATCAGCAAGGATAAGGAACTCAACAAACACAATCAACCAACAGGATTTAATTGACACTTGTAGAACACTGCATCCAACAACAGCAGACTACATTCTTTTTAAGCACCCACAAAAAATATACAAAAACATACTATAGCTTGGGCCATGAAACAAACTTAAATTTAATAGGATTGATATCATATGGAGTGCATCCTCTGACCACAGTGGAATCAAAGCAGAAATCAATAGAAGATAATAGGAAAATCTCCACACATTTGGTGCATACACATTTTCATGTACTTCTAAATAAGCCATGGGTCAAAGAGGAGGTCTCAAGGAAAATTTTTAAAACACACTGAACTGAATAAAAATGAAGATACCACAGCATACCCAAATTTGTGAGGCAGAGCTAAAGCAGTACTGAGAGGGAAATTTATAGCACTAAATGCTTATGTTAGAAAAGAAGATTCTCAAATCAATAATCTAAGCTCCTACCACCTCAAGAAACTAGAAAAAGGAGGATAACAATCCTTGGTATAGGATACAAAAGTAGATAAAGGTTTGGGAAGAATGAAGGTCAACTTCTATGAAATAGTAACATTGGATAGGTGGGTCAACCACTTAGGCCTGAAGTGGGCAGAGTATCTGGGCAGGAAGACAACCAAACTAATGGCCTAGTTTAGGTAAAGGTAGAAATTAAGCTCTGGGCTTTCTACAGCAGCTGACCTGCTTAAAAAATCTCAACGAGACAGAGGAATAGGAATGCAAGCACCATAGGGCACATATTATCAACACATACACATAATCCCACAGAGGGCCCCACTTGAGCAGGTGATTAACACACCAGTGGGATTCTCACCTGTCAGGGCATGCCTAGGAGCAGCCTATCTTACCAGGAATCTAGGTTCTTGAGGGAACATGGCATCTCCTAGTAAAGAAGGTGGTCCTAAGAGAAGACAATAGCTCACCAACATGACCCAGTGGTCCCCCAAGGTCTGAGGGAATAATGATTCAGAAAATGGGTGTGAAGCATGTTACTCAGGTTTATCTAAAAGCTCAGCTTTCAACGACTTGATTCAGAATTCCAGTCAGAGAGGGGCTTTCCACAGAAACCTAAATAAGCTGACATGCAGCTCCTACAGCCCCAGGAGCTCCAGCTACCGAAGGAGGATGAAAGAGTCAAGAGCCTCAGCACAGACATCAGTGTCCTTAACTCATCCAGTCGGTAATGGATGAATGGGTCACCCACATGGGCAGAGTCAGGCATGTCAGTGGTATTAGCAACACTGGGGGCCGTGGGGCAAACAGAGAACAGCCTCAGTGGGCTGAAAGCACTAGCAGCCCAGCAAGGACTCTGCCCCAGAGGTCACCAAAAGTGCTAGTAGGAAAGAGAAGAGGAGGTAGATGACGCTTGGAGCTCTAGTATACCTAGTCAGGAAAACACAGCAGATACCTCCAGAATAAACTGGCTCTATCTGAAGACTTCCCTAGAAGCTGAAAAACTGTAACAGAGCTAGCAAAAGTCTATGGAGTGACTGTTATCCAGACTCTGGTTTCACCTCCAGGATGATATAGCCCACAGTATTTAGGACAGCTGTATTTCATGGTAGTAATAGATGCAAGAGTGAATATAGTTATAGAACACACACACATATATAGAAAATACATATGCATGCATAGTACAAAGAAATAATTATTTTCCTCTCACCTAAAACATAAATTTCCAAATCAAGAGAATAATATTTTTATCCTAAAAATTAACGTGTAGGGGCAACTGGGTGGCTCAGTCAGTTAAGTGTCTGCCTTTAGCTCAGGTCAGGATCCTGGGGTCCTGGGATGGAGCCCCTTATCAGGCTCCCTGTTCAGTGGGAGTCTGCTTCTCCCTCTCCCTCCGCCGTTCCCCCTGCTTGCGCTCTCTCTCTGTTTCTCTCTCGTGCGCGCGCGCACACTCGCACATTCTCTTTGTCAAATAAAATATTAAAAAAAATTAATGTGTATTGTGCATTTAAAATTGATTGTTTCTAGGAACTCTATGATAGGCGACTCACTTAAGAAGCTTAAATTTCAATGGGTAACGTCAGTTAACTTGGGCCTAAAAACATCCTTGAGTGTACGCATAGTACAGATGTGGCTCATTTGGTCCTTGAGATGGAGGGAAGCAGTTGGGAGAAACAGCCCATGGACATCTCAATAGATTTCTGATGCCAGCTGGTAAGGCAGGTCTGGAGGCAAGAGGAAAGGCCAACTATAGGGGTAGGGGTGAGGGGCAATGTCAGGGTTCCTGGTTAGAGTTGGGATTTCCTCTTCATTTAAAAGTGATCAGCCATTTCCTCCCACTAGTCTCAGAGAAACAGCCTTACAAAAGAAGTCTACAGAAAGTCATCTAGGTAATTAGACTTGTAAAAAGCCCAACTCAGAAGCAGGAAAACAAAATTTAAATAATGGCCTTTATCTCTTCTAACCAAGAAAACCTCCCTAAGCACCCTCCCCCCCCAATTGCCTGTCAAGTGACTCCAAATAAAAATCTTCTTCAAATAACTAGATAGAAACAGTTCTGGCTTTTCTTCCAATCAATTTCTCCTGATTTAAAGGGCTAATCTGATTGATTGATTGCTTTATTTTTTTCCCTCAGCTTTACTGAGGTACAATTGACAAATAAAATTATAATATAAAGTATACAATGTGATTTTATATACATACACATTGTGAAAAGATTCTCACCAAGTTAACACATCCATTAGGTCACATAGATTCTTTTTTTCTTTTTGTGGTGAAAACACTTAAGTTCTACTCTCTCAGCAGCTTTAAGTATGTAATGCAGTGGGCGCCGGGGTGGCTCAGTTCGTTAAGCGACTGCCTTCGGCTCAGGTCATGATCCTGGAGTCCCGGGATCGAGTCCTGCATCGGGCTCCCTGCTCGGCAGGGAGTCTGCTTCTCCCTCTGACCCTCCTCCCTCTCATGCTCTCTGTCTCTCATTCTCTCTCTCTCAAATAAATAAATAAAATCTTTAAAAAAAAAAAAAAGTATGTAATGCAGTATTGTTAACTACAGTCATCATACTATATATTAGATCCCAGAGCTTATTCAAAGTTTATACCCTTTTACCAACCTCTGCCCATTTCCCTCACTCCTTAGTCCCTGGCAACCACTATTCTATTCTGTTTCTATGAGTTCAACTTTTTAAAAAAAATCATATATTATAAGTGATATACCATGCAGTATTTGTTTTTTTCTGTCTGGTTTATTTCACTTAGCATAATACCCTCCAGGTTCATCTATGTTGTCACAAATGGCAGGATTTCCTGAAGAGCTAACTTTAAAAGTACAATAACAATGTGAAATATTGCTCTAGAACTGAAAATATTTAATATATGTTAATCGAGTAGTACTGTAATCAGTTAATAACTCTTCTACCTATATCTAAGACACTTATTCAAAGAGCAAAGTTTGATTTCTAGCTAACCTTTTCACATAGCTCAGATCACAGGACATTCTAACTCAACTCACTAGACATTATTCTAAACCAGGAGTTAGCAAACTTCTTCTGTAAAGGGCCAGAGAGTAAACATTTTTTTTGCTTTGCAGGCCATTCGGTCTCTGGCTTAACTATTCAACCCTGTCATTGCAGCACGAAAGAAACCATAAACAATATGTAAACAAATGGACAGGGCTGTTTTCTGATTAAACTTCACTTATGGATGCTGAAATTTGAACTTCATATAATTTTCACATATCATGAAATATTCTTCTTTCAATTTTTTCCAACCATTTAAAATCAGAAAAATCCATTTTTAGCTTGTGGGCTGTATGAAGATAGGTAGCAGGCCAGATCTGGCTGGTAGGCTATAGGGTACCAATCCCTGCTCAAACCAAGACTTGATGCCTCCCAGAAGGAATTTAAAATTTCAGACTTTCCCTGATTAAAAAAAATAGACATGGGGCGCCTGGATGGCTCAGTCAGTTAAGTGTCTGCCTACGGCTCAGGTCATGATCCCAGGGTCCTGGGATTGAGCCCCACATTGGGCTCCCTGCTCAGTGGGGAGCCTGCTTCTCCCTCTCCCCCCTGCTCATGCTCTCTCTCTAGCTATCTCTCTCTCAAATAAATAAAATCTTTTAAAAATAAATAAATAAAAATTAAAAAGTAGATATTTCAAACCAACATCTCACCATAAACTTTTGTTGTTAAAGTTTCAGCTCAAGGAGTAGGAGCAAACTCTAAAAGTGTATAGCAAAATATTAGAGTGGAAAGAGAACTAGAAAATGAACACACAGACCTGAAATTTACTAGGTATGTAAAGCTACAAAATGTAGTTCTTTCTGGAGCTCAATTCCCCCCATCCTAGTCCATTTGCAACAATCTTCCACATTGCATAGTTACAACTATAATTTACTAAACTCATGTTAATTTCTGTCTGAGATATATAGCAAATATTTCTATTTCTATTGTGTGCAGGTCCCTATGAAGCAAAGACACTTTCAAAACAAGCCTTTTATCATTATTATTCCAGTCTATTCTGGAATCTAGAGCCTACTTATGATACCCTGAATAGCCTGAGCAGTGAAAAAACCCAAATAGGATAAACCCAAAAAAATCCATGTGCAGACACATCCAAATCAAATTGCTAAACAAAAAGACAAAGAAAAAAAATCTTGAAAGCAGCCAGACAAAAACTTTACATTATAGGAGTACCTATTACCTTTTATAGGGGTACAGTAATTTGACGTTACAGTGGATTTTTTTTTAGTCAGAAACCATGAAGGTCAGAAGAAAATGGCACATGTTTGAAGTGTGGGGAAAAAAGAACTGTCAACACATAATTCTATATGCAGCAAAACTATCCTCCAGAAATGAGAATTTATAGCCAGCAATCTGCTCTAAAAGAACTGCTATAGGAAGTTCTTCAGACAGTTGGAAAATTACAGCAGACAGAAATTTAGAACATTAGGGGCAAAGGAACAGCAACATAAATTGGAAAATATTTGGGTAAATATAATACACTATTCTTCTCTTTAGTTCTTTAAAATATGTTTGACAACTGACAGCAAAAATGATAATGTGTGAAGGGATTTTCAATAGGTGTAGATGTAATATAAGAACACTCTAACATAAAGGGTGGAAGGTAAAGGGTAAGGTTTCTGCATTCCTCTTGAAGTGATAAAGTAATTTTTTTTAAAGATTTTATTTATTTATTTGACAGAGAGAGAGAGACAGCGAGAGAAGAAACATAAGCAGGGGGAGTGGGAGAGGGAGAAGCAGGCTTCCCGCTGAGCAGAGAGCCCGATGTGGGGCTCGATCCCAGGACCCTGGGATCATGACCTGAGCCGAAGGCAGACGCTTAACGACTGAGCCACCCAGGCGCCCCTGAAGTGATAAAGTATTGATACTAAGCAGACTGCGCACAGCTAAATATGTGTATTATAATTCCTAATGTAACCACAAAAATATGCAGAGATAAACTAAAAAATCAGAGTAGATAAGTTAAAATGGAGCACTAAAAATGTTGAAATAACCCAAAAGAAGGCAGGAAAGTGGAAAAAAGGAAATAACAACAGAGGTTAACACAAAGAAGTAATTAAATGGTAGGCCTAAACCAAGCATATCAATAGTTACATTAAGTGTAATGGTCTAAACATACAATTAAAAGATAAAGAATGTCAGAACAGATATTTAAAATATGACTGAACTACACACTGTCTATAAGAAAATCACTTCAAATATAATGATACAGGTAGGTGAAAAGCGAAAGGATGAAAAAAGATATATAATGCAAACAATGATCAAAAGAAAGAATCCAGAGCAAAGAAAATGACAAGGATAAAGTGTGATATAGAGAGATATGACATAATGCTAAAAGGTTATTAATTCACCCAAAAGACTTAACAATCCTAAATGTGTATACACCTAACAATGGTGCTTCAAAATATGTGAAGCAAAAACTGTCAGACCTAAAATTAGAAGTAGAAAAATCCACAATTATAGTTGGAGGCTTCAATACTCCTCTCTAATACATAGAACCAGTAGACAGAAAATCAGCAAGAATATATAAGAACCGAACATCATTATCAACCAAGTGGCATTAGCTGACATAATAAAGAACACTCTACCTGACAATAGCAGAATATATATTATTCCAACAAGACAGACCAT
Source organism: Phoca vitulina (assembly GCF_004348235.1). Taxonomy (NCBI): domain Eukaryota; kingdom Metazoa; phylum Chordata; class Mammalia; order Carnivora; family Phocidae; genus Phoca; species Phoca vitulina. The sequence goes on along the minus strand of NW_022589738.1, from coordinate 18,888,493 downwards.
ATCCTAGGTCCTAAAACAAGCCTCAAATATAAAAGAATTGAAATTATAAAAGAAATAAAATCTTTAAAAAAAAAAAGGGGGGGTGCGCCTGGGTGGCTCAGTCGTTAAGTGTCTGCCTTCGGCTCAGGTCATGATCCCAGGGTCCTGGGATCGAGCCCCACATTGGGCTCCCTGCTCTGCGGGAAGCCTGCTTCTCCCTCTCCCACTCCCCCTGCTTGTGTTCCCTCTCTCGCTGTGTCTGTCTCTGTCAAATAAATAAATAAAATCTTAAAAAAAAGAAATTATAAAGAATATGCTCCATGACCATAAAGAAATTAAAACAGAAATCAACAACACAGAGATAAGAGGAAAATTTCCAAATACTTGGATATTAGCTAGCATACCTCTAAATAATCCATGAATCAAAGAGAAACTTTCAAGAGAAATTAGAATATATTCGGAATTAAAGAAAAATGAAAATACAACATAACCCAATTTGTGGGCTACAGCTGAAGCAGTGCTTGGAAGGAAATTAATAGCATTAAATGCTCTTTTAGGGAAAAAAGAAGGTCTCAAATAAACAATCTACACTTCTGCCTTAGGGAACTAGAAAAGGAAGAACAAAATAAATCCAAAGCAAGAAGAACAAGGAAATAATCTAGATAAAGCAAAAATCAATGAAACTGAAAAACAACAGAGAAACAGAAAGACAACAGACAAAAACCAATGAAAACAAAAGCTGGTTCTTTGAAAAGATCAATAAATTGATAAACCTCTAGCAAGACTGAGAGAGAAAAGAAGACAGAATAGCCATATCAACAATGAAAGAGGGGATTATCACCATAGACCCTGCAAACACTGAAAGGATATAAGTGGATATGATGAATAACTCTACGCACATAAATTAGACAACTTAAATGGGACATATTGCTCAAAAACCACAAACTACCAAAATTCATTGAAGATGAAATAGACAACCCAAAATAATGCCGTATCTATTAAGGAAATTAAATTCACAGCTAAGGGGCGCCTGGGTGGTTCAGTCAGTTAAGCATCTGCCTTCGGCTCAGGTCATGACCTCAGGGTCCTGAGACTGAGCCCCACGTTGGGCTCCCTGCTCAGTGGGGAGTCTGCTTCTCCCTCTGCCTCTGTCCCTCCCCCCTGCTCATGCTCTCTCTCAAATAAGTAAACAAAAATCTTTTAAAAATAATAATAATAACGTACTGAATGGAGCACTGGGTGTTAAACGCAAACAATGAATCATGGAACACTACATCAAAAACTAATGATGTAATGTATGGTGATTAACATAACAGAATAAAAAAAATAATAATAAAAAGTAAAAGCATCAGGTAATATGTTTTTAAAAAATTCACAGCTAAAAATCTTTTTAAAAAGAAATACCCAGGCCCAGATGGTTTCACTGGCAAATTACAACATACATTTAAAGAAAAAAAAAAACAACACCAATTCTGCAAGATCTCTTACAGGGAACAGGAGAGGAGGGAATCCTTCCCAACTCATTTTATCAAGCCCTGATACCAAATCCAGACAAATGCAGTACAAAAAAGAAAACTACAGACCAATGTCTCTCATGAAAATAGAAGCAAACATCCCCAACAGAATATTAGCAAATCTAATAGCAATATATAAAACGCAACAAACAAGTGGGGTTCACCCCAGGATTGCAAGGCAGGTTCAATGTCTGAAAACCAATCAATGTAAACAACCATATTAAGTCTAAAATTCAGCATGCACTCATGATAGAAACTCTCAGCAAACTAGGAATACAGGGGAACTTCCTCAACCAGATAAATGAACTTCAAGATGAAAGACTTGAAGATGGGGGTGCCTGGGTGGCTCAGTCGGTTAAGTGTCTGCCTTCAGCTCAGGTCATGATCCCAGGGTCCTGGAATGGAGCCCTGCATGGGGTTCCCTGCTCAGTGGGGAGCCTGCTTCTCCCTCTCCCTCTGCCTGTAGCTCCCTCTGCTTGTGCTTTCAATAAAATCTTAAAAAAAAAAGACTCGAAGATGAAACAGGAGAAAGATGTCCTTTTTCACTACTCCTTTAAAAAAAAAAATTTTTTTTTTTAGTATAGCTGACACACAGTGTTATCACACCACTCCTATTAAACATCATACTGGAAGTCCTGGTCTGTGCAATAAGGGATGGGTGGATGGATGGATATATGGACAGATGCATAAGCAGATAAATGGCATACACGGGCACCTGGTTCAGTGGGTGGAGCATGTGGCTCTTGATCTTGGGGTTGTGAATCGAGCCCCACCTCGGGTGTAGAGATTACTTAAAAATAAAACCTTAAAAAAAATAAATGGCAGGGCAACTGAGTGGCTCAGTCGGTTAAGCGTCTGCCTTTGGCTCAGGTAATGATCCCAGGGTCCTGGGATTGAGGCCCGCATCAGGTTCCTTGCTCAGCGGGGAGCCTGCTTCTCCCTCTCCCTCTGCCACTCCTCCTGCTTGTGCTCTCTGTCAAATAAATAAATAAAATCTTAAAAAAAATAAATCAGTGGCACTATCCCTACTCCTAAACATGACTTGCTTAGAACATGAACAGACATTTCTGCAAAGAAGACATCCAAATGGCCAACAGACACATGAAAAAGTGCTCAACATCACTCGGCATCAGGGAAATCCAAATCAAAACCTCAATGAGATACCACCTCACACCAGTCAGAATGGCTAAAATTAGTAAGTCAGGAAACGACAGATGTTGGCGAGGATGCGGAGAAAGGGGAACCCTCTTACACTGTTGGTGGGAATGCAAGTTGGTGCAGCCACTCTGGAAAACAATATGGAGGTTCCTCAAAAGGTTGAAAAGAGAGCTACCCTACAACCCAGCAATTGCACTACTGGGTATTTACCTCAAAGATACAAATGTAGGGATCTGAAGGGGCACATGCACCCCAATGTTTATAGCAGCAATGTCCACAATAGCCAAACTATGGAAAGAGCCCAGTTGTCCATCAACAGATGAATGGATAAAGAAGATGTGGTATATATATACAATGGAATATTATGCAGCCATCAAAAAAATGAAATCTTGCCATTTGCAATGATGTGGATGGAACTAGAGGGTATTATGCTAAGAGAATTAAGTCAATCAGAGAAAGACAAGTATCATATGATCTCACTGATATGAGGAATTTAAGAAACAAGACAGAGGATCATAGGGGAAGGGAGGGAAAAATGAAACAAGACAAAACCAGAGAGGGAGACAAACCGTAAGAGACTCTTAATCTCAGGAAACAAACTGAAGGTTGCTGGAGTGGAGGGGGGTGGGAGGGATGGGGTGGCTGGGTGATGGACATTGGGGAGGGTATGTACTATGGTGAGCGCTGTGAACTGTGTAAGACTGATGAATCACAGACCTGTACCCCTGAAACAAATAATACATTATATGTTAATAAAAAAATTTAAAAAAAAGAATATATCAGGGAATCTAATTTTTTTAAAGTCCTATAACAACCAGTTAGCTTAGCAAGGGAGCAGGATATAAGGTCAATTCAAAAACAAAGCATATTTCTATGTGGTGGCAATAAACAATAAGAAAATGATTATTTAAAAAAATATTTACAGTAGCTCCAAAGAAATAAAATATTTAGGTATAAATCTAACAAAACATGGACAGGATCTATATGCTGAAAACTACAAAACACTGACAGAAGAAATGAAAAAAAATCTAAATAAATGGTGAAATATACTATATTCATGAGGTGGAATGTTCAGCCTATTAAAGACGTCAATTATCTCCACATTCGTCAGATTCATCAGTAGATTTAATCTAATTCCAATAAAAATCCTAGCAGCATTTTTTTGTAAATATAGATAAGTTGACTAAAATTTATAAAGAACAGCAAAAGATCCAGAATAGCTAAAACAAATTTTACAAAGAATAGTTAGAGAAATCACACTAACTGATTTTAAGGCTTACAGTAAAGCTACAGTAATCAAGACAGTGGTGTTGGTGAAGTGATAAAAACCGACCAATGGAACAAAAGAGAGTTCAGATATCAACCCACATAAATATAGGCAACTGATGTTTGACAACGGTACAAAAACAATTTAAAGGAGGAAGGATAGTCTTTTGGACAAATGGTGCTGAACCAGTAAGATATCCACATGTAAAAAACAGACCTCCACCTAAACTTCACATCATATACAAAGATTAACTGGAAATGGGCATAAACCTAAATGTAAAACATATTAACTATAAAACCTTCAGAAGAAAACACAGGAGAAAATCTTCATGATCTAGAGTTAATGAGTCCTTTTAAAAAAATGATAAATTGGACTTCATCAAAATTAAAATCTTGCTTGGTGACAGACACTGTTAAGAAAATGAAAAGCCAAGCCACAGATGTAGAGAAAATATTTGTTGATAAATTATGTAACCAACAGGGATTTTTTATCCAGAATATTAAAAAAAAAACAAACAACTCTCAAAACTCAACAGTAAGAGGGGTGCCTGGTTGGCTCAATCAGAGGAGCATGCAACTCTTGATCTCCAGGTGGGGAGTCCAAGGCTCATGTTGGGTGTAGAGATTGCTTAAAATAAATAAATACATATGGGGCCTGGCTGGCTCAGTTGGTAGAGTGTGTGACTCTTGATCTCAGGTTTGTGAGTTCAAGCCCCATGTCTGGTGTAGAGATTACTTAAAATCTTAAAAATAAATAAATTTAATTTTTTTTTTTTAAAAAGCCTCAACAGCAAGAAAACAAACTACCAAACTTTTTGAACAAAGACTCCTCTCAACAAATACTTGAGCAAACTACTTATTTCTGATGGGTTCAATAAAGTCATGAATCTGAAGTCAGGCTGGCTTTTTAAAATTTTAAGGGTGAGAGCAATGCTCCTTCCAGCTCTCCACATCCTAGGGCAGAAGTGGGCCCAACTGATTACTTTTTCAAAAACACTTTATGGTGAAATATTAAAGAATTTTGTTTCAAATAATCACCAGGAAAAAAAATGGGTTGAAAATTTTTCCCCTACTTATGTCCCATATCCTTAACCCACTCCACCCCCTCCTCCCTGGTGTTTTAGAATTTTGGTTCAGAATTTCTCTGCAGAGGATTCCCTATGCTGCATGGGAAGTTGGCACTTTGGTCTTTGTATGAATGGGTACCATATCTGGATTATTTCTGAATTTGAGTTTTTATTGCAAGATATTTGATTTATGCCTCTTTCAATAAAGTCATCAAGCTGATTCAGAATATTTATAAATACCAGTTGTTAGCGAACCATGTTTTAACCTGCCCTTCCTGTTTCACAGGATGTTTCAAATTTGTATGTATTTAATACTCAGTGGTCTTGTAGATAACTAAGCTTTTATTAATGCAAAAAAGACCCACTCTTTTGCTTGATTCTGTGGGTGCTGACAGGGCAGACTGCAACCCTCCATTTGGGCTCACTCTGTTCTCCATTATCATCCTAGACAACTGCAAATCAATGATTGACACTGAGTACCAGTGGAGCCAGCTTGAGGCAGAGGGCGGGCGGGGGTGGTCAGGGCTGAGCAGTGCCTAGTGCCTGGAACACACTGGGCATTTGCTGAATTGTTGATTTGATTATGCTGTTCAGTAGTGTGAAAAGGAAAGTGTTAAAATAAAACCTGTTAGGGAAAAGGAGGCTCTATCACAATGAGCTGCAGTATATTTTGCCAAAGCTATTAGATTTTTGAGGCAGCTGGTAGTTTATCAATTTTTATTGTTCCAATATAGTTATTTTATGGCCATTACTAGCAAAAGTGGATTATAAGGAATAGTGTTTGACAGGAAAGAAGGGCCAGTGTGAGTCTGTTTGCTCTGGATCTCCTAAAACAAAGGTTCTTAATGTCATCCTCTTGGCTTATAAATAGAACAATAACATGATAGGAAGGAACATCAGTTTCTCATTTTGTGAGAGTAGTTCCAGAAAGTCTTTCTGCAATATTCTGCAGAGGTATCCAGTGTTTTTCCTGTGAAAACCTCTTTAGGTACCAGCATGATCACAAAGGTATTTCAAGGTGCCGGTACAGCATTAAAACTAGCAATCAGTAGTGGATTTCAGGGACTTTGTACAGGATAGGGCATGATCCACAGGCAATGCGGTAGGATGTTTTGGGTGTCAAAAATATAATTTTCAAAATTAAAAACATGACTCATACAAATACAGAGTGAACACATGTCAAAGACTACTATATTAGTGAGGGAACCAGGCTGATTCAAAGAATATTGGAGAGATTTGGTATACATCGGTACTAAAATTAAAAATGCTACAATAAGATAGCTAAAGTGGATAGAAAAGTGGTTAATGTCCTATAGGACAGTTAATATGTACTCTCTGGGATTATTTCTTCTACCAAACATAATTTTAATATCTCTACCCGACAAAAATCTTTAAGTTAACATGTCACTTCCAAAGATGCAATCCCCCAGAGAACTAAATAATCCTTGGGTGGACCTGTTAGTCAATGTTCCAGTATAACAATGAAAGAACATTTGGCCATCTTTTTTGTATTATTTTTCATTTTTAAATAATTTCTACTAACAGAGGGCTAACAGTTTATTTTATACCTGAGTAAGTCTTTGTAAGTAAAATTAAGGTTCTAGGGGGCCAGCTTTAGAAGAGCGAGTTAGTGCTTATATATTTTACTTTACACAAGCATTCCAAAATAGTCATTTATTTGCCTTTCAAACCAACCATAGGATCTTAGAAGTCATCTAAGATCCAGCCATCTCCTAGGGCATGTATGCTTTCTTTAGCAGTCTTGACAGATGATCCTGAAGTATTTGTGTGCAAGGAGGAAGGAAACTAACACGAGTACTTATTATGCACAAATTTATTTTCAAAGGGCCAAATTCCTTTTCTCACGGTAACATGTAACCTATATATTTGCCACATTTATCAAATAAATAGATTTCTTCAGTATAATTGCCTTGAATTACACCTTAATTCTAAAAATCTATACACGGTATAATCTATCCTTCTTAACGTACAATTCAAGTTTTGAAAAATGCATACTGTTGTAATTACCACCACAAACAAGATACAGAACAGTTCCCTACAATGAGATACCACCTCACACCAGTCAGAATGGCTAGCATCAAAAAGGCAAGAAATAACAAGTGTTGGCAAGGACGTGGGGGAAAAGGAACCCTTGTGCACTACTGGTGGGAATGTAAATTGGTGCAGCCACTATGGAAAACATTATGGAGGTTCCTCAAAAAATTAAAAATAGAAATACCATATGATCCAGTAATTCCACTACTGGGTATTTACCCAAAGAAAACAAAAATACTACTTTTAAAAGATAAATGCACACCTACGTCTATGGCAGCATTATTTACAATGGCCAAGAAATGGAAGCAACTCAAGTGTTCATCCATAGATGAATGGATAAAGATGTGGTGTGTACACACACACACACACACACACACACACACACACACACAGGAATATTACACAGCCATAAAAAAGGATGAAATCCAGCTATGTGCAACAACATGGATGACCTAGAGGGTATAATGCTATGTGAAATAAGTCAGAGAAAGACAAATACCATATGATTTCACTCATATGTAGAACTTAAGAAACAAAACAAGTGAGCAAACAGGAAAAAAAAGGCGACAAAAAAATCCAGACTCTTAAATACAGAGAACAAACCAGCGGTTGACAAAGGGGAGGTGGGTGGGGGTATGAACGAAATAGATAAAGGGGATTAAGAGGTAAAAACTTCCAGTTATAAAATGATAAGTACAGCTTAGGGAATGTAGTCAATAAAACTGTAATAACAGTGTATGATGAGAGATGGTGACTACACTTATCATGGTTAGCACTGAATACATAGAATTGTTGAATCACTATGTTGTACACCTGAAACTAATATAACACTGTGCATCAATTATACTTCAGTAATTTTTTCAAAAATTTGGCAACCTTATAGAAAAGATATAGAACAGTTCAAGTATAATTGCTTTTCAAATGTCAATTAATCAACAAGTATTTATTGACTACTTATATGTCCAGTGGTCACTGGTTAGTCTTTGGGGATAGCAGGAAAGTATGAAAAGGCAGAAGTAAAAATTATGCCTGCCTCCAAAGAACTTCTACAGTCTGATCAGTGAAGCACAGTTTTACACACATGAACCAAGCACAAATAAGCAATCTACTAAGTAATGATCTGCATGAGATGTGGATTCTGGTATTGATACTGCCAACATATGAACTGAATAAGCCATTTTTATGGTTATTTCTTATCTGGGCATTCCTTTCCTCATTCATAACTCAAAGGGGTTGTCTGAGACAATCTCTAAGGTCCCCCTTAATTATAAGCACATGTGAATCACGTAATGAGGGTTCAAAGTCATGGTGGAGGGCTGGGAAGTTGAGAATAGCTTTATGGCATTCAGGCAGTCCATGAGTTGACCCTACAGAGTTAGTGAACAAGGGCAAGTAGTAAGGGGTGCAGCATGGGGTTGAGAGGTACAACCTGTCATGGGGCTGCGAAGGGAGCAAATGGATGGATGTTGGTCCAACGGAGCACAGAAAAACTGCAAGGTGTTCCTGAAGACAGTATTGAGCCCAAGCTTTGAACTGTTTGAGAGCTAGGGAGAGACATGAAGATTTGAAAGCTTATTTGTCTATTAAGTAAAGAGAGGAGTGACACCATGATGACAGTGATCCACAATAATCTCCTAAAGAAAACCTGCCATGGGGCATGTCTTCTAGGCTCTGGGAATACAACAGTACAAACCATGCCCTTTCAGTTATTTATTACTGCACAGTAAATCACCCCAAAACTTAGTGGCTTAAAATAACAACCATTTTATGTACTCACGATTTTGTGGGTCAGCAATTTGGGGTAAAATCAGCTAGGTGGTTCTTCTGTTAGTCTTTCTTAGGGTCCCTCATATGGTTAGTCATCTGGCAATGTGACTGGGCCTCAATGTTCTAATATGGCCTCACTCATATGTCTGATGGTTGGCTCTTGACTGACCTCTCTTGCCACATCATCTCTTCCTCCAGCATGCTAGCTGGGCTTCTTTACAAGGTTGTTTCAGGGTTCCTAGGGAGCAAGGGGAAAGCTACAAGACTTCCTGAGACCCAGGCTCAGAAGTCACACAGAGCTACTCACGCTGCATTTTATTTTGGCCAAAGCAAGTTACAAGAACAGCTCAGATTGTGGGAGTAGAGAAACAGACTCTACCTTGATGGGAGATGCTGCAAAATCACATACATACAGGAGTGAAAGGACTTTGTGGCTATTAACCATTCTATCACACCATCCCATTTGGGAAAATGAGTGCTGAGCACATTAAGTCCTGTGGGCCTTCAAAGGTGAAAGGAACCATGTGAGGTAAAAAAGATAAACTTTTGAGTGGGTCCTGAGGAATATACAGGATAGAACAAACCCAGAGGAATGTGGAAAACTTCAGGCAAAGGCAGTACACACAGAAGTAGCAGGATGACTCATAGTATGTTTAGATTCTAGTGAATGCACACTTAGGTGGAATGAGTAGGGAAGAGGACTTGAAAAGTAAGAGGTAAGGATGGTGGGAAAGGTTGTGATTGGATGTGGGAGACTTTAACTGCTAGGCTCTTAGGAATACAGACACTACTCACCATGCAGGGAGCAGCAAGGGGTCAGTGGTGGCCTCGTGGCAGGAGTGGGAATGGTAGTATAGGGAAGAGACCTTTAGAGCTTGCATCTTTGTGGATAGCAGTCTGGAAGGAAGTTGAATTGGGCCTGGGGTATAGTGGCATAGAGATCATGGTAACTAAACAGCCTAGAGATGGTTTCCCTAAAGGGAAGTGCCTTCATGGATTCTCTTCAAGAGGTTAAAGGGTATAACTGGAGCTTTTACAGCCAGGTTTATTTAGAAGTATAAAAAATGTTTTTTTAAAGATTTTATTTATTTGACAGAGAGAGGTGAGTGAGAGAGCACAAGTAGGGGGAGCAGCAGAGGGAGAGGGAGAAGCTTGTGGAGCTTGATCCCAGGCCCCTGGGATCATGACCTGTGCCAAAGGCAGATGCTTAACCGACTGAGCCACCCAGGCGCCCTGAAGTATGAAAAATGTTTATCCTGGATTTAAATTGGTTATCCCAGGGAGAGCTAAACTTAGGCTCAACACACACACACACACACACACACACACACACACACACACACACTCCTCTCTCCTGTATAAGATGCAGGTTTCATATGAGACAAGAGGGTTACGACTGTTTGCAAAGTTTTGTCTATATTAAAAAAAAATTCCTAGTGCTCTTTCACATTTTAAGTGGGCAAAGAATTATGGGGAAGGCTAGAAACCATGACGGAGCCAGAAAAAGGCTACCGCAATTTCGGCTGTAATCTATACCGTGAAGTCAGACTGCCCAGGCAGACGGTATAGCCATACTTTTCACAGTGGCAGCATGGCAAAGCACCAGCTTTCTTTCAACAGTCCACAAAATACATATTTATTTCCCAAACTATCACTTTCCACAGGACTTATGTGGCCATTAGAACATGTTACATGTAATTTTTAAACACAAAATGAGAACTGAGTTTGGTTTGTTAATTAGAGAGCAGGCAGCAATTCTCTTTCAGGTATTTGTGGGAGATAGGATGTAGAGAATTTGAGGGTTTCCTACCACTCTGGGAATGGCAGTCTAATTGTAAACCTTCAGGTCATGTATATATGAAATAGATCAGAGTAAGGAAGTATGGCATTAGGTGACAAAGTGAATAGAAAAGACATGATTGGGGCACCTGGATGGCTCAGTTGGTTAAGCATCTGACTCTTAATCTCAGCCCAGGTCTTGATCTCAGGGTTGTGAGTTCAAGGCCCATACTGGGCTCCACACTGGGTGTGGAGCCTACTTAAAAGAAAAGACATGATTTAATAAGGAAATATGGAGTAGAGAATGGCATCCAGATGAGTGGGTTTTGAGGCATGGGGGAGTGTCTTGCTGGGCTAGAATTTTCAAGAAATAGCCCAAGCAGGATTGGCAGGGGAAAGCGGGAAGGATGTTCTAATTGTGAGGAAAGGCTCCAGGTAAACCTGAGTGTTGGACTGTTGGTGGTACTTGGGGAGGGGAGGCAGTGAGGACAGTTTAGAGATGACATCCCAGACTGTGTGCTCTAGACTTCTGGTTCGACCGACTTTCCCTGAAATCCCAGGTGAAGAACACAGTTGATAGGCTGTGGGATGTGAATACATTACAAAACAACTGAACAGACAAGAGAAAAAGGACATTTAGGTTCCTCTTTGCACATACTGGTTTTCAATCACTGTCTAGTAGGTGACTGGGTAGCCCTTTGTGTGTACCTCATAGGGTAGGAAAAGTTCTCCAGGGGAAAACACATCCCTTTTGCCCTTGGTGCTTTCTCAGACGGAGCCAGACCATAGTATATAACAGTTATGCAAGAAAGGGGCCTCTGTTGCATTTTCTAATGACATAGTGTTCTGGGGAAAGATTTGAGTAGGCATGCTGTTTTGCTATCTCCTCCACGTGCTCCTCAAAACTGGGGAGGTTTCCTGTAAGAAGATGTGTTTCAAGACAGGATCTGAGATATCATAGATGGTTCACATAATGGGGGCTCTAAGAAATCATGCCTTATCAGCGTCCTCAACAATTACCTTTAAAAAAAGCATAAAAATAATTAGTAATTATCCAAATTACTTATGTTGTGGGGAGGTACTCAGGTTTATACACTTGAATGCCTATCCTAGAGACTGGTACATAGCAAGCACTAAATGAATGTTAGTTGATTCTGAGGTAGTTTTTGCAGCTTCTTTATTAAGTATAGCAATGCACTAAATTTTTAGTGAACATGATTCTTTAATGTTGAGAGGGCAAGTAAAACCATCAAAATTGGGCATCAGACAACCTTTGGATGTTACACAGGACTCCCATACACCTATGTTCGTAAACTTTTTCACCACTGAGGGTAACTTTTACAATTTCCCCTAGAGACAGCATGCTTTGAAGGCTTGCCTACTAAACACATCACACTTATGGATTACTTAATTTCCCTATTTTAATTAAAGATGGGTGTTTCTGACAGGGTTCAGTTAAGCATGAAATAATAATAATATTTGGTATGCCAGACACTGATCAGCATTTTATCCTTAATATGCCATTAATTCCACACAACAATCTCACTGGTTATTATTATTAACTTCATTTTAGGGGCACGTGGGTGGCTCAGTTGGCTGGGCATCTGCCTTCGGCTTAGGTCATGATCCCAGGGTTCTGGGATCGAGCTCCACATTGGGCTCCCTGCTCAGCAGGGTGTCTGCTTCTCCCTCTGCCCCTCCCCTCACTCATGCTTACGCTCGTGCTCTCTCTCTGAAATAAATAAATGAAATCTTAAAAAAAAAATAACCCTTCATTTTACAAAAGGAAACTGGGCCACGAAGAGGTTGCATAACTAAGAAGCAAAAGCAGGAGTCAAACAACTTGGGTCTCTACTATTCTATCCATTCTAGCATTCAAACTCTAGCTAACAAGGCTTTACCATGAGTGTTAGTATAATTCTAAGCCATCTCACTCTCAGGTTATTTGCCCTAGAAAACTGGAACTGTATGTGCACATAAACACTTGCACGTGAATTCTTATAGCAGCTCTACTTATAATTACCAAAAACTAGTAGCAACCCAAATGTGGTACATTTCTAAAATGGAATACTACTCAATAAAAAGGGAACAAACTATTGATATACACAACTTGGATGAATCTCAAAAGCATTATGCTGATTGAAAAAAAGCAAGACTCAAAAGATTACATTCAGTTTGACTCCATTTATGTGACATCCTCAAAGTGATAAAACTAGTAATGGAGCGCAGATCAGTGGCTGTCAAGGGTTGGGGGTGGGAAAAGTGTGACTGAAGAGGTAACACAAAGGATTTTTTTTGGGTGATGGGACTACTTTGTACCTTGATTATGATGGTAGTTACACTGATCTATACATGTATCTAAATCCACATGACTATGCATACCCCCCAAAAGTCAATTTTACTATATGACTTTTTATGGTTCTACCTGTCATTAACAATAGTTTTCAGATTTAAAAATTAAGAGTTGACTATAATGTGAAGCAAAAAAAAAAAAAAAAAATCAGGCCACACATCCAAACTGAATGGTGAGTTATCCCTTTAAACAAACATTCCTTAAAAGTTAACAGAATTTGTGTGCTTAGTCCCTTAAAAATACATATATTTCAGTAAATTATTAGATGGCATGATATTTGCATAGTATGCAATTTGCATAGTAAAACAAAAGTAAGTAATCAAAATTAACCCTGGGAAGGAGAATGTGATGAAATGAGGATGTTATAAGGATGTCATGGACAACCATGGCTCTTTCTACAACTTTACAATTTTTCCTAGAATGCATCTCTAGTATATCTCTAATATAACTAAAAACAGAATTAAAAAACTTTTTTTAATCTTTCTACATCGAAATGGAGCTATTTCCCAAGTTGCAATATCTTTACATCCAAAGGGTCTCCATTGCCTTTGAGAACCTCTCAGTTACTCCACTTACCAGGTCATGCTTGTATTCTACTCAACACCTAGTGCGTCATAGCACAGTGGGCACTTAAATATTTGCTGAACTGAATTGCACCTGGAAATGTGGGGAATAAAAATGACAAACACATGGTCACTCACAAAATTTATACTGTAGAAACACTAAATCACACTCTAATTCTGAATGAGGCAAATTATGACTGAGTGCTAACAATGTTCTCAATAATTACAAAGGCATACATAGAATTCTGGAAGACAGCAAGAAAAACATATAACAACATAATGCCAGCAGTGCAGAGGTTTTTAAAACCTAAGATAGGCAGAACCCAAACCAGAATCAATTATTCCTGGCTCCCTAGCCATAAAACCATAAAATTCAAGGAGGTGAGACAAAAAAAAGGAAAAACTAATCTGTACTGAGTTTCTAGGGGCCATGCACTGCATCGGACATTTATGTAGATTAAAACTTATTTCAGGAGCAGGTTTCAGCTGGTATGTAAAGGACTGGAAAGCCATCATTCTCACCCTTACAAAAAAGAAGCTACTAGACAAACTGAAAAACCAATGACTCTTCTTGGACCTATCAAAAACTGAATACAGGGCAAAACCACCATCCAGATATCTGAAGAGACAGATGCCTGCAGGTAAACATAGGATCCCAGCATGTAAAATGGTAGGAAGATCAAACTAGAATTACTTACTAGAGACCAGAGTGTGGGATGTCATGAGAGTATGAAGCTCCTAGGCTCCACATGGGGTGGAGGAATTCCCATCCTCTGACAAGTGTTTCCTACAGGAATCCCACCACCTCTTATGGAAAGAATCAGGGAAAATCCCAGAGAAAGCTCATCCTGGTGCTGGTTGGCTGAGGAAAACAACTCCCACTGAAATCTACCCAGACACTTTTCCTTTATCTCCAGCACAGAACAATAGCCTTAATCTGCAGGGGGAAGGACTTAAAACCCTTGGCTTAAGGATGCTGGTGGGTACTCACTGCAGCTGGGGAAAAGGAAGACAGGAAAAAGGAAAAGAAGCTTCACCCCTGGAAGAGGGGCAGGAATTCTTGTAAAGGACATACTCTAGACCCAGGTTCCAATAGCTGCCTAAGTCCAAGTCAAATCATCGGGGAACTCCCTCCTCCTCCACCATCTACCACTTGGCAAACCAGCTACGTAGTTAGTAAAGTGGAATACAACTGGGAGGGCTATAACAGACAGCTCTTGGGAAACAGCACAAAGGAAAAACCCAAAGCCAAACAGGAGTCAAAAAGAAGGTATCACTAGAGGAATCAGAAATCTCTGGTGCCCTACCAATAACAAACATCAAACACAAGCCAACTCCTGACTAGATTAACTCAAATCCCCACACTAAAGGCCTAGCAGAAGGACACCTGTGTTCTTCTCCAAATATATCAAATATTTAACTCAGTATCTCTTGCCCATGTTCAGTTTCAACAGCTTTTCAGCCATGTTCAACTTTTTATTATGTGGCATAATGAAAGGCAAGAAAATATTCCAAATGACAAGGCAATCATCAGATTCAGACTCAGTATGACACAGATGTTGGGATTATCAGAAATGAAATTTAGAAGAATTATGATTAATATATTAAAGACTCTAATGGAAAAGATAGACAACATGCAAGACCAGATGAATAATTTCAGCAGAAAGATAGAAAGTGCAAGAAATAATCAAATGGAAATGCTAGAACTTAAAAAAAGAACAGTAAAAAAAAAAACCCAACATGCTAAAAAAAAAAAAAGACAAAAAAACAACATGCTCAACAGTAGACTTGACACAGCCAAGGAAAGAATCAGTGAGCGTAACAACTGAGTTTATTGGTCAGATCAATAAAAATTAAAACAAAAAGGGACAAAAGAGTGAAAAAATAGAACACAGCATACAACAACTATGGGAAAATATCAAAAGGTGTAACGTACTTGTAATTGGAATTCCAGGGGAATAAAAAAAAGAGAATGGAATACAAGAATCATTTGAAAAAATAATGACTGAGGGGTGCCTGGGTGGCTCAGTCGTTAAGCGTCTGCCTTCGGCTCAGGTCATGATCCCAGGGTCCTGGGATCGAGCCCCGCATCGGGCTCCCTGCTCAGCGGAAAGCCTGCTTCTCCCTCTCCCAGTCCTCCCGCTTGTGTTCCCTCTCTCACTGTCTCTCTCTGTCAAATAAATAAATAAAATCTTTAAAAAAGAAAAAATAATGACTGAGAACTCTCCAAAATTAGTGACAGACAACAATCCACAGATACAAGAAGGTCAGAAGAACACCAAGCAGGATAAATATGACAAAATAAAAAAGCCACATCTAGGCAAAGACAAAGAGCTCGAAGGCAGTCAGAGGAAAAAAGCCATTAACTACAGAGAAACAAGGATAAAAATTATAGCAAACTTATCAGAAACCATGCAAACAACGCAACAGTGGAGTAATATGTTGAAGAGGAAAAAAACTGTCAACTCAGAATTCCATATCCCATGAAAATGTCCTTCAGAAGTGAAGAAAAAAAAAGACTTTATCCAACAAAAGCAAAGAATTTACTGTCAGCAGACCTGGCACAAAAGAAATGTTGAGGAAAAATTTTTCAGGCAGAAAGATTATGATTAAAGTCGGAGCTTGGATTAGCATAAAGAAATGAATAACACTGGAAAAGGAATAAATGAAGGTTGAATATAATATGTTATTTTCAAAATGTTTGAAAAGCCAATTTTCAAGACACCAGCCAAGGGCCAATCTTACAAGAAGGCCTTCTAAAGATAGTAAGCACCGTCAGGACTGCTATGGTAACTCTTTTCAGCACAACAGGGTATGTATATTTTAAAAACTTAGAGCTAGGGGTGCCTGGGTGGCTCAGTTGGTTAAACGTCTGCCTTCAGCTCAGGTCATGGATCTCAGGGTTCTGGGACTGACTGAGCCCCATGTCGGGATCCCTGCTTGGCCAGGAATCTGCTTCTCCCTCTCCCTGTGCCCCTCCCCTGCTTGTGCTCTCTCTCTCTCTCGCTCTCTCAAATAAATAAAATCTTAAAAAAAAAAAAAACTCTACAGCTAACATCATACTTAATGGTGAGAGACTGGAACAAGTTAAGAATGTCCTCTCTTACCACTATAATTCTGGTAAAGAAGAAAAAAGTAAGAATACTCATATTACCTAATTTCAAAACTTACTATAAAGCTATAGTAATCAAGATAGTGTGGTAATAGCACAATGACGGACACACAGATCAATGCAACAGAAAAGAGAGCCCAGAAATAGACCCACACATGCACAGCCACATTTTTGACACAGGTGCAAAAGCAGTAATAATGGAGAAAGGATAGTCTTTTCAACAAATGGTTTTGGAACTCCTGGACATCCACATGCAGGAAAATGAAACTTGACACACACCTCATATTCATGGCTGGTGGGAATGCAAAACAGTAGAGCCACTTTGGAAGACAGTTTGGCAGTTTCTTATAAAAACTCAGCAATCCCACTCCTGGTTATTTACCCAAATGAACTGAAAGCTTATGTTTCACAAAAAAATCTGTATGCTAATGTTTACTGCAGCTTTATTCATAATCATCAAGAAACTGGAAGCAGCCAAGTTGTCCTTCAACAGGTAAATGTACAAACTGTGGTACGTCCATAAATTGGAACACTTTTCAGTGATAAAGGGAACATGCTATTAATTCACATAACATGGATGAATCAAGTAAAAGAAGCCAGACCCAAAAAGGCTAAATATTGTATGATTCCACTCATATGACATTCTGGAAAAGGCAGGACTTTAGCTAAAAATTCAGAAGTACACTATTCTGAGGCATTTCTAGGAAACAAAACTGACTGGATATATATATTTTTTAACAGGAATAGCTCTGACCAGATCAACTTGGGTGGGAGTCCATGAAGTTCACATCACCATCACCATATACCATCGCTTTTTAAATAAATGTATTTGATTTTTAAAATAGGGTAATATATTCACATGGCTTAAAATTCAAAAGGTACTTGTGACTTTTGGCTCTGAGGAGGTAAAGGTGCAACTGTCTTCCGTCCTCCCGAATCCGGATTCATCTAACACCAGCTGTCTCCACCATACCGCCTATGTTTGACCCCAATGAGATCAAAGTCTTAGACCTAAGGAGAACTGGTAGGGAAGTTGGTGCCATGTCTGCCCTGGCCCCAAAGATCAGCCCCCCCCCCCCTCACACCCGGGTCTGTCTCCAAAAATGGTTGGTAATGACATCGCCAAGGCAACCGGTGATTAGAAGGGTCTGAGGATGACAGTGAAACTGACCATTCAGAACAGACAGGCCCAGATTGAAGTGGTATCTTCTGTCTCTGCCCTGATTATCAAAGCCCTCAAGGAACCACCAAGAGACAGAAAGAAGCAGAAAAACATTAAGCACAGTGGAAATATCACTTTTGATGAGATTGTCAACACTGCCCAACAGATGCAGCACCGATGTTTAGCTAGAGAACTCTCTGGAACCATTAAAGAGATCCTGGGGACTGCCCAATCTGTGGGCTGCAGTGTTGATGGCCGCCACCCTCATGACATCATAGATGACATCAATAGTGGTGCAGTGGAATACCCACCTAATTAAGAACTACAAAGGAAAATGTTTCAATGAAGGATCATTTGACAACCAAAAAAAAAAATTTTAAAGGTATACATAAAAGTTTATACAGTAAAAAATCTTCCTCCAACTCTCTACCCTGGCTATATATGCCCTAAAGCTATCAGTGTCTTGAACATCCTTCTAGAAATATTTTATGTCTATGTAAGCCAAAATATATATATTATACAGCACACATTATTGCCCCCAGTAGCTGTCACAAATGTTAGCATACAATACACACTGTTCTGTTTCTTGTTTTTCATTTTGTACATCTTAGAAATCATGCAATATCAGTGTAATATTCTACTGTACAACCAAGCCTTGACTGATACTTAGAATATTAACCAATCTTTTGCTATTATAAATAATACTCTAAGTAATATGAAAATATTTGTTGAATAAATTCCTGGAAGTGTTTGCTGGGTCAAATGATATATACGTTTATAATTTTGAAGGCTATTTTCAAGTCACTGACTTTTAAAATGTCAGGGATTTTCCATTTTTAATTTTTATCCTAGGAGGAAAGAAAGGAAGCTGAGATTCTATCACCAGGCAATTTCTGGAGGAATGTACATCTCTAAGATGTACAAAGTGAGCCTTCTCCTCAGTTTCCCACACATGCTTCCTAGGGTCCAGTTGCATTTTCATGTAATATATTTCAGGCCAGAGCTGGTTGCAAAGCCTATTTCAGTTTATGTGAAAGGTGTTACTTCTGAAAACTTCACAAGCACAGGTCAAAGGCTCATGCCCCAAATTGCTGATCACTGACCACTCACTTCACAGCACAATACTGGATTCTTCACTGCAACCACAGGGAGACTTTAAAATCTTGACCAAGTAAAATACACCTACAGAGAATCCTTTGTCTTTATTATAATGCCCAAATAAGGATTTCTTCTCAGGTAAAAACTATAAATCACATAAAGGTTATGAAGAAAAGCTGCAGATGTTTCTCCCATCTTCCAGGTAGTGATGGATTTCCAATTAACCATCTTTTTGCTTGACTACAAAGCGCAGTACAGCCTAGTACCCTAAGGTTTGGGGGGGTAAAGCTTGAACAGGAGGTTGAGGAAACCCAGGGACTCATTTTTTTTTAAAGATTTTATTTATAAGGATGCCTTGGGTGGCAGTCAGTTAAGCGTCTGCCTTAGGCTCAGGTCATGATCCCAGGGTCCTGGGATTGAGTCCTGCATCGGGCTCCTTGTTCAGCAGGGAGCCTGCTTCTCCCTCTGCCTACAGCTCCCCCTGTCTCTGTTCTCTCTCTCGCTCTCAAATAAATTTTATTTTTAAATAAAATTCAGATAAATTTTAAATTTTACTTATTTATTTGAGAGCGAGAGAGAGAACACCAGCAGGGGGAGTGGGAGAGGGAGAAGCAGTCTCCCCACTGATCAGGGAGCCCGATGCGGGGCTCGATCCCAAGACCCCAGGATCATGACCTGAGCCGAAGGCAAACCCTTAACCAACTGAGCCACCCAGGCGCCCCACCCCAAAGACTCTTTCGATAACAGCCACACAAGCTCAGTGAGCAGTCAAGCCACTTGCAAGGGGACCTATATCCAGAGCACATTAATTTTTATCCTAGGAGGAAAGAAAGGAAGCTGAGATTCTATCACCAGGCAATTTCTGGAGGAATGTACATCTCTAAGATGTACAAAGTGAGCCTTCTCCTCAGTTCCCACACATGCTTCCTAGGGTCCAGTTGCAGGAACAGCTGAACAGGAGGTTGAGGAAACCCAGGGACTCATTTTTTTTTTAAGGATTTTATTTATAAGGATGCCTTGGGTGGCAGTCAGTTAAGCGTCTGCCTTAGGCTCAGGTCATGATCCCAGGGTCCCGGGATCTTTGGTTTCCTTCTAGAAAAACTATCACTCAGCTCCACACTCAGTAGAAGAGAAGATGGCACAATCATATTACTTAGTTTCAAGAATACACTACATTTAGGGGTGCCTGGGTGGCTCAGTCGGTTAAGCATCTGACTCTTGACTTCAGCTCAGGTCATGATCTCAGGGTCGTGAGATTGAGCCCCACGTTGGGCTCCACACTGGGTGTGAAGCCTGCTTAAAATTCTCTTTCCCTCTCCCTCTCTCCTCCCCCACTTTCTCTCAAAAAAAAAAAAAAAAGAATATACTACATTTAGAAATGGGTGTTTAGTAAGATTTATCAAAGGAAAAGAGGTTATATTCATTAGTAATTATTATGCATTACTGCAGTAATGGTCCCCAGTTAAAAAACACCTCCTTGTATTTGTACCTTTAGATTGTTCTCTCCCACAATGACTCTGGGCTTGGCCAAGAAGCACTTCCCTACTTTGGCTGATGGGACAATACCAAATGTGGCACGAGCAGACACTTGAGAAGTGCTTGCTCTCGCTTACTGCTCTTTGTGCCTTTGAGACGACCATGTGAACAGATCCAGAGCAGCCAGCTGAAGGAGAGACCACTTGGGAGTGGAGATGAGCCATCCTCGCTCAGGGCCTCCTAGACCACCCGGCCTGACAGCCACCAGTTAGGCGAACAAGGCCATCCTAGATCATCCAACCACCAGCTAACAACCCTCCCTGCCAAAAAAAAAAAAAAGCTAATTGACACATTTACTTCAAAGTAAATATGTCTGTGGTCTGATACATATGGAAAGGGGACGAGAACACTGGTTTTCTTCCTGTGCAGTTGATTCTGCACATAAGAAATAGTTTCAAACAGAAAAACCTGCAGTACCTGGATGAGAATAAATAAATATGTAAGTACTGAAAAAATGCCTAAGTCTTCCCAGATTCTCACAAATGTGCTGTCTGCCATCACAGATGGCACATACCAAAAAAACAAAAAACATTAAAAATTTCCATTTAGTCACTGAAGCATCCTTATCATGATATATTTAAACCGAAGTCTTATACTCAACAGTTCCATTTCTAACACTGAACAACAACTCAGGTTTCCAGGAATTAGTTCTCCCAATTTTACTTTTTCTCCCCATTTGACAGGGCTCAGTGAAAACTGAAAGAGCTCCCTTAATGCAGCCTAAAAAGCATCAAATATATAAGCCTAATTAAACCATCTAGAAGCATTCTGCAGGACCAGCTTCTTCCAGCAACACAGCAACTCTTTTTAGCTGTGTTAATGGTGGGCAGTAGAAACTTTAAGATCTACACATCTGGGCCAGAAACATTGCCTCCATTGGATCACAAAGTGGGACACTGAAGGGAAAATTACTTTAAGCTACTTTTGTTTAGGCCTCACTAGATGCTTTTCCGGATTACACAGGCCACGCCCCGCCCCCCCCCAGGACGGTTTAAGGTGAAAAACACCTTCCAGCAGCCTCCCACCGCCCTTGGAATAAAACACAAGCTCCTTAATGAGATCCCATAAGGCCCTGTCAATCTCCCCCTGCCTATCTCATCTCTCTTTCCCCAGGTCCTAGCCAAACCTCTGTGGATCCCTTCCACATCTCTCTTCCACCTCAGAGTCCTCACAACACCTGGTATTCCCTCTGCCTGGCAATCCCTTCTTTTACCTCGCTTATTCCTGCTCATTATTCAGGGTCCAGGGCACCTTGCTAGTTTCCCTTATAAAAACATTCTACCTCTTACTTGCTGTGTGACCATAGGCAAGTTACCTTTGCCTTACACCTCAGAGAGATATTCTATGTTAAATACTTAGCACCGTACTCAGTACACAGGAAATGGTTAACAAATCATAGCCGTTGTTGTTATGATCCCTTATAGGGATCTCCATCATAGCTCTCAGTACAATTAGCAACTATACATTTATTTGTAGGGAAAACAGAAACACCCCCTTGGATCCCACCTTAATACCTAATACTTCTCATGCTATTTCCTCACATACTGCATTGGGGGGGGGGAGATAAAATTAATGTTTACAGAGCAATTATTACCTCAATTAATTATTACCTCGGAGATGTCAAATTAGGCAGATGAAGAAACTGAGGCATAGAGAAGTCAAGTACCGGCCCAGATCAAGTGGTAGAATCCAAGTTGGCCCGACCCCATTGCTTGTGCTGGGTATACGACACCAAAGGCTCCCCTAACTCATGAGCCTTGTTATCTAAGAGCAGCAAATCTCAGAGAAAATGGATCTTCACATTCAACTCCCAGGTATCTATTCTTCAGATCCTTAACCAGTCTGGTGTTCTAAGCACCTCGTGTAAACTCCTTCAACAGAATGCTCTTCCCTCTGACTGTGTTAGATTTCTTTCTTCCTTTACATTGGATGTTGAACTCTTAATGGGATGAGTTATCTTTCACCTCTTATACCCCTAGCAAATAGGAGGCACTCCACAGATGTCTGCTGAATGAATTAAATGAAACTGTTGGAGAATACATTACAGCTGCAAAGTTGGGGAGTGGTGGAGTGGATTTTCATAACAATGCTGAAGTTTGGCATAGTTGGGAACAAACTTGACATGAGTGATGACAAAAGGGGAGTTTATCTTAACCACTTTTACAACGGTTAATGATTTCCATATCTAGCACCAGAGATTCCATGTGAATTACACATATGTGCTTTACAGCTACAGGTAGACTTCACTTTACCTCTGGGGCCCTGCATCACCACCAAAGTTCTGCTATACCCCATGGATACATCTGAGCCACCCTTCAGGACAGGATGCCCTTGACAAGTGCGAATCTCTCAATGGTTACTTTCAAATGGTTCAGAAAAAGAAACAGAAAGAGCAAATGCAAGTGGGAGCAAACTATTGATAATTAGTGACCTTGGGTAAAGGGAATACAGAAGTTCTTTGTACTATTCTTGCAACTTTTTGTAATTATAATCAAAATAAGTTTTTTAAAATCTAAAAAGGAAGAAGAAGAACTTTCCCAGGAGATTACAACACACAAGGTCTGGTGTACTGGCCATGCTGGTACCATATTCTCTTGTCAGCTATTTCAAAAAGCACATTCCAGGCTCGGATTTCCTTGCCTATCAGCCAGTATCAAGGGACAAGGAGCTCCCTGGGTAGTAGGGCTCAGCTATGGCCTGTGGGTTGACAGAGATGAAATTATTTATTGCTTAGGGGCGCCTGGTGGCTCAGTCGTTGGGCATCTGCTTTCGGCTCAGGTTGTGATCCCAGGGTCCTGGGATCAAGCCCCGCAGCACTGGGCTCCCTGCTCAGCGGGAAGCCTGCTTCTCCCTCTCCCACTCCCCCTGCTTGTGTTCCCTCTCTCGCTGTCAAA
The DNA here is from genome assembly GCF_004348235.1 of Phoca vitulina. Taxonomy (NCBI): domain Eukaryota; kingdom Metazoa; phylum Chordata; class Mammalia; order Carnivora; family Phocidae; genus Phoca; species Phoca vitulina. Next base: position 18,865,190 of record NW_022589738.1, on the reverse strand, counting down.
TAAATAAATAAATAAATAAAATCTTTTAAAAAAATTATTTACTGCTTAAAGAGTATTAATCAATGCATGGGCATCTCCTATCAGTCAAAAACACCAGTACCATTTCCCCACACCAGGCCCCCTACCTACTTTCTTCAGTTGACTGCCTTTTCAGTTACTTTTCCCAAACTTAGCTATGGCGTTAGGCAAATTCTCCCCAGGACCCTTCTTTCTGTCACCCAAGAGAAGCACAGAAGCAGTTCTGATGGTAAGAACTTTGCTGCTATTGTCTATGGAGAGACCTACAGGGAGGAGGCAAAAATAACCATGGGGGAGTCACAAATATTTCAGAAAACAGAAAACTCAAAGCAGTAGTTACTTGGTCTTTAATGACCATTTGCTAGCACCTTTTTATTTGCTCATCATTTTTACCCATTCACCCTAGATTCTCCCCGCAAACCAGACTGCTTCAGCTTTCCCAGCCACTGTAACTGAACAGGGAGAAACTGCTAAACCACTTAAGTGTCCCCATATAAGCCAGTTCAGGAGAGTGCCAGATGGGTGTCACCCAACACCCACTCCTCACCTATAAGGTGATGTATATAAGTTATTCCCTGATAAGAGATTTTTTTTTTAAATGTAAGCCAGCATATGAGCTCTACCTTCCTCAGTTCCTGCTCTGCGTAACCTTCATGAGGAAGTAGGTGCATTATGTCCTATGATAATATTCAACCTCTCTATCCCTGATCAAGGCTTGTAAGAGCCCTCTGTAATGCCATGTCTTCACAAACACCCAGTGCCTCCTGCCTCCCCTTACCTTCCCCCAAATAGTTGCCTAGTTCCAGTCAGACCTCAAAGTAGTGGGCAAAAAGAAGAAATAGATTTGTGTAGTTTAGGGGAGAAGTGGATTGTTATGGTTGATGGAACACAAGGGAGGGAAAAGACAAGCATTATCAGAGGAGAGGATCATACCCAACCTACCAGCCTAACATCCTTTGTTCTTTATTTTTACTTTCACTAACCCATCTGTCTCAACTATGATGAGAGCCCTGCATCATCACGTGTCCTGCTTCTGGGAACTTCATCTACAGGCCAGAAGGTGGGTCATGGGCACCCCCAAGGCTGCTTTCTGAGTCACTCCTGGCTCCCAGTTGATCACAAACCCTTCAGAAAGGGGTGGAAAGCCCTTTTCCACTCTCTCCTACCTGTTACCAAGATTCACAGGCTACTGAAAGTGAGAAGGCACTTACCATACTGCCAAAGCACGGCAACATGACTCAGAAAGGTAGGAGACAATGTTTGGGTTCTAGAACTAGACCTGCATCCCTGGGTATTCCAGAATTGACTGGATGAAAAATGCAAGGAACTGTTTTAAGGCAAAGATATTGGGTTAGGAACTCGTCTCTAGCAAACAAAACTGTAGAGAAGACCACAGTTAAAGAAAAGGTGGCAATGATGGTAGCTAATACTGAGACGCACGTCCCAAAGATCTCATGTAATCCCTTCACCCCTTGAGGAGAGGTATTACCTTTTACAATTCAAGTATTTCAGCTCAGAGCTCACTTTAAATGAAAAAGAAAATGATATGTTATGGAGGTACAATACTCGGCTAAACGAAAAAGAAAAAATCTAGTTTCACTTATCCAGAGAGTAATCACATGATGCTCTAAAAGCATGAAAACTACGGTATTCAAAGGGCACAGCGGCAGGGATCCACATTCCCATTGTTTACAGATGTTATGAAAATATTAAATTAAATTAAACACAATGCTTTGTTCAGACCGACTCCTTTCTCACCCTCACCCCCACCCCCAGGCTGGCAAGAAGTGCCTTCAGGGAAGGTATTTAAGAGAACTACTCTGGGAAAGTGGATTCTGGGTTGCTTAAACTGAGCCAAGATGTTGTGCAACCCGTCTTTACCTAAATTATTTTCCATTACTTTCAGAGTTTAGAGAGAAGCAGACAGTTATCTTTATCAGACTGAATACCGGGAATGAGGTCGCCTTTCCCTCCAGGCCACTGAAATCACCATCAACACGGTTTTGATTTCTTATACAATCAGACGGCGTTGGGGGGGGGGGCGGGGATCCCATCCTCAGCTTCACAGATAAACGGGTCTCACATCAAAAAACCTTGCGCACATCCGAGGCCATGGATTTCCTAGCAACTCAGAAAGTCAGAGAAGCGGCCAAACAAGTTTCTTGCCAAATGCCTGAGAACTACATATGTCCCAGGGCTACACAATGATACCAACTTTTAAACATGCCTTCACATACCACCATTATGGTCACTCACTCGAGATCCCGCCCCCCCGCTTTGCCTCCTCACAAATAATAAACGCAGGTTGCCCTGTGCAATTTAAAGCCAGACTTCACCAAAGCAGTGGTTCTGAAAAGCGAGAGAAAAAGATTGGAAGGAGGCTCTCTCTCTCTTTTTTTTAAATCGATCGCCCCACGGCCGAGGGAATAAAACCAACTCGATCGCTGGAGAAAAGTTAACTTTGCCGTGCCCAGCGGTGGGAAATTTTTCCCGTAAGATTCGCAAAGCCCTCCTGCTTTTCCCACCCCCCGGACCGCCAGGCGCTCGGCGGCCGCGGCGGCCCGGGACTGGCAGCGCCCGAACAATGACGGGAGGAGGAGGGAAAGTTCGCCAGCCCGCGGGGCGCTCGCGCTCCTGCTTCGGGGGTACCTGGGGCTCACCCGGGGCCTCATCACTCCCTGAGCCGCCCGGCCCGCCTCTCCCCAAGCACTCGGTTCTTCACGCCCCCCAACATCGAAACGGCCAGGGGCGCGCCCTCGCTCCCTGGAGCATCCGGCCCCGGGCGGCCCGCAGAGCAGGTCCCCCCGCCGCGGGTCTGACCCCGGGAGCCCCGAGACCAGGCAGAGCACAGAGAGGGAGGGGGCGCCGGGAGGGGGCACCGGAGGGAACGGCCGCAACAGTTATGGCGCTCAATTCCTGCCCGAGCGGAGCTGCAGCCGAGCCGGAGCTCAGGCGTCCGCCCCCGCCCCCCCGCGTCGGCCACCGGGCACTGCCCGGGCCGACGGAGGGGCCAGCGGGCACTTTACCTCAGCCCACACACGCTCTCGGCCCGAAGACGCTGGGGACGCCGGAGCGACCGCGATGTGGGGCCGGGGCGCCCCCGAACGCTGCGAGGCTGGGCCGGGACGTTGCGCTCCGCGGCGCCCGTTTCCACTCCCCGAGGCCGCCACTCCCGCTGCCCACCCGGCGCGACGCCCCCAGCGCCGCTCGCGCCGCGTCCAGCTTCAGCGGCGCCTACCTTTGCGCAGCTAGGTCGCGGCTCCTTCCTTCCCGGCTCCACACTCGGGCCCGGCAATGTGCCGGGCGAGTCCGGTAGGGGTGGTAACCGCCCCCTTAACCGCTCGCTTTCTTCTCTCCCCTCCCTCGCACCTGCCCCCTAATCTCCTCCCCACCCCCGCCCCCCGCCCCGCCGCCTGATCCGCCCGGGCCGCCCCCTGCACCTCCGCTCCCGCCCTCGGCCCTCGCCCGCCTGGCCCGTCAGGCCTCAGCGTTGGGCAGGCGGTTGGGCGGCGGCGGCGGCAGCGGCGGCGGCTGAAGCGGCGCGGAGCACTATTGTATTCCTGACACTGTGCGCTCCCACGCTCCGCCTCTTCCCCTTCCTTCCAGCCCCCCCCCCCCCCCCCCCCCCCCCCACCCCAACCGCCGGCCGCGCTCGCCCTACCCGACTGGCTCCCCGCCGTCCGCCCGCCGCGCGCTCTTCTGGCGGGCTGGGCGCCTTCGCCACCGCCGCGCGCGTCGAGGCTCCGCCCCCTTGGTGCTCCCGCACCCGCGGCGTCGTGCTCCAGGTGGGTTCCTCCGTGCTCCTGCTGGGCGCGCTGCTGCCGGGAGGAGCCTCGGCCGGGATAAGTGCCCGAGAGGACGACGGGGAGGTGCCTTGGCTGTGATGAAATACAAACTAAGCTTTTCAGGGCCCCTTTCAACTCTAAAGTTCTGTAAGTGGACCCTCCTGTATAAAACTCATTGTCGGCCACTATTGATTTAAGTTGTTGGCTCTCGAATTACCTATAATAATACAGCCAGGGTGCCCATTGACAGAATAAATTTATTCAATTGCTAGCACAAATGGGCTGTGATGTCGTGTGGCTTTTTGAGGTGTCAACTCGGTTAGGCTACCGCCCCAGTTATTCAATCAAACATTAATCTACGCGTGGCTGTGAAGGTATTTTGCTGATGTAACTAAAGCTCCTGATCAGTTGATTTAAAGTAAGGGAGATTATCCTGGATAATCTAGGTGGGCCCGATCATTCCTTTCTGACTGCATGCCTTACAGATTTTGGATTTGCTTACCCAGCCCCACAATTGTGTAAGGCAGTATCTTTTAATGAATGAATGAATAAATAATGTGTGTGTGCGTGTGCATGTGTGTATAAAATATCGTGTCGGTTGGCGTCTCTGGTGGAATCCTAACTCATACAGATGTTTAAGCAGCAAACCCCTTTTGGTTTACTTGTCTGGATTTGGAAATGGACCATGTGCAATTACCATGAACTCATATTGTCATTTTCACTTACATTTCTTGGCTAAACAAAAATGTAGGCTCCTCCGTATTTTGTCTGATTTACATGGTAAAGGTGGTCTATTTCATAATACACAAATGTGTGAGTTCTAAAGCATTCATAGTCCTTCAGATTTACCTCGTTTTATTAACTTATTTTGAAATAATTATAGATTCGGGGCGCCTGGGTGGCTCAGTAGGTTAAGCGTCTGCCTTCTTCGGCTGGGTTCATGATCCGGAGGTCCTGGGATCGAGCACCAACCACATTGGGCTCCCTGCTCAGCGGGGAGCCTGCTTCTCCCTCTCCCTTTGCTCCCCCCTCCCACTCGTGTTCTCTTTCTCTCTCGCTCTCTCTCAAATAAATAAATAAATGAAATCTAAAAAAAAGAAAAAAAGAAATAATTATAGATTCACAGGATCTTTAAAAAGTATTACAGAACAGACCCATGTACTCTTCACCCGGTTTCCCCCAATGCTAATATCTTACATAACCAAGATATTGACATGGGTACAATTCCCAGACCTTATTCAGATTTCACCAGTTTCACATGCAAACATTTCTGTGTCTGTGTATATAGTACTACACAATTTTATCACGTGTAGATTTGTGTAACTACCACAATCAACTGTTTCTCCACAGCAAAGATTCTTCCTTCTACCCACTATAGTCACAGTCACCTCCTTCACCTACTCTAACCCCTGGCAACCTCTAACATGTTCTCCATCTCTATAATTTGATTATTTCAAGAATATTATGTAAACGAAATCATGCCTTTTGGCTTTTCTTCATAATTTGCACAATTTTCTTGAGATCCACCCAAGTTGTTGCATGTTATCAATAGTTCATTCCTTCTTACTGCTGAGTAGTAGTATTGTTATGTTTTAGTGTTCTACAGTGTGTTTATTCACCCGTTGAAGGACATTTGGGTTGTTTCCAGTTTTTGTCTGTTAAGAATAAGACTGCTATGAATAGTCATGCAGAGTTTTTTGTGTAAACATCAGTTTTCCTTTTTTCTGTGACAAATGCCCAAGAGTGCAATTGCTGGGTTGGATAGTAAGTGGAAGTTTAGTGTTATAAGAAACTGCCAGAGTTTTCCAGACTGTACCATTTTACATTCCCACCAGCAATGTATGAAAGATCCAGTTTCTCTACATCACTGCCAGCACTTGGTATTGTCACTATAATTTTCTGTTAGCCATTCTGATAGGTGTATAGTGAAATCTCTTTGTTTTCAATGGCATTTCCCTAACGATGTTGACATCTTTTCATGTGCTTATTTGCCATCTGTATATCCTCTTTGGTGAAATGTCTGTTCATGTCTTTTGTCCATTTTCTCATTGTATATTTGCTTCTAACTGTTACATTTTGAGAATTCTTTATATATTCTAGATACAAGTTCTCTGTCAGACACGTGGTCCACATTTTTTCCCCCCAATCTGTACTGGTCTTTTCATCTTCTTAAGAGATTTTGGAGACCAAAATTTTTCATTTTAATGAAGTCCCACTTCTCAAAGTCTGCATTTATATATTGTCCTTTTCGTGTCACATCTAAGAAATGTTTTGCCTCGCACCAGGTTCCACAAATTTTCTTACATTTCCTTCTAAAAGCGTTATAGTTGCATATTTTACAATTAAATCCATGATTCATTTTGAATTAATTTTTGTATAAAATGTGAACCTAATGAGGTTGAGATTCATATTTTTGTCTATAGATGTCTGATGCCTCAAACACAATTTGTTAAAATGACTGTCTTTCCTCCATTAGATGGCTTTTGCTCCTTTCTCAAAAGCATTTGGTCATGTTTGTGTTGGACTAATTGTGTGGGGCTATTTTTTGGTTCCCTATTCTGTTCTGTTGTTCTATGTGTCTGTCCCTCTGTGAATACCAAAGTCTTGATTACTACAGCTATATAGTAAGATTTAACATTGGGTAGAGTGATTCTTCCCACTTTATTCTTCAGAATTGCTTCAGCTGTTCATGGTCATTTGCCTTTCTATATAAATGTTGGAACAAACTTTGTTTATATCGACAGAAACTTTGCTGGGATTTTGTTAGGAATTGTGTTAAACTGATAGATCAACTCGGGGAGAGAATTGACATCTTTATGATGAAGATGATTTATGTGCCTCTCCATTTCTTTAGATTTTCTTTGACTTCTTTCATCAGCATTTTGGAATTTTCCGCACCTAGATCCTGTACATGTTTTGTTAAGCGTATACCGTATTTTATTTTCTTTGGAGTGATTATAAATAGTATTGTGTTTCTATTTTCAGCTTTCTCATTCGTTGTTCATTATTAGTATATAGAAATGCCATAAATTTTTGTGTTTGAGCTTCTTTCCTTTGACTTAGCTGAACCCACTTACTAGTTCTCGAAATTTTCTGGTAGGTTCTTTGGGATTTTCTACATAGACAATCATCTTGTCTGTGAACACACAATTTTATTTCTTCCCTTCCAATCTGTGTGCTTTTTATTTCTTTTTCTTACCTCATTGTGCAGGCTAGAACTTTCAATTCTATGTTGAGTAAGAGTGATATGAGCGGACATCCTTCCCTGGTTCCCTATCTTAGGGGGAAACATTCCATCTTTCACCATAAAAAAAAACTACTAGCTGCTCTTTATCAGGTTGAGAAAGTACCCTTCTATTCCTAGTTTGCTGAGAGTTTTTATCATGAACGAATGCTGAATTTTGTCAAAAGCTTCTTCCCCATCAATTGATAGGATCATATGATTTTTCTTCTTTAGCCTGTGGATATGGTAGATTACATTGATTGAATATTGATTTTTGAACTGACCCTCCATACCTGGAATAAGACCCACTTGGCCATGGTATAATTCTTTTTATACATTTCTGGGCTCTATATCATTAATATTTTATTGCAGATTTTTGTGTCAAAGTTCCTGAGAGAAGTTTTGAGGGCTTTTCTTCACACTGTCTTTGGTTATGGGAATAGGATAATACTGGCCTCATAAAATGAGTTGGGAAGTTGTGCAGAAAAGAGCACACAGGCCCTTTGTGGGTAACTGGGAACTTGGGTTTCAGGAGGGTTCCCACCATTCCCGGAATTGATAAGAGTGGTTCACCATACCTAAACTGTTTGTGCATATGTGATTTATGCTGAGACTACATTACAAATCCCCTGATTTCCAAGCTGTGCAGAAAAGAGTTATCATAGCAGGCCTGACTGCTATCCTTTGAAAGGCCGGCCTGCTTGCGAAGTTAGTCCCTGGTTGGCATCTGGAAACTTGGATTTGAGGAGGGCTCCCATCATTACCAGGACTGATAAGAGTGGCTCACTGTGCCTAAACTGTTTATACAAACAATATGGTTTATGTTGAACATCTGCTTTCCTTCTGGGAGTCTGGAATTCTGGTGAGTGCTAGACAGAAGGTACCTCTATGACCGACCCCCCAATAAATGCCCTGGGAACTGAGTTTCTCACGAGCTTCCCTGATAGATAGCATTTCACATGTGTTGTCACAACTCTTTGCTGGAGGACTTAGGTACATCCTGTGTGACTCCACTAGGACAGGACTCTTAGAAGCTTGTTCCTGGTTTTCTCTGGACGTCACCCCGTGTGTCTTGCCTTTCCCCTTTGCCGATTTTGCTCTACAGTCTCTCAGTATAATAAATCATAGCCATGAGTCTGACTCTATGCTGAGTTTCTAGTGAATCATCAAGCCTGGGAATGGTCTTGGGGACCCCCGACACGGAAGTGTTCCCTCCTCTTTGGTATTCTAGAAAAGACTGTGTAAATTTGGTGTTAGTTCCTTAAATATTTGGTAGAATTCTCCAATGAAACCATGTGGATCTGGAGCTTTCTTTTCTCAAGACCGTTTAAATTACTACTCTAGGGACACCTAGGTGGCTCAGTCGGTTGAGCGTCTGCCTTTGGTTCAGGTCATGATCCCGGGGTCCTGGGATTGAGCCCCACATCAGGCTCCCTGCTCATTGGGGAGCCTGCTTCTCCCTCTCCCTCTGCCTGCCGCTCCCCCTGCTTGTGCTCTCCCTCTCTCTCCCACTCTGACAAATACATAACATCTTTTTAAAAATTACTAATCTAATTTCTTTAATAGTTATTGGACTATTCAGATTCTACTTTCCGTATTGGTTGAATTTTGTAGTTTGTGGTTTTCAAGGAATTGGTCCATTTTATCTAAGTTGTCACATTTAAATGCCTAGGGTTTCTCATAGTCTTCCTTTTTTAAAAACACAGCCATCATCTCACATATTTACTCCTTTCGTTGGTAAGAACATTTAAGTTCTACTCTCAGCAAATTTTAATTATAAAATACAGTGTTATCAACTATAGTCACTATGGTATACGTTAGATACTCAGACCTTATTCATCTTATAGCTGAATGTTCATACCTTTTTTTTTTTTTTTTTTTTTTTTTAATTTTTTTATTGTTGAATGTTCATACCTTTTTACCAACCCCTAGTTCCCCCACCCCCAGCCTCTGGTAATCACTATTCTACTCTGATTCTATGACTTTGACTTTTTTTAAAAAAAAGATTTTATTTATTTATTTGAGAGAGAGAGAGAGCATGCAAGAAAGAGCATGAGCGGAGCTAGGGGGTGGCCACAGAGGGAGGGGGAGAAGCAGACTCCCCCTTGAGCAGGGAGCCCAAAGCCGAGCTCCATCCCAGGACCCTGAGATCATGACTCGAGCTGAAGGCAGATGCTTAACTGACTGAGCCACCCAGGCGCCCCTATGATTTTGACTTTTTATTTTTTATTTTAAAAAAATCTTTAAGATTCCACGTATAAGTGATACCATGCAGTATTTGTCTTTCTCTGTCTGGCTTATTTCACTTAGCATAGTACCCTCCAGGTTCATCTATGTTATCACAAATGACAGGATTTTCTTCTTCTGTAAGGCTGAATGATATTCCATTTTGTGTGTGTGTATATATATACATATTTACTTTATATATATATATATATATATATATATATATATATTTACTTACTTGATCCATTTACTTAGCCCATTCATGCGTTGACAGGCAATTAAGTTGTTTCCGTACTTGGCTATTGCTATTGTGAATAAGGCTGCAATGAGCATGGGAGTACAAATATCTCTTTGAGGTAATGGTTTTATTTCATTGGCTATATACCCAGAAGTGGGATTGCTGGATCATACAGTAGTTCTTTCTGGGGATGGAGAGGGGTTGGTGTCTAAGAAATTTAATAATTTGCAAGTTTCTTTTCCAAATAGTGACAGACTTTATGAACGTTCTGTTCATGGATTGACTATATATTTGCTGTGGACAGACATTCACATAGCATCTTTCTTCCAAAGAATGTGGGTACTGTGTTAAGGACTTTATTTTCCTTTCCATGGCTACAGGGTCTATAGTAAGATTTCCCTGCTTCATTTGTGATATTAGTGATTTGTGTCTTTTCTCTTGCTATAGGTTTATTAATTTGATTGATCTTTTCAGAGAAACAGCTTGTTGTTTAATTGATTTTCTCTATTCTTTTCCTATCTTCAATTTAATTGATTTCTGCTCTTGTCTTCATTATTATTTTTTAAAGAATTTCTTTTTTTAAAAAAAAGATTTTATTTATTTATTTGAGAAAGAGAGAGAACAGAGGGAGAGGGAGAAGGAGAAGCTGACTTCCTGCTGAGCAGAGAGCCCAACGCTGGGCTGGACCCCAGGACCCCAGGATCATGACCTGAGTGGAAGGCAGACGCTTAACCGACTGAGCCGCCTAGGTGCCCCTCTTATCTTATTATTTTTCTCCTTCTGCTTATCATTTTATTTTGCTCTTCTTTTTCTCATGTCTTGAGGTAGGAGCTTATGTGATTGATTTGAGACCTTTCTTCTTTTCTAATGTAAGCGAGCATTTAGTGTTCTAAATTCCCATGTCAGCACTGCTTTAGCTACATTCCACAAATTTTGATATGTTATATTTTCATTTTTGTTCAGTTCATTGTATTTTTAAAAATTTCACTTGAGAGTCCCTTTTTGACCTATAGGTGAGTGAGAAATGAATTGTTTAGCTTCCACATGTTTGGAGATTTTCCTGTTGACTTTGTTATTAATTTCTAGTTTGATTCCACTATGGTCAGAGAACATACTCTGTATGATTTCAATTCTTTTACATTTGTTGAAGTTTGTTTTATGACCCAGAATATGAGCTATCTTTCTTGGTGGATGTTCCATGGGTATTTGAAAAGAATGTGAATTATGCTGTTTTCGGATGGAGTGTCCTATAAATTAGATCCTGTTGCTTTATGGTTTTGAGTTGTATAGTCTTGCTGATTTTATGTTTAGTAGTTATACTGCTAAGAGGGAGTATTGAAGTTTTTTACTGTAACTGTGGATTTGTCTGTTTCTCCTTTCACTTCTAGCAGATTTTGAAGCTCTGTCTGGTGCATACACATTTTGGATTGCTGTGTCTTCTTGGTGGGTTGACCCTTTCATCATTATGCAGTATCCCTCTTTGTCCCTCGTAATTTTGTTTGCTCCGAAGTCTACTTTATTTGATATTAATATAAGCATTCCTTTTACAAATTAACAGTTGAGTAGTATGTCTTTTTCCATCCTTTTACTTTCTACCTACCTATGTTATATTTGAAGTGACTTTCTAGTAGACAGCATAGAGTTGGGTTGTTTTTCTTTTTTAATTTTTTTAAAAGATTTTATTTATTTATTTGACAGAGAGAGCGAGAGAGCACAAGCAGGGGGAGTGGCAGAGGGAGAGGGAGAAGCAGGCTCCCTGCTGAGCAGGGAACCCGATGAGGGACTCCATCCCAGGACCCCAAGATCATGACCTGAGTCGAAGGCAGCCGCTTAACCCACTGAGCCACCCAGGTGCCCCTAGTTGGGTTGTTTTTTAAAACCATTCTGTGACTCTCTGTATTTTAACGCATGTATTTAGACTGTTCACCTTTAACATGGTGACTGCTATTTTACGGCTAAAGTCTAACGTTTTATTATTCCCTGTATTTCTCATTCTTCTGTTTTCCTTTCTTGCCTTTATAGTGGGTTACTTGAATATTTTTTAGAATTCCATTTTGACTTATATAGTGTTTTTAAGTATATCACTTTATATAGTTTTCTTAATGCTTGCTCTAGGTATTAAAATACACATATATAGGGGGCCTGGGTGGCTCAGTCCATTGAGTATCTGCCTTTGGCTCAGGTCATGATCTCAGGGTCCTGGGATAGAGCCCCGCATTGGGCTCCCTGCTCAGTGGGAAGTCTGCTTCTCCTTCTGACCCTCCCCCATCTTGTGTTCTCTCTCTCACTCACATAAATAAATAAAATCTTTTTTAATAAAGAGTCAGACAGGGGCGCCTGGGTGGCTCAGTTGTTAAGCGTCTGCCTTCGGCTCAGGTCATGATCCCAGGGTCCTGGGATCGAGCTCTGTATTGGGCTCCCTGCCCAGCGGGGAGCCTGCTTCTCCTTCTCCCTCTGCTGCTCCCACTGCTTGTGCTCTCTCTCTCTCTGTCAAATAGATAAATAAAAATCTTTAAAAAAATAAAATTTAAAAAATAATAAAATATGCATATGTAACTTATCACAGTCTACTGGGTGGAGAAAACTTATTTTCATTTAGGTCCCTTTACTCTCCTACTTTTAAAATATAATTTTCTTGCCTATTTCTTCTATATACATTGAACCCCAGATCAGATGGTGTTACAATTTTTGCTTTAACAATCCATCATGATTGAAAAAATTCATGACGAAAAGAACAATCTACTTTATCCTTATTTATACACATTTCATTGTTTTCCTTCTTTTCTGAAGTTTTAAGCCTCCTGTTATCATTTCCATTCTGTTTGGAGAACTTCCTTTAGCCATTCATTAGTGGTAGATCTGCTAGTGAAATTTAGTAAGTTTTATGTCATCTGAGAATGTCTTTATTTCCCTTTCATTCCTGAAGGATATTTTTTAAAAAAATTTTTTATTGTTATGTTAATCACCATATATTACATCATTAGTTTTTGATGTAGTGTTCCATGATTCATTGTTTGTGCATAACACCCAGTGCTCCATGCAGAACGTGCCCTCTTTAATACCCACCTGAAGGATATTTTTTAAAAAGATTTTATTTATTTATTTGACAGAGAGAGACACAGCAAGAGAGGGAACACAAGCAGGGGGAGTGGGAGAGGGAGAAGCAGGCTTCCCACCAAGCAGGGAGCCCGATGCGGGGCTCGATCCCAGGACCCTGGAATCATGACCCAAGCCAAAGGCACACCCTTAATGACTGAGCCACCCAGGCGCCCCACCTGAAGGATATTTTTGCTGAACATGGAATTCAGAGTTGGCAATTCTTTTATTTCATCATTTGAAAATGTACCTTTTGATTTCAGATGAGAAATTTGCTATCAACTGAGTCAGCGTTCCTCTATAGGTAATAATTTTTTTCTCTCTAGCTGCTTCCGAGAATTTTTCTTTATCTTTAGTTTACATAAGTTATTTATGATGTGTCTCGGTATTGTATTTTTGGGTTTTCCTGTTTGGGTTTCACTGAGCTTCTTAAATCTGTAGGTTTATGTCTGCCAAATTTGGGACATTTTTCAGCCAATTATTTCTTTGGTTTTTTTTTTTTTTTTACATTATTACTTTTGTTTATTGATCTATTCAATATTGTGTGTTTTTTTAAATTTTAGTTCCAGTATAGTTAACATACAGTGTCATATTAGTTTCAGGTGTACAATAGAGTGATTCAACACTTCCATACAACACCCAGTGCTCATCAGGACAAGTGCCCTCCTTAATCCCCATCCCCTATTTCACCCATCCCCCCACCCACCTCCCCTCTGGGAATCATCAGTTTGTTTTCTGTAGTTAAGAGCCATTATTTCTTTGAATTCATTTTCAGTCCCACTCTCTCTTCTCCTTCAGGGACTTCAATGATATGAGTATTTACTTTTGTTATTGTCCAACTGGCTTCTGAGACTCTGGGATATTTTTCCCTCATTTATTCTCTCTCTTTTGTTCAGATTGGAGAAATTCTATTGTTCTGTCCTCAAGGTCACTGATTCCATCCTGTCATCTTCATGCTACTATTAGCCCATCCAGTCTGTTTTAAATTCTGATTATTTCTCACTTCTGTAATTTCCATTTGGTTGTTTTTCGTAATCCCTGTTTCTTTGCTGTAATTTTATATTTTTTCTCCATTTGTTTCAAGAGAATCTGTAATTGTTTATTGAAGCATGTTTATATATATATATATATTTAAGGATTTTATTTATTTATTTGACAGAGAGAGAGAGACAGCGAGAGAGGGAACACAAGCAGGGAGAGTGGGTGAGGGAGAAGCAGGCTTCCCGCTGAGCAGGGAGCCCAATGCGGGGCTCGATTCCAGGACCCCAGGATCATGACCTGAGCGGAAGGCAGACGCTTAACGACTGAGCCACCCAGGCGCCCATTAAGCATGTTTTTAAATGATGGTTGCTCTAAAGTCGTTGTAAAGTAATTCTAATATCTGATTTATCTCAGTGTTATGTCTTTGTTTTTAAAAAATTGTATTTATTTACTTGAGAGGGAGAGAGCGAGCAGGGGGGAGGGGCAGAGGGAGAGGGAGAGAATCCTCAAGCAGACTCCCCGCTGAGTGCAGAGCCTGACCCAGGGCTCAATCCCAGGACCCTGAGATCATGACCTGAGCAGAAACCAAGATTTGGACACCTATCCGGCTGCTCCCGCCCCCCTCCATTATGTCTGTTGTCTTTTCCCATTCAAGTTGTGATTATACTAGTTCTGGGTATGATGAGGGCTTTTCCATCGTCTCCCGGACATTTTGGATGTTAGGAGACTCTGGATCCTACTTCAGTCTTCTGTGTTAGCAGGCCGTTCCTCCAGGTGTAGCGCACGGGGCGTGGCCTACTTTTGTGGACTGTGGTTCCAATGGCAGTTTGGTTTGTAGGACCCTTGCCCTGCTATTCTGGTCTACGTTGTCCGTGCGCCACTTAAAGCCATTTTGAAAACTTAGGTGGTATTCCGCACTGTGGTTCTGTTCTCAGACTTTTGGGCACGTTGATTTAGTTTTACCTTTGGGTCCCGCAGGTGTCTTTCCTTACTTCCCGTGCAGATTTAAAAAATCCCTTTCTCCAGCTCCCTCCTCCCTGAGATCCTTCCTTCGCGTTCTAACTGGAAGCCTGAGGGGCACCAGCTGCCACTGGCAGACCAGGGTGAAAGTCCAGATTCCTCACTCTGTCTCGGCTGACACGGCAACACCCTGTAGGGGACGCATCTCTCTGGATCCTCCCGCGGATGCCAGGTGGGAGGGAAAGCGGCAGATGTCCACACTCCCCCACAATCTCTCGTCGGACACCACTAGAGGGAGAGGAAAGTGCCTTCCCCGCCACCTGCCACGTGGTGAGGGTCAGGAGATCACCAGATGGGGGATTGGGAGATGCCGGGCCTGCAGGGGCTGGAAGTGCTCACCCTGGTTACCTGCTGCTGGGGGCGGGGCACGGTTGCGTGGACCCTTTGCTGGGCACCCGCTGCTGCTGTTGGCGGGGGCAGAGCATGGGGCTGCCTGGGGCGGTGGGGGCTCCAGCTTGCTCTGGATGGGTGCCAGGGGCGGGGGAGGAAAGTGCTTCCCCAGGCTGCCTGGTGCTGCCGACACTCCCACTGTCTTGGCCGGTGTTCCCAGAGGGAGAGGACGGCATCCCCCCCTAGCCTCCTGAGGCTATTGGATGGGGAACCGAAGTGTCTAGTCCCTCTTCAGTCTCTGCTGACACCCTGGCTGGATTAGGGTACGTGCTGTCAAAGGTTTCTCTCCTACTGCACTGGGATTCTCTCCTTTCCTGGTCTTTGGCCAGAAAGGAAAAGTTTTTCTTTGGTTTTGTTGGTCTTTGTTTGTTTTTGTCTGCTCTGGAGAGTCTAGGTTGCAGGCTTCTCCAGAACCCAGGCTGGGATTTTGAAAAAACAGGGAGCACACCACTGGGTTCCCTCAAGTCCTGTGGTCTCCAGCTGGCCCACATTCCTCTTGCCACCACCAGAGTCTCTTTATTACGGGCTTTAGTATTATTTACAGGGATTCTAGTTAGCTGTACTTAGCAGGGAGGAGCAAGGAGAAACGAGTCTATGCCCTCTTGTCTGGAACTTGAAGTCACCTCCTATTTTAAAAGAAATTAATGAAATGATTAACAAAGGGTTTGTTTCCGTTGGAAAACAGAATTTGCCTTTGGTGACTTCAGTTTGCACTTTTTTTTTTTTTTTTTTAAAGTCATCACTACGCCCATTGTGGGGTTCGAACTCACCACCCGGAGCTCAAGAGTGGCAAGCTCTGCTGACTAAGCCAGCTGGGCGCCCCCAGTTTGTACTTGAAAGCCACAACTATTTTTCTTCTTTTTTTAATTTGTAAAATGGAACTGATGATGGGCTTCAGGGGAGTGAGACTTTCAGGAAGGCATAGGGGGCTGTGTATCTTTGTTGACCCCACCCATTGATGAGACTGGATCTTGCAGACACTTTGATGGCGTAACTTGCCAGAAATAGGCTCAGAAGACCAAAGTGAAAGGGCCAAAGAAAAAGAAGTAAATGATCACTCTTGGCAAGACCTCTCTTCCTTTTCTCCTCCTTCTCTCCTCTCTCCAATCTCTCTTACCCATCACACCAAATTTTACACGATCAAAATCAATAATGGGCCCCATTTTCCTTAGGTAAGTAAAATAGCTACTTTCCATCCAAGTTCATCTGCCTATACATGTAATATATGTGTAAATCCAGAGACAAATGGTCTGGAAGAATACAGACCAAACTGATCATTGTAGCTACCCATGAGTAGTAGGGATCAAAGTGGATTTTAGATTTATTTCCATTTTTTAGGGAAAATAAAATGGTATTATTTGTATAATTAACAATAATAAAACAAAACAACCTGTGCATCTGCCAACCTGCAGATCAGACATGAGAAGATCTGAGATGGAGAAGAATTTAAGAATGCTCCCTTTTTCCTGAGTCAAAAGCTATTTCAAACTTGTGAAATCTGGTGGCATCTAACATTTGTTCTGAACTTCACCACTATGACTCACAGGAACATGTTCAGATGAAATTTGGAAAAATGCTGATTTTTCAAACAAAAAAGCAATTGTAAATACCTGGCAAGTTTCTCTGCACTCATGGTTGAAATGATTACTTGTAAAAATGGTCTTTATATGCACATAAGTAAATACAAAGGAAACTACAGTGAGAGAGTGTATGTAGCCAGTGTGACAAGTTCATGAGCACTGGTAACCTCACTTGATTCTTTGCTACATATTGATCATCCAACATAATGCTGTCAAATTGAGACTATATTCATGGAAAGAGGCAGAAAATCAGTATTTATAGGGCATCTGCTGTGTTCCAAGTGTTTAACATATTTCCTCATCTAATCCTCCCCCAAACCCTCAAGATAACCTCAAATAACCCCCATTATTTCCATTTTACAGGTAAGCAAACTGAGGCTCAGAAAGAAAATAACTTGCCCCACATCATTAGTAGATGGTAGGTACACTTCAAGACAAAATGCTTTCTACCCTTGTATAGGTTTGAGTATTTAAAGCATCCACCATTTTTAATGGTTATTTATTTAGGTTTTATTATTTTTTAAAGGATTTATTTTTGGGGGGGGAGAGGCAGGGGGAAGCGAGAGAATCCTGAGGCAGACTCCCTGCTGAGTGGGGAGCCTGATGTGGGAGTGGGGCTCAATCCCAGGACCCCCAGATCATGACCTGACCGGAAATCAAGAATCCGATGCTTAACCAACTGAGCCACCCAGGTGCCCCTGTTTATTTAGGTTTTTAAAAAATGTATCCTTAAGTCAGTTTTGGTAATATTTTTCTACAAGTGTAATGGCAGCCACCATTTTTATCCCAAGGGAGAGTGGAAATAGCCAGCTAACCTAGCCCAGTACTCATTAAACATTTGTGGCATGAGGAAATGATTTACAAATGAAGAAATACACACGGGTTCCTTGAAATACTTCCTTTCTTTTTTATGTGTTTCCCTTGAACTAGAGAACTAATTTTCCTACCAATAAACTGAAAACAGTTTCGTGGAATCAGGCAACAGCAGACACCCAAAGGATGAATTGTAATCAATGAAGCTTCCTTTTACCAGATGGTTAATGACCTTCATAGACCAAATATGTATTAATGCCAATGCCACAGATTGATGATATTGACTCTCTCTCTTCTTGGAAGCCTGTCTGGGTTTGTGATTTATTTTCACGAAGAATAAAGTGTTCACTGATGGAAACTGAAAACAAAATGAAACACCAACCATCACTGTAATGGTCAGTTTTATATGTCAATATGGCTAGGCTGTAGGCCCCAGTTTTTCAATCAAATACTAATCTAAGTTTGGGGGTATTTTGTAGATGTGATTCACGTCTATAATCAGTTGACTTTAAGTAAGGAAGATTATCCTAGATAATCTGGGTGGGCTGGACTCAATCAGTTGAAGGCCTTTAAGAGCAGAATTGAGCTTCCCTGAAGAAGAAATTCCACCTGTGGATGGCAGGATCAACCTATGCCTGAGTTCCATCCTGCCCTTCTTGATGCCCTGCCCTACAGATTTAGCATTTTGGACTTGACCTAGCCAGCCCCCACAATCACCTAAGCCAATTCATTGCAATAAAATTCTTAAATTAGGGGCACCTGGGTAGCTCAGTCGGTTGCACGTCTGACTCTTGGTTGGGCTCAGGTCATGATCTCAGGGTCCTGGGGTTGGGGCCTGCATCGGGGTCCCCACTCAGTGGGGAGTCTGATTGTCTCCCTCTCCCTCTGTGCTTCCCCCCACTCACTCTCTCTCTAAAATAAATAAATAAATCTTTAAAAACTCTTAATATATGTATCCTAATGATTCTGTTTCTCTGGTGGAATTCTGGATGGTATACTCCCTGTTTTCACTTTTATGTATAAAACCAGAATCTATATGCACTTAAGAAAAACATTAATTTTCCCTGAACTTTGTATTCTCACTTTAGATTGGATTTCCTAAGTCAGAAATTTCGGAAGGGATTAAGGAAGTGTCTGATTCCAGAGAATACTCAACGTTAGAGACTAAACATCATTTTCCATATTGAAAGTAAACTGCACCATGTGTGGCTTAGGAGTAATTCCTCTTGGGAACCATCATCTAAATGAGTTCTCAGAGTCCGTATTCAGCTTTCTGAAGATAGAAGCACCACGACTTTATGGGACAGAAGCCCATGAAAACTGTCGCAGCCATTCTATGCTCCATCCAAGTCCATCCATAAATCTTACATGTCTGATGGGATACGTGAACCAGTTGTTCACAACAGCAATAATTTTGTTCCTAAAGTTCTTTTTTTTTTTTTTAAGATTTTATTTATTTGACAGAGACACAGCGAGAGAGGGAACACAAGCAGGGGGAGCGGGAGAGGGAGAAGCAGGCTTCCCACGGAGCAGGGAGCCCGATGCGGGGTTCGATCCCAGGACTCTGGGACCATGACCTGAGCCGAAGGCAGACGCTTAATGACTGAGCCACCCAGGCGCCCCTGTTCCTAAAGTTCTTTAGAAATTTCTTGGGAATTTACTTTCTGGGAGACCTTACCCAAATTATTTCATCCCATTCTTTATATCTCTGAAAGAACCTTTGGGTTACTTTTGGATATGTTCTGTTTTTGTTTTAAAAAAGGTTTTATTTATTTGTCAGAGAGAGAGAGCAAGTGCACAAGCAGGGGGAGCAGCAGGCAGAGGGAGAAGCAGGCTCCCCACTGAGCAGAGAGCCCGATGTGGGACTCTATCCCAGGACCCTGGGATCATGACCTGAGCCGAAGGTAGATGCTTAACCGACTGAGCCACCCAGGCATCCCACTTTTGGATATGTTCTTAAACTTTTCTCCTCCCATCTGTTCATGGTGTATTCTAACTAAACAGATGGTAAGCTTCATGTGGCAAACACTGGTAGTCGCTTACCCAATATCCATCCTTTTCACCTTCACTGCCAGAACCTCCATTTCTCAAGGAGGTGATGTACCCAGGAAGAATACTCACCTCCGCAGCCTCTCTAGAAGGTAGGATGGCCATGTGATCCAGCTCTGGCAAATGAGACAGTAAGTAGATGTCTACTGAGTAAGGCTTCTGGGAAAGTGTTTTCCTGACAAAAAGGACAGACTTAGCTGGCCTTTTGCCATTCACCTTCTCCATTCTTTCTACCTAGAATGCAGTCACAAGACTTAGAGGTATTGATGATGAGAGCCATCTTACCAGTGCAAAGAAAAAGCTAGAGGTTTAGGATGGCAGAGCAGGGAGAGCCTGGGGTCTTACAGGCATCATGGAGTAGCTGGGCTGACTCGATGCTTACTGCAAGACTGTGTTACATGGGACCCGGCATGTTCTTCTTCTTCTTCTTTTGGTACCCTACTAACAGTTCCCTCCATCTTCCTACCCCATCCTACAGTGCTCAGCTCACAGGTTCGATACTCATAGCTATTCAAAAGAAGTTCCTGGTTAAGTGGCATCTATAAGAGGAGTAGAGCCCCCTCAATCATGTTCATATTTGTATTCATCCAAACAGTACTTATTTGTCTCAAGTGGCCAACAGCGGGGCAGGTACAGAAGTCTTGGTGTCTGTCCACAGTGAGTTTGGTGTCATTTTGGAAAAACAAGACATGAGAAAAGTAATACTCGAAGGTTTTGTATGACTAAGGAGAAGAACTAACACTGAGGCTCGTCCTTTTACTTAATTTCACCGAATACTCAAAATAACGGCAAAGCAGTCATAATTCTCATTTTACAGATGAGAAAACTAAAAACAACATAGCCTGTGGAGATCTACACGGGGAATATGTAGCAGAATGTATACCAAACCCAGGTATAATGATGCTCAAATCTACACTGCTGTTCTTCGCCACTCTGACACGACCAGTTCAAACGATCAGGGGTTGGTGGCTTACCAGAGCATACAGAACTCAGGCCAGTCCCAAAGGAAGGACAAAACTTGAAGATTTGGGGTAAGGGAGTGGGAAAAGGGGGATAGTGATCAAGGGATTCCAGGCAGGGGGAGGAACATAAGCAAAGACCAGTTTCCATTGATCATGTCGTATTTGACAAGAGATCAAATGGCTAAAGTGGAGGATTGAGTTCTTCAAACAGGTAAGTATCTGTTGGCTTATCTCAACATCCTGTGATAATCATTGTGGGATATACCGAGGTTAATTTTATGAAAGTACCTGGCATGTAAGTTTCTGCTCAGTTTTTGATGTTGTTTTTGTTCTCTAAGAAAGTGGTCCCAGACTTAAAAACAGAGGTACACATTATTTGGATTACTCAAAAAGTAAACAATCTAGTTTGGGAGAAAATGAAATGATTTAAGAGTTCCAAAACAGGAAGTGTCACAAGATGATACGAAATTATTGATAACAAAACCACCCCCAAGGGCTATGCTCTTAACTTCTAAGCTCTTTTCCCCTGCTGTGTATGGGACGCACGGCAAGAAGTAAGCAGAGATCTTCAGTACGTGCTCCAACGAGGAGGCTGATGGAATAACCATGGGGCCAACAGCACACATTAGGTTGACGAGGATGGGCATGAAAAGGAGAGGATGGAGAAAAGAAATATTTCAACAACCAGGCTAGTTAAGAACAGATCTGTTGTAGTAGTAGCTCTCTCTTGGGGTTGCTAAGATCAAATGAGATTTTTTCTTTTTTAAAGATTTTATTTATTTATTTGACAGAGAGAGACACAGCGAGAGAGGGAACACAAGCGGGGGGAGTGGGAGAGGGAGAAGCAGGCTTCCCGCTGAGCAGGGAGCCCGATGCGGGGCTCGATCCCAGGACCCCGGGATCATGACCTGAGCCGAAGGCAGACGCTTAACGACTGAGCCACCCAGGCGCCCTTCAAATGAGATTTTATATGTAAAGTGCTTAACACAGAGCCTGACATATATAATAAGTAGCTGCTCTGTCTAGCAGCATTTAAAAACCCAAACCCAACCACACTTAAAAGATTTCTGCCTCTTCAAATAAGGTGGGAGGTACCTCTTCACATGTATTTGAGGTGGGGGCGGGGAGAGGATGCAACATTTTCCCATAAAAATGCACTCATTTAAAACTTAAGAGGGTAACTCTCATGTTGTGTCCTTTTTCACAATTTAAAAAAACCCACTCATAGGAATGAGTCTTATAAGGGTGAAGGAAGGGCACTGTAACATTCTGAGCATCTATTTACTATGTGTCCCATGGTTTACATTTTTCCTTATACAGTTGACCCCTGAACAGCGTAGGGATTACGGATGCTGACCCCCACCTAGTGTAACTTTTGACTCCCCCAAAACTTGACTACTAATAGCTTTACTGTTGACCAGAAGCCTTACCAATAACACAAACAGTGGATTAACACGTATTTTATATGTTCTGTGTATTATATACTATATTCTTACAATAGAGTAAGCTAGAGAAAAAAATTAAGAGAAAATACATTTACAGTACTATACTGTATTTATCCAAAAAAATCTGCAGAGAAGTGGACCTGCACAATTCAAACCCACATTGTTTAAGGGTCAACTGCACTTACTGCTGTTATAACCATCATCAGGATAGTGCCTGTATGTAGTGCTGTCAGATTCAGTAAGTAGAATACCATATAGGCCTCAAATGCTGCCCCATGGCCACAGCCTTCGATCATTTAGTTTGCTTTACATGTTAGCACCAAAAGATTTATAATACAATACACTTGAACAAAGATGTATAAAGAAGATCAGCATTTTTTTTATTTCAAGCTGAGCCCTGGTTCAAGTTAGAAACCTCTGACTTTTCAAACCTGAGCATCACATTTATGCACATTTTTCTCTTTTCTGTGTTATATTACCTTTAAAACAGTAATAGGAAGGGAGTGATCATATGCCACCTGAGTCTTGGTCTACACTGACTAAATGCAAAGAAATACTTTCTACATAAGAAATTACCATTAAGGGGCACCTGGGTGGCTCAGTCATTGGGCGGCTGCCTTCGGCTCAGGTCGTGATCCCAGAATCGTGGGATCGAGCCCCACATCGGGCTCCCTGCTGGGCGGGAGACCTGCTTCTCCCTCTCCCTCTGCTGCTCCCCCTGCTTGTGTTCCCTATCTCACTGTGTCTCTCTCTGTCAAATAAATAAATAAAATCTTTAAAAAAAAAAAGAAATTACCATTAAGTCTCATACGAAGACATCGATATATTTCTACTGAGGAAACAGAAAAGAAGAACCACTTAAAGTAAGTGACAGGTAGAGTGTGCCGTTTAGGGTTTTACTTTTCTTTCAAATTTCACATTTATAATGAAGCCTTTGTTCCAGGAAAGAAACAAGTCATCGCCAGCACCATATTCCCCCCTAGAATTTGGAGCCACACTGACCACTCCCCTGAACAGTCCTGCACGTGGCTTGTGGATGATGGCCAAGCTCATCCCTGAACACCAGAAGTGGGAAGATATCAAGAGATAAAGAAGGAGGGTAACAGATCGGAGAGACACTAAGTGACTAACTTTCCCCATAAACCCAAAGCGAGTAGCTGACTGCTTTTTTATTTTAACTCAGCCCCGGGCCTCAACAAGTGACCACAGTTGGCTTTATGCAACATGTTGCCCAATCGAATGAGACAAACTTGAATACAAAAACACGTCAGAAGAAAATTTCAGTCAGAAATTGCTGTGCTCTTATCTGTTTCCAGTGAATACCACTGATGCTCTCAAAGCTCCCCAAGAGCCCCAGTGGGCAGAGACCGTGGTTACTATTTCAACACAGACCAGTTGGGGGAAAATAAATCCTGTGGAATGTCTTTATTCCAAAGCCGGTCAAGGAGAGTAGAATGAAGCATTGCATTGTGTCATCCAATTAAAAACATTTATTCAATATAGGTCAGCTTATTGGACCCTAAGCTACTTTCTAGGATATACAAAGATTTCCAAGCCTTGATGCTAGCGCTTGAGGAACTACTGGTCGAGGGCAGAGCTTCTCAAACTTCAATGTGGCGTATGAATCCCCGGAACATCTTGTTAGAAGCTTAGTCAACAGATCTGGAGTGGGGCTGGAGGTTCTAACAAGCTCTAAGTGCTGCTGCTGCTGGTCCACAGATCACACTTTGAAGAGCAAGGGAAGCATGGAGAGAGAACTAGTATAAGGTGTTAGAAGTACCTGGACATCTATACAGAGTACCGTGTGAGCGCCGAGGAGGAAATGCACCTGAGAGTTAGAAAAGGCTGCATATAGAAGACGGGTGAGCCGAGTCTTGTTCTCCCGGTGATCCCAGGGGAAAGTCAGGGAGCCTACACTGTAGTTCAGTGATGAAACTCTCTGACCCTCGGTTTTTTCATCTGTAAGATGAGGGACTGAAAATGTCCAGACCCTTCAAAGTCCTAAAACCAGAGGACTCCACTGAGATAAGCTTTCAAATCGCTTAAGATATGATCTGTTTGGAAGTTAAGGTGAAATAGTATAAAAGATTTGACTTTTACTTATTTACTTTGCTAGGCAAAGAACTTTATTAACCTTGCTTCAAACTTTATTTCCAGGCTACTTCAGCTTAATCAGCAGCAAAGAATGAATTAAGTATAAGCAAAACCTGAAAAGAGTGGAGGTGTTCAAGGGGCTTGGGCTTAAAAATATTCGAGATCTATGTCTTATCAGATCCATGAACAACATTTTAAGAAGCAGTCATAATATCGAATAGCAGCTCCCAGTAACTTCCTCAAGTTTTATCTTCTTCAGAAGTTGACTCAGTTTGGTTTGCTTTGGAAGCCTCCTCAAAATTCTCCACAAGATCTGGAACTTTATTATCATCCTCCTCTCCGGTAGCGAGTGGTGCTTCTCCGTGCACAGGTCACTTGTGCAGAGCTTCAGCCAGTCTTCTTCAAGCAGTCAGACGCCATGCTGGCTGAAGATGCTGGGCAGCATTCCCGTCAGCTGCTTTGTCTCAGCGTGGCCTGGGATGGTGCGGGTGTTTGTTGCCGGGGATGGCCGCACTTCAGGGCTGTGAGAGTGGACCACTCACTGTTCCTTGGCTTGGGAACATACTCATCTCTTCAGTATGATACTGTTTACCCCTAACTTCTGTAAGGAGAGCTGAAGTTTTTGTTTTCACCATCTGCTTTAGCTGTTCCAGGAAGCATCCTCTTTTGGCGAGCAGTCGCTTTCCCACCAATGCGCACATGTGCCTACCGTTGGGCGAGTTTCTCCTGGTTCGTGCTAGTTTCTTCGGTCTTGTTGGAGCGGAACCGCGACGGTGCTGGGGACTAGGGTTGGCGCTCAGGGGCTCTCCAGCAGGCCAGCTGGGGTTAGGTGGGCACACACAGGGACATCTATAAAAGGTTTTATTAATGGGCCTAACAAACTGACCTACATTTGACACATGGAAGTGTGTCAATCATAAGAAAACAGCACTTAAGTCTTAATAGCCTCTCATACTTGTTTTCTCCTATTCAGTTGCCTATTTGTAGGTGGGTGTACGGCTCCCCAGCTGAACTCCTTCAAAAGAACACCATACTCACTTTATGAATATTTAACATTCATAAAGTGTATTTTCAAGGTATACTTTATAAACATCATTTCATTACTTGTCATATAGGCCAGTTACTTTTCATTAGGACAATTACAAGCGGACCAGATTAAACTGAAATCGGGGGCACCAGGCCCCCCTGAGGAGGATCAGTGCCCAGCTGACGATGCCGGGGCTCTCGCCCACCTGTGCTCCTGCTCTCTCACCATCTATTTATAGGTGAGAACCTGCCCTCCCCAGGAAAGCCCCAAACACTAGAAAAGGAAGAGATTGCTTTTTGGAACATCTTGCTGGAGTTTGCCACTAAAAGCCGAAATGTCAGAAGAGAAAGATGTGGTTTAAGTGCTTACTGCTTTTCCTCCTGTGTAGGACTGATTGCCCTCCAACACTATCTACCAAAAAAGAAAACCAAGTCAACAGTGAATTATTCCATTTTTGCAAAAAAAAAAAAAAAAAAGAAAGAAAGAAAAGAAAAAGAAAGGTTTTCATTACTAAAATTCAAATTTTTTAGTGTTAGGCTTTTAAAGGATGAAGTATTTTCTAGAATGGATTTTGAAGGAATAATCATACCCTAATTACAATATCATTTCTTTCTATAGAGAACAAAGTTAAATATGTCGCTTTTAAATGAGAAAAATAAATTTTAAACTCAGCACAGCAAGAACTATCCAATAAATAGGAAGTAATTTTTCTTTTTCTTTTCTTTAAAGATTTTATTTATTTATTCATGAGAGACTGACAGAGAGAGAGGCAGAGGCAGAGGGAGAAGCAGGCTCCCCGCTGAGCAGGGAGCCCGATGTGGGACTCGATCCCAGGACCCCGGGATCATGACCTGAGCCGAAGGCAGACACTTAACCAACTGAGCCACCCAGGTGCCCAGGAAGTAATTTTTCTTTTTCTTTCTTTTTTTTTTTTTAAGATTTTATTTATTTATTTGACAGAGAGAGACACAGCGAGAGAGGGAGCACAAGCAGGGGGAGTGGGAGAGGGAGAAGCAAGCTTCCTGCCGAGCAGGGAGCCTGATGCGGGGCTCGATCCCAGGACCCTGGGATCATGACCTGAGCCGAAGGCAGACGCTTAACGACTGAGCCACCCAGGCGCCCCCAGGAAGTAATTTTTCAATTGTCTTGTACATTTCTATTTCCCCTTCATGCTCTAAATGTACATGGAGATGCTTCATACATAGAAAAAATAACGAATGTTATTTAAAAACTAACCAATCTGTAGTTTCAGTATTTCTGATTTTATTGAAAAAACTAACCAATCTGCAGTTTCAGTACTTTTGATTTATGAGCTAGGAGAGGGAGAGGTTGAGTACAAATGGCTGGTTAATTTGGTAAATAAGGTCCATTTGTATAAACCTGCAAGAAATTATACCATAAACAATTCATTGTTTTCTTAAATATGGAAGAGAGAAATGCCTAATCTTAGTATTCAATCATAATAAAATGTATCTTTCAACAAAGGAAGCATTATATTGGAAATTCCTAAGATATAAACAAATTTTCTACTTCCTTTGCATTTCTCTAGAGTGCTTTGTACACACACACACACACACACACACACACAGGGCACACAGCTCACGTCTCATTAACATATGACAGAGATTAGAACCATCTATTTTACTTTTATCATTAAAAAATTTGTGCCATGATCAAATCTTGGCACATATATGAGTAGCTGTATGTTATAGAAGCGCACCTCAAAAATTAGTGTTAAGCCATTTTCATTTTATTTTTTTTTAAAGTAACTCTACCCCCCCAGCGTGGGGCTTGAACTCACGACCCTGAGATCAAGCGTTGCATGCTCTACCAACTGAGCCAGCCAGGCACCCCAGCCATTTTTGTTTTAACAACATTTATTACAAATCACGTTTTATAAACACTAGATAAATTACATACAAAAGCTAGACAGAAATATACAGAAGCAAAAACAGCAGTACTAATAACACAAGAGAAATAAGCTAGTATAATGTTTAAACATGTATAACTTAATAAAATTACTAATTTTTCCTTGCTAATAAATGTTCATGAGTTAAAAGGCTATTAAAAAATGAAATGTAGTATAATTACTATCAACATTTGTTATTATAGAAACAACAACCATAGCACTACTTATTTTTAAAAATCTTTTCAAACATTCAGAGGCCAAATGACTGTCCTTAAAGACAAATTAAGCTTGGGTAAAAGCTCTTACCCAACTGAAGAATATAAAATTTTAGGCTTTGGTTAATAGATACTAAATTTAGTGGGTATTTTAAAATTAACATCTCCCTTATATGTTATATTCCTGAGTTTTTTGCTAAGATACTATAGATAAAGAACTCAGTTTACAGCTTTGTGTACCGTATTTATTTTTAAAAAACAAAAGGTACTATAATTACTTTAAGTGTGAATAATGGGATTTAATAATGTAATCACAATCAGAAGAATAAGTTTAATTTAGCTTAACCGTGGGAAAAATCAATGCCCTCTGACTACTAATTGCAAAGCTTATTTGTAAATTATGATTATAATTATGTTAACCCTGTCACCAAGTTTTATTTGCATCTCATGAAATCATTCTGATTTAAAGAAGAGGTTGAGAATGTAGTATAGAATGCTCTTACAAAAGACTGAAATGATACAATGCTAATGGTTAGCACGAGGCCAGACACAGGGTAGGTAGTCAATTTTACTTATTAAAGTGAAAAGTCTTTGAATGTATTATTTCGGAACATCAACACACAGTTCAATATAGTAGTTATAAATTAATCTGATATATTCAAAAGCAGTTTACACATGAAAATACATTTTTAGTAACAATCATAAGAGGGATTTTTATAAGTGGCTATTTTCAGTCTTGGTTTTACCAAAATAGATTTAAATCTAAGGTTCCTTTTAAAAATAGACCTATGAAAGCTAATTTCCTATTAGCTGCTATATACGATGTACATGGAAGGTTCAGTCCCTTCTCTCCAGATCACCCAATCAACATCTTCTGAACTGATTACTTTAGCTTACAACAAACTCCTCACAACCGGGTTTCCCCTGGAGAATGAAGCAGCGTATCTGGGGCCTGGGTCCAAGGATGTGGATTTTTGAACAAGTAGCTCTCCCCTGCCTCCTGGTAAATAATTACAGTCAGGTTGATTTGGGAAATAATGCTTAAAGCAGCCAAAAACAGTTTCATCATGCTTGAACACTGCTTGATAAATTAGGTGTATCTGATGAAAATCAAATCTCTCTAGTTTTTTTTTTTTAAATAATCTGCATAGCTTATCATCACGATTAAGCATTTCATACCTAAATTCACAAGATTTTGTTCTAATTCTCCTGATAAACCACAAGAGCTAGTGATCTCACCTTTCAGAAAGCTGCCGGTGGTCGGGCTTCTATACGTTTAGCCTTGGCCTTGCATATGCCTTTCCTTACCAGGAAGTACAAGGCTAGCAGTTGCGTTCAAAAACTAAACGGTGTAGAATTTATTCACATAATCCTACTACTCACAAAGTAGTCTTGAAACAGCTACACCAACATCAGTTAGTAGAGTTAATTGCAAAACTGGTTATCAAACCCCTATTAATTAAAAAAATGCGATTTACAAAGTACTATATCAATTCTGCGTACAAAATCTCACTTGCCACATTAAGCAATTATTTAACTGGCTATGTATACGTGAAAAAAATGTGCTGAGGTTCATTCTAATTGATCAACTAGTAATGAATCTCTAAATTAAAAAAGAAAAGAAGCAATGGAATGTATTCTCAAACAATATGGAGCACTGAGGAAAGTTTAAATTCTTAGAGATTTGAAAGGATATTTAATTATGATTAAAATCATGAACTGCTAGCCACTTCTATGTTCTAGTAACGATATCATAAGCAGAGAAACAAAACCACAACCTTACTGAAGTAGGTTAAATAGTTTTTAAGCTGATTAAAACTACTGAATTTAAAATGAACTTTTTTTTTTTCTTTTTTTTTGGTAGGCTCCATGCCCAACACGGGGCTTGAACTCCCAACCCTGAGATCAAGAGTCCTATGCTCTACCGACTGAGCCAACCAGATGCCCCAAAACAATTTTGAACCTGAAGTAAATGATGTAGTATTCAACAGTTTACTAAAAAATAAACATTAACAGTTTTATCATTAGTGAAAACCGTTGCTAATACACAAATTAAAAAGGGCTTAATACCAAGTCCTTGGTTCCACATTGCACTTCATATTCCCATCTGTATGTCAGCAAAGTTGTAGAAGCTGTCTACATCTGCAGATGCTGTCTCCTTGCTTTCTGATACAAACATCTATTTTAAATATAAAAGAAGCAAAAAATAAATACCAGTAATCCCCAAATTCCAAAGCCCATGTTGTCTACAGAACAGTCACAAGCTTGCTATTAGAAGAAATTCAAGTACACATTTATATAATATTTAATCAGTATTCTGCAGAATCCATACAATATAGTTTCAGTAGCTATAATGTAAATTGAGCTCTTTTAAAAGCACTTATGATATAATTAAGGTCTTCGCTTTCATAATACTTCAGTTGTACTTTATCACACTTGGAATTTTACTGTTTTTTAAATATACAAGAGTCAGTATTATGAAAGCTACTGAATAGAGGTTTATTTAAAGAATTCTTAGTTTCTTCTATTTCCTAATAACAATCTCAATAGGCTGGGAAGCAAGACTTGAGATTATCATTTTTAAAGCTGCTAAAGATATATTACTAATTTTAAATGAACTATCTGCTAAACATAAGTAAAGCAGTACTCAGCAGAACCCTCCAAAAATCGTTTTTACAAATGTCAGCCAGGAATTAGAGGAGACCTGGGCTCTATTCTAGCTTTATCATAAACTAGCTGTATGATGCTGACAATTCATTCAGTAAATCTCTGTGGGCTCACTTTCCACACCTGCAAAATGAGAACACTGGAATTAGATAATCTTTGACTCCTCATTCAGATCTAAAACCTCCAAATCATATAACCATTTTCTCTTTGCTTCCTTTTCTATTCAACCTAATCATATTTGCCCTTCCCCTTAGTACTGTTGTGATGGTAAAATGAGACAAAAGACAAAGTACTTTAAATTATGCAAATTCAAGAAACTATTAGCCAAATCAGACAATAAAACCAAAAATTTTATCTCAGATATTTATCAAAAAATTATTAGTTATATCTATACTCATTTAGTACTCTTATATGTTTGGTTTTTAAGTTATATTAATTAAGTCTGAAATTCTTAGATACACCAACCTCATCAACATATCTAGAAACTACCTACATGTAACGACTTCTAGATATAGCTCAAATTCATCGTTTTTTTTTTTTTTTTTTTTTTTTTTTAATGGGCTCTGTGCTGGGCTCGAACCCACCACCGTGAGATCAAGACCTGAACCGAGATCAAGAACTGGACACTCAACCAGCTGAGCCACCCAGGTGCCCCCAAATTCAATGTTTGATGAAGCATTACTGAAACAAATAAAAATGAACAGTGGGCAACAGGATCATCCGTCTAAAGTATATAATCTTAGAAATATAACATTTTTCAACGTATCACTAGTTTTCAAAAAAGGAAGGACTTAAAGAGACATTTAATGAGACTTTTTACTTTAGAAACTCATGTATTATTGATGGTTTTTAAATTAATAGATTCTTGGGACGCCTGGGGTGGCTCAGTTGGTTAAGTGTCTGCCTTCGGCTCAGGTCATGATCCCAGGGTCCTGGGATCGAGCCCCACATCGGGCTCCTTGCTTAGCGGGGAAGCCTGCTTCTCCTTCTGCTTGCCATTCTCCCTGCTTGTGTTCTCTCTCTCTGACAAATAAATAAAAAAAAATCTTTAAATTAGTAGATTCTTATTTTGTAAATTTTTAAGCAGTTAAAATTTTAATTTGGCAAGGAAAGACCAAAGCTTAGCTCCCAATTGTTTACCACAGATTCTAAAAATCATGGTCTGTTCTTTTTTTTTTTTTTAATTCCAAGCAACAACGGGGATAAAAGTACTATTTAATTGTAAGGAAAAGGAAATGACATGAAAGGTCTGACTGAAATAGAAATAATAAAATCTTGTACCTTGGTCCCATTGAATATCTCATTGACAATAAGCTGGCATCCTTCTACAGCTCCATCTCCATTAAACTCCAAGGCAATAACAGGACCTATAACCAAACACAAGAAGTGTTGTCTGAATATGACTACAAATCATTTATTTATTTATCTATTTATTTATTTAGAGGAAGTGTGGGGAAGGGGCAGGAGAGGGAGAATCTTAAGCAGGCTCCACACCCAGCACGGAGCCCGATGCGGGGCTCGATCTCACAATCTTGAGATCATAACCTGAGCTGAAATCAAGAGTCGGATGCTTAACCGACTGAGCCACCCAGGTGCCCCCAAACCTATTTTAGAATTTATCTTTTTATTCTTTATATTGTAAAGAATCTCCAGCCTCTTCCTTGGGGGGTAAGAGAAGAAGAAGTAGTAGACAGATGAGACACATCACCTTAGCTACTTCTTCCAACTGTAATCATAAAACAAATTAACACAGTCTCATCTTATTATGATGGGTAGCTTCACTGTTATTACAGGACTATGGTCACATTTTTAAGTGTTGTAAATAGTCTGACTTTTCTGGATTTCATTCGTTAAAAACCATAAAAAGTCGACTCATTTAGCAGTACAAAAAAATAGTTGATAAGATGACAAATAAGATCAAAAGCAATTCAAGTCACCCCAAGTAGGTTTTGCCAGGCAGCCAGTCTTGCTTCCAATTCTCCTACTTATCAGCCAAGTTCTGGGCCACCAATAATGAAGCTAAGCCAAGCAGGAATTGAAGCCAGGCACCAGAAGTAATGACCATCTGAAAGGAGTTTTCTTGAATGTGCCTTAAAACTACATTCTAGAACCAAAGACCAAGTTTTTATTCTCTGAAGAGAATATTTGTGCCTCCTTTCCCATACATTAATTTGAATACTTCTAAACCCCCTGTACTTGAAATTCAAGTGTAAAGGTTTATGATTAAGTTTGGCTTGGATTTAAATACAGCATTGGCAACTGCTGGTCCCAAACTGTGGGCAAACGTGGCCGTAAGTTAGCCCAGCAAAATACGTCCTTCACTTCAATTACTATTATTCAGTTATCACTATATTCCTTAACAGATTTTCTTTTTAACTTATAAAGTAGTGGATATGTCCTAACCTGTAGAAAATTATAAATTTCTTGAAAAAAGACCTAAACCCATTAAACAAACATGGAGCAACAGAGACTAAGAAGTACTAAGCAATGAAGTACTAAGGTGAATGTAGGCATGTGCCATATGACAAGACACAAGAACAAGGGAGAAGACCACGCTACACTGCGCACCGAAAGACCTGAGGGCCTGTGATTTAATATAAACAACAAATACAGAAAAGGCATGATACGTAACAGTAAACTGTACAATGAGATACAGAGAACAAAGTATGAGTTTTTCAGGATCACAGTGTACAGATCAAGACAGGCGCTATATAAAGAAGATAACCACGGAACATTTTCTCAGAAAAATGCATGATTCTCTGTCTGGGCCAAGAAATGGGTAAGATTAACCTGGAATATCTTGTTGAGCCAAAAAGCAAGGAGGCTATCAAAGGCCAATACAGTTGTACCAAAAGGACACAGGAGCCAGCTTGAAGGGGCTCCCAATGGCCAAAGATGAGACACTGACATCAGAAGGAATAATGACTGCAATTTATTAAAACATACTGAATATATAAAAAGTCATGAGCTCAAAATGATATTTAGAAGAGAGAAACAAAATTCACTGGACGCCAATGTAGGTTGCTAATGCATCAATTCATTACTGTGAAAACTGATCATTATTTTCCCTTTATTTATTCTGCTTTTCTGTTATGAAGCATATTTCAAGTTAACCAAACGGCTCTGGTATACAAGAGGAGTTCTGTTAACATCCATTAACATATGCAGAGGTAGTGACATGGTTAGAAAATGATCACTTTGCAACTCCTAATAAAATAATTGGATCCTGGGGCGACTGGGTGGCTCAGTTGGGAAAGCATCTGCCTTCGGCTCAGGTCATGATCCTGGGACCCTAGGATTGAGCCCTGCATCAGGCTCCCTGCTCAGTGAAGAACCTGCTTCTCCCTCTCCCTCTGCCTCTCCCCCGCCCCCCGCTCGTGTGCTCTCTCTCTCTCTCTAATAAATAAAATCTTTAAAAAAATAATTGGATCCAGGCAATAATCATCAATGGTTTTAGCATCCCACAGAGAAGACTGACAGGAAACCCTATGATGAAAAGCTAAGACCGAGATCACCTAAACCTATTGATCAATCAACTAAAGGTTCAACAAACATTATAAGCCTTCTCATTTAATACTATAGGAAATAGTAACACCAAAAAAGTAACTAAACCTGAGTTTAAGAAGGCTTTGCTCTAACTTCTGATCTATAAGAACTCTAGAGGAACAAGTGAAACAAACCCATGCATACTACAGGACGACTGACCAGGTTTTTGTGTTTTGTTTTTTTTTTACAAGAGAAAGGCATGCAACAAAAGGGGGGGATGACAGACCACCTGTTTCTGGTTAAGAGTGATACAAGGTAACAAAACTACACACAGTGAGTGGGCCAATTTTCGATCTGGATCAAATTAACTGAAAATACAGAAAGAATGTTTTCAGATTTGAGGAAAATGTGAATATGGACTGGGTATTAGATGATATTAAGGAATTGTTGTTAATCATGATAGATGTGATATTATATTGTGGTTACTTAAGAAAACATCCGTCTTTAATTTGGTTTTAAGATACACACAAATACTTAGGAATGAATAACAGCACATATCAAAATTTGATTAAAATATTTCAGCAAAAAGGAGATTATAGATTACTTTTTGAAGTATGGCAGGAAGTTGATAAAACTGGGGGAGAGGTACACATGAGGTCATTGTGCTTTCTACTTTTGAATAGTGATAATACATTTGGAAATTTGCAAAAAAGAGTTTTAAAAAGCATATTAAACCAAATAAATATTGAATTAAAAAGAAAAAGTTGAGGGGTGCCTGGGTGGCTCAGTTAAACATCTGCCTTCGGCTCAGGTCAAGATCCTAGGGTCCTAGGATCGAGCCCCACGTCAGGCTCTCTGCTTGGCAGGGAGCCTGCTTCTCCCTCCCTCACTTCCCTGTTTATGCTCTCTTTCAAATAAAAAAATAAAATTAAAAAAAATAAAAAAATACACAAGGGACAGAAGACTAAGACTGGAATTAAAAAAAAAAGAAAAAGTTGATAATAAAAGTAGGGTTTCCAGTTTTTACGAGAGTGGAAAGTTTAAATTAAGGTAAAATAGAGCATGCTTTTATTCAGAATCACTACAAGGAAATACAATAGATACATTGTTTAAAGTCAAACATTTATTACTGAAAGTTCCTGTATTCTATAAAGAGAACATAAGCTAGAATTCAGGAACACAATTTTGGTGGAATTACCCATGCATGTAACTTGGTTGACAGTCGTCTTTTTTGTTTGTTTGTTTGTTTAAGTAAGCTCTATGCTCCATGTGGGGCTTAAACTCAGGACCCCGAGATCAAGAGTTGCATGTTCTACCAACTGAGCCAGCCAGGTGCCCCAACTTGGTTGATATTCTTTAAATAGAATATGATGAACTTCCAGGAAGTGACCTAATAATCTATCAACAAAGAAACGCCAACAAAAAAGGTAGACTGGTACATCAGTTTTGATTAACATGTTGTGGATAATTCTAAATTTAAAAAAAAAAAACCCCTACAATGCTGACAATGCACTTTTTAAGCAGTCCTACTTGTATAATGATGCTGACTACAATTACTGTGATTATTTCAAGCTTAACTATGAGGTCAATAAGGATCACTGGTTAACTTTTTAAAAAGTATTTTAGTGTGAACATCTTATCAAATAGTTTGCAGTAGCTTTGGGGCACCTGCACCCCAATGTTTATAGCATCAATGTTCACAATAGCCAAAATACAGAAAGAACCCAGATGTCCATCAAGAGATGAATGGATAAAGAAGATGTGGTATGGAATATTACTCAGCCATCAAAACGAATGAAATCCTGCCATTTCCTACGATGTGGTTGGAACTAGAGGGTACTATGCTAAGTGAAATAAGTCAGAGAAAGACAAATACCATATGATTTCACTCATATGTGGAATTTAAGAAACAAAACAGATGAACATAGAGGAAGGGAAGGAAAAAGAAAATAAGATAAAAACAGAGGGGGAGGCAAACCATAAACAACTCTTAACTATAGGGAACAAACAGGGTTGCTGGAGGGGCGGTGGGTGGGGGGATGGAGTAATTGGGTGATGGGCATTAAGGAGGGCACTTAATGGAATGAGCACTGGGTATTACATGCAACCCATGAATCACTAAATTCTACTCCTTAAACTAATACACTATATGTTAACTAAATTGAATTTAAATTAAAAAAAAATCTAAATATTTGAGCTGTCATGAAAAACTGAGATTTTGAAGCAAACAAAAAAGATTCCTGGAAGTCCTAATACCCTCCTTCTATGTTGTTAAATGTGACCTTGGAATAAGTCGCTAGCATGTCTTTTTTTTTTTTAAAAGATTTTATTTATTTGACCGAGAAAGACACAGCTAGAGAGGGAACACAGGCAGGGGGAGTGGGATAGGGAGAAGCAGATTCCCCACTGAGCAGGGAGCCTGATGCGGGGCTCGATCCCAGGACCCTAGGATCATGACCTGAGCCAAAGGCAGATGCTTAATGACTGAGCCACCTAGGCACCCCTATTATGTCTTAATTAGATTACAGCAACAGCCTCCCAGGTGGTCTCTCTGCTTCCCCCTTAGTAAGAGTTACATTTTAAAGGGACCATGACATTCCTCTGCTCTAAAACCGCCAGTAAAATATGACCTATATTTTTATTTTTAATTATTCTAAAAATAACTGAGTTTTTCAGATTTTTATTTTCATTGAAGTATAGTTGACATACAGTATTTTATTAGTTTCAGGTATACAAAATAGTGATTCAACAATTATATACATTATAAAATGCTCACCATAATAAGTGTAGTTACCATCTATCACCTTATGAAGTTATTACAATATTATTGACTATAGTCCCTATGCTGTACTGCTTTTCATCCCTGTGACTTAATTATTTTATAACGGGAAGTTTGTACTTCTTTATCCCCTTAAGAATAACAATTTATTTTATTTTTTTTAAAGATTTATTTTTTTTGAGAGAGAGAGAGCGAGCGAGTGCAGGAGTGGGGGGAGGGACAGAGGGAGAGGGAGAGCATCTCAAGCAGACTCCCTGCTAAGCATGGAGCCTGACGCAGGGCTCGATCTCACAACCCTTAGACCATGACCTGAGCTGAATGAAATCAAAAGTTGGATGCTCAACTGACTGAGCCACCCAGGTGCCCCCAAAATAACAGATAGTTTAAAGCATTAACAAAGCTATACAAATTAACAAGGTATTTAGGTGTTTATAGCATATATAATAGTAAAATATATAACAACGATACAGGAATGGGAGGGAAGACTTGAGAATATAATGTTATTAAGTCCTTATATACAACAGGTAAAGTGTTATTCTTCGAAGATGTATTTGAATTATTTAAACATACATACTGTAAAACCTAAGGTGACCGTTAAATAAGTTTTAGAAAAAGTAGTATAAATAATAATAGAGGAGATTAAATGGAATCATAAAAAATGCCCAATTAAACAGAAGAAGAGGTAACAAGAAACAAAGAACAAATGGACTAAAAAGCAGCTAGCAAGATGGTAGATGTTCGTCAAGGCATATCATAATCAAATTCACAAAATACACAAAGAAAGAATCCTGAAAATAGCAAGCAAGGGAAAAAAGCCCTTAACCTACAAGGGAAGACAGATCAGGTTCACAGCAGACCTGTCTATAGAAACTTAGCAGGCCAGAAGAGAGTAGCAGGAAATATTCAACATGCTGAATGGTAAAAAAAAAAAAAAAAAAAATGCAGCCAAGAATTCTTTATCCAGCAAGGCTGTCATTCAGAATAGGAGAGATAAAGCTTCCCAAACAAAAACTAAAGGAGTTCATGACCACCAAACCAACCCTGTGATAAATTTTATGGGGGGACTCTTTGAGAGGAGGGAAAAAACCCCAAAGCAACAAAGACCAGGACCAGAGAACAACACCAGAAACACCAACTCTACAGGTAACACAATGACACTAAATTCATATCTTTCAATAATCACTCTGAATGCAAATGGACTAAATGGTCCAATCAAAAGACACAGGGCATCAGAATAGATAGAAAAACAAGATCCATCTATATGCTGCCTACAAGAGACTCACTTTAGACCCAAAGACACCTGCAGATGGAAAGTGAGGAGATGGAGAACCATCTATCATGCTAATGGACGTCAAAAGAAAGCTGGAGTAGCCATACTTATATCAAACTAGATTTTAAAACAAAGATAGTAACAAGATATGAAGAAAGGCATTATACCATAATTAAGGGGTCTAATCAAGAAGATCTAACAATTGTAAATATTTATATCCCCAACTTGAGGGCACCCAAATATATAAATCAATTAATAATAAACATAAACTCCTTGATAATAATACAATAATAGTAGGGAACTTTAATAGCCTACGTACAGCAATGGACAGATCATCTAAGCAGGAAATCAACAAGGAAACAATGGCTTTGAATGACACACTGGACCCGGACTTAACAGACATATTCAGAACATTCATCCTAAAGCAGCAGAATAAACATTATTTTCGAGTGCACATGGAACATTCTCCTGAATAGATCACCTACTGGGTCACAAATCAGCCCTCAACAAGTACAAAAAGGGGCACCAGTCAGTTAAACATCTGACTCTTGATTTCAGCTCAGGTCATGATCTCAGAGTCATGAGATCTAGCCCCGCACCAGGCTCCACACTGAGCATGGAGCCTGCTTAAGATTCTCTCTCTCTCCCTCTGTCCCCTCCCCTGCTCATGCGAGCACACACGCTCTCTCTCTCAAAAAAAAAAAAAAAAGTACAAAAAGATCGAGATCATACCATGCATATTTTAAGACCACAATGCTATGAAACTTGAAGTCAATCACAAAAAAAATTTGGAAAAACCTCAAATACATAGAAGTTAAAGAATATCCTACTAAAGAATGAATGGGTTAACCAGAAAATTAAAGAAGAAATTAAAAAAATACATGGAAGCAGATGAAAATGAAAACACAATAGACCAAAACCTTTGGGATGCAGCAACGCAGTCCTAAGAGGGAAGTATATTGCAATACATGCCTACCTCAAGAAACAAGAAAAGTCTCAAATGCACAACCTAACCTTAAACCTAAAGGAGCTAGAAAAGGAATAGCAAATAAAGCCTAAAGCCAGCATTAGAAGGGAAATAATAAAGATTAGAGCAGAAATAAATGATATAGTAACAAAAAAATCAGTAGAATGGATTAATGAAACCAAGAGCTGGTTATTTGAAAGAATTAATAAAATTGATAAACCCCTAGCTAGACTTATTAAAAAGAAAACAGAAAGGACCCAAATAGATAAAATCATGAATGAAAGAGGAGAGATCACAAGCAACACCACAGAAATACAAACAATTATAAGAGAATACTATGAAAGATTATGTGCCAATAAACTGGGCAACCTGGAAGAAATGGACAAATTCCTAGAAACTTATAAACTACCAAAACTGAAACAGGAAAACATAGAAAATTTGGACAGACCAAAATCAGCAAAGAAATTGAAGCAGTAATCAAAAATCTCCCAACAAACAAGAGTCCTGGGCCAGATGGCTTCCCAGGAGAATTCTGCCAGATATTTAAAGAAGAGCTAATACCTATTCTTCTCAAACTGTTCCAAAAAATAGAAATGGAAGGAAAACTTCCAAACTTATTTTATGAAGCCAGATTACCTTGATTCCAAAACCAGACAAAGACCCCACTAAAAACGAAAATTACAGGCCAATATCCCTGATGAACGTGGATGTGAGAATTTTCAATAAAATACTAGATTTGCTAGTACATTAAAAGAATCATTCACCATGATCAAGTGGGATTTATTCCAGGTCTGCAGGGTGGTTCAACATTCACAAATCAATCAACATGATACACAAAATTAATAAAAGAAAGGATAAGAACCGTATGATCCTGTCAGTAGATGCAGAAAAAGCATTTGACAAAATACACCATCCTTTCTTGATAAAGTCCCTCAACAAAGTAGGGATAGATGGAACATACCTCAAAATCATAAAGGCCATATACGAAAGACCCACAGCTAACATCATCCTCAATAGGGAAAAACTAAGAGTCTCCCCTGCGTCAGGAATAAGACAAGGATGTTCACTCTACCATTACTGTTTAACATAGTACTGGAAGTCAGCCTCAGCAATCAGACAACAAAAAGAAATGAGAGGCATCCAAATCGGCAAGGAAGAAGTCAAACTTTGACTATTTGCAGATGACATGATACTCTGTAAAAAACCCAGAAGATTCCACCAGGAAATTGCTAGAACTAATACATGAATTTAGAAAAGCTGAAGGACAGAAAAATCAGTGTGCAAAAATCTGTTGCATTTCTTTTTTATTTATTTATATGTTTATTTAAATTCAATTAACGTATAATGTATTATTGGTTTCAGAGGTAGAGGTCAATTTTAACTCTTACAGTTAGACCTATTATCGATTTTGAATTAATTATTTGTGTATGTATGAAGGGTCTAAATCCACCTTTTTACATTTGGCTATCCAAATGACCTAGCACCATTTGTAGAAAAGACAATCCTTCCCTCACTGAATTGCCTACACAGCCTTGTAAAAAATCAATTTACCATAAATAAAAAGATTTCTGAACACTCAATTCTGTTCCATTGATCAATATGTCTATCCTTATGTCAGTACCACACTCTCTTAATTACTGTAGCTTTATAGTACATTTTAAAATTGGAAGGTATAAGTCCCCCAGTTTTGTCTTTCAAGATTGTTTTTACTATGCTGGGAACCAGGCTTGCATGCCTGGACCAACTCCCACTTGTTCATGGTGTAGAATTATTTTTATATATTAAAATATTTGGCAATATTCTGTTAAAAAAAAAGAAATCTGTTGCATTTCTATACACCAATAATGAAGCAGCAGAAAAAGAAATCAAGGAATTGATCCCATTTGCTATTGCATCAAAAACAATAAGATACCTGGGAATAGACCTGACTAAAAGCAAAAGATCTGTACTCTGAAAACTATAAACACTTATGAAGGAAATTGAAGAAGATATAAAGAAATGGAAAAGCGTTCCATGCTCATGGACTGGAAGAACAAACATTGTTAAAATGTCTGTACTACCCAAAGCAATCTACACATTTAATGCATTCCCTATCAAAATCCCACCAGCATTTTTCACAGAGCTAGAACAAACATTCCTAAAATTTGTATAGAACCACAAAAGACCCAAATAGCCAAAGCAATTCTGAAAAAGAAAAACAAAACTGGAGGCATCACAATTCCGGATTTCAAGCTATATCACAAAGCTGTAGTCATCAAGACAGTATGGTACTGGCACAAAAACAGACACATAGATCAATGGAGCAGAACAGAGAACCCAGAAATGGGCCCATAACTATATGGTCAACTAATCTTTGACAAAGTAGGAAAGAACATCCAATGGAAAAAAGACAGTCTGTTCAACAAATGGTGCTGGGAAAACTGGACAGCAACATGCAAGAGAATGAAACTGGACCACTTTCTTACACCATACACAAAAATAAATTCAAAA
The DNA here is from genome assembly GCF_004348235.1 of Phoca vitulina. Classification (NCBI taxonomy): domain Eukaryota; kingdom Metazoa; phylum Chordata; class Mammalia; order Carnivora; family Phocidae; genus Phoca; species Phoca vitulina. The sequence goes on along the minus strand of NW_022589738.1, from coordinate 18,824,460 downwards.
CAGATGAAAGACCTAAATGTAAGACAGGAAACCATCAAAATCCTAGAGGAAAACACAGGTAGAAACCTCTTTGACCTTGGCCATAGCAACTTCTTACTAGACATGTTACCAGAGGCAAGGGAAACAAAAGCAAAAATGAACTATTGGGACTTCAAGATAAAAAGCTTCTGAACAGTGAAGGAAACAATCAACAAACTAAATGGCAGCCTATGGAATGGGAGAAGATATTTGCAAACAACATATCTGATAAAGGGTTGGTATCCAAAATCTATAAAGAACTTATTAAACTCAACACCCAAAAAACAAATAGTCCAGTTAAGAAATGGGCAGAAGACATGAATAGACACTTTTCCAAAGAAGACATCCAGATGGCTAATAGACACATGAAAAGAAGCTCAACATCACTAATCATCAGGGAAATACAAATGAAAACCACGATGAGATACCACCTCACACGAGAAACAACAGGTACTGGTGGGGATGCAGAGAAAGGGGAACCCTCTGGCACTGCTGGGAATGCAAACTGGTGCAGCCACTCTGGAAAACAGTATGGAGGTTCCTTAAAATGTTAAGAATAGAATTACCCTATGATCCAGCATTTGCACTACTAGGTATTTACCCAAAGGATACAAAAATACAGATTTGAAGGGATACATACACTCTGATGTTTATAGTAGCATTATCAATAATAGCCAAACTATGGAGAGAGCCCAAATGTCCAACAACCGATGAATGGATAAAGAAGATGTGGTATATGTATACAATGGAATATTACTCAGCCATCAAAAATGAAATCTTGCCATGTGCAATGATGTGGATGGAGCTAGAGTGTATTTTGCTAAGTGAAGTAAGTCAGTCAGAGAAAGACAAATACCATATGATCTCATTCATGTGGGGTTTAAGAAAGAAAACAGATGAAAAGGGGTGCCTGGGTGGCTCATTCGTTAAGCGTCTGCCTTCGGCTCAGGTCATGATCCCAGGGTCCTGGGATTGAGCCCCACATCGGGCGCCCTGCTCAGCAGGAAGCCTGCTTCTCCCTCTCCTACTCCCCCTGCTTGTGTTACCTCTCTCGCTGTGTCCCTTTCTGTCAAATAAATAAAATCTTAAAAAAAAAAAGAAAACAGATGAACATACAGGAAGGGGGGAAAAAGGAGAGAGGGAAACAAACCATAAAAGACTCTTAACAATAGAGAAAAACTGAGGGTTGACGGAGAGAGGTGGGTGGGGGATGAGCCAGATGGGTGATGGGGTATTAAAGAGGGCACTTGTTGTGATGAGCACTGGGTGTTGCATATAAGTGATGAATCACTGATTTCTACCCCAGAAACCAATATTGCACTGTATGTTAACTAAAATTTAAATTAAAAAAAGATGGCAGATGTTGGTCCAAGTATATCCATCTCTTTTAATGTGAATGGTCTAAACACAACTGTTAAAAGACAGAGATTGTCAGACTGAATTGAAAAGGAAGAACCAAGTATATGCTATCTACAAAAACTCACTTTAAAATTAAAATTTTTTTTAATGGAGAATTTTTTAAATTAAAAAAATTGTGTGTGTGTGTGTGTGTGTGTGTGTGTGTGTGTGTGTACGCGCAAGACAGAGAGAGAGGAGGAGGAGTAGGAGTAGAGGGAGACAGAGAGAATCTTAAGCAGGCTTTACACCAAGCATGGAGCCTGACGTGGGGATCGATATCATGACCCTCAGATCACAACCTGAGCTGAAATCAAGACTTAGAGGCTTAACCGGCTGAGCCACCCAAGCACCCCCAAAAACCACTTTAGATATACAGACATCAATAAATTAAAAGAACGGGGATAAGGATATATGATGAGACACTAAAGAACCAAATGAAAGCTGGAGTAGCTATATTTTAGACAAAGTAGATTTCAGAACAAGGAAGATTATCAGAGACCAAGAGGGACATTACATAATGAAAAAGGATTCTCTAAGAAGACGTAACAATCCTAAATGTGTATGCATCTAACAACAGAGTTTGACAGTTTACAAGACAAAATCTAATAGGATCTGACAAGAGAAACAGACAAATCCAGTTAACGTTGGAAACTTCAACACTCTTCTTTCATTAATTCATAGAAGTAGGCAGAAAATCAGTAAAGACGTAGATGAACTGACTAGCACTATGAATCAAATTGACCTAGGGGACATTTACAGAATATTCCACCAAACAACAAAAACAAAAAAACAGATTATACATTCTTCTTGCATGCAAATAAAATATTCACCAACATGGGCTATATCTAATTAAAGAAAATAGAAATCATACAATGTGTGTTTTGGGGCTATAACAGCTTTAATTTAGAAATAACAGAAATACATCTGGACAATGTCCAAATGTTTGGAAATTAAACAGTATACATCTAAATCAATGAATCAAGTAAAAAGTCTCAAGGGAAACTAAAAAATATTCTGAACGACATCAGGGGTCAACACACATTTTCTGTAAAGGGCCAGATAGGAAATATTTTAGGCTTTGTGGGCCATATGGTGTCTATCACAACTAATCAACTATGCTGTTGTAGTACAAACAGCAAAACATGATAGATAAAAGAAAAGATCCAATAAAACTTCACTTATAAAACATACCATGAACCATATTTTGCCAAAGCCTGAATTAAATAAAAATACATGTCAAAATATGCAGGATGCAGTTAAAGCAGTGCTTAAAGGAAAATTTTTAACATTGAATACATATACAGTTGATCCTCATTATTCACAGATCCCTTATCTGCAAATGTGCCAACTTGGTAAAATTTATCTGTAACCCCAAAATGAATACGTGGTCTTTTCATGGTCATTCACAGAGAAACACAGAACAGCAAAAATTTGAGTTGCCTGACATACACATTCCTAGGTGAAGTTGAACAAAGTGATCCTCTGCCTTCTTGTTTCAGCCCTCATACTGTAAACAAGCATCCTTTTCAGTTTTAGTGCCACATTTTCCACATTTTGTGGGTTTTGTTAGTGGTTTTGCTGTTTAAAATGGCCCCCCAAACATAGTGCAAAAATGCTGTCGAATGTTCCTAAGTTTAGGAAGGCTGTGATATGCCTTTCAGAGAAAATACCTGTTAGATAAAGCTTCATTTAGGCAAGAATTATAGGGCTGTTGGCTCTGAGTTCAATGTTAATGAATCAATAATATATACTGAATAAGATGTCTTTAAACAGAAACAAACAGGCATGCCTGGGTGGCTCAGTCGGTTAAGCATCCGACTCTTGGTTTTGGCTCAGGTCATAGACCCGAGTCAGGCTCTGTGCTCAGTGCAGAGTCAACCTGAGGTACCTTCCCCTTCTCTTTCCCTTCCCCTCTGCTCTTCCCGTCCCCCCCACCCCTGCAGCTCTTGCGTGTGGGCTCTATCTCTCTAAAATAAGTAAATAAATAAATAGAATCTTTAAAAAAAAAGAAAATAAATCAACAGAAACAAACATACAAAAGATTATGTATGGATTGATTGAGAAAAATGTTATGACCAGAGACTTGCAGGAACTTAACCCCATATTTCTCCTAGGAGCAGGAGCTCAGTACTCATTAATTCAGTGTTCACAGTGACTTTACAGAATATAACTACTGTGAATAATGAAAAGCAACTGTATTAGGAAAGAAGAAATACCTAAAATCAGTAACCTAATCTTAAATCTAAAGAAACTAGAGAAAGAAAAGCAAATCAAATGTAAAACAAGTAAAGGAAGGAATAATAATTAGTTCAGCAGAAAAGAATAAAATTGAAAAGAGAAAAACAATAGAGAAAATCAATGAAACAAAGAGGTGCTTCTTTGAAATTATCAATAAAACAATAAACCTTTATCCAAGCTGATAGGAGAGGGAGAGGACTCAAATTACCAATAGCAGGAATATTAGTGGGACATCACTACTGATCCCACAGATTTTAGTAGGAATAAAGAAATACTATAAACAACTCTATGTCCATAAATTTGGTAACTTAAATGAAATGAAACCATTTCCTAAAAGACAAAAACTATCAAAATTCGGAGCGCCTGGGTGGCTCAGTCGTTAAGTGTCTGCCTTCAGCTCAGGTCATGATCCCAGGGTCCTGGGATCGAGCCCCGCATTGGGCTCCCTGCTCAGCGGGAAGCCTGCTTCTCCCTCTCCCACTCCCCCTGCTTGTGTTCCCTCTCTTGCTGTATCTCTCTCTGTCAAGTAAATAAATAAAATCTTTAAAAAAAAAAACTATCAAAATTCATTCAAAAAGAAAGCCCTAAGTGCCCTGTAAGTAAATAATTTAATAAGTAAATTAAACATACAGCTAAAAATCTCCCCAAATCTCCAGGCCCAGATGGTTTCATTGGTGAATTCTACCACACATTTAAAGAAGAAATGATACCCATTCTCTAAAATTTATTCAAGATCACAGAAGAGAAAGGATACATCCCAACTCATTTTATGGGGCCAGCATTACCCTAATATCAAAGCCAGACAAAGATATGATGAGAAAACTATAGACCAATGTCCCTCATGAACAAAGATGCAAAAATCTTCAATAGAATATTGGCAAATTGAATTTGGCAATATATTAAAGAGGTAATATATTATGATCAAGGGGTTCATCTCAGGAATACAAGGCTGGTTCAACATTCAAAATTAACAAGTCATTTCACCAGATTTAAAAAACATATTATCTCAATAAATTCAGAAAAAAACATTCAACAAAATTCAGCACCCATGCATAATAAAAACTCAACAAACTAGGGACAGAATGAAACTTCCTTAGCCTAATAAAAGGTATCTATGAGAATCCTATAACCAACATCATTCTTTACAGTGAGACTGAACACTTTATGGTGAGATTGAATTCTGAAATCAGTAACAGTGCAAGAATGTCCTCTCCTCACTATTCTCTACAACATGATAGTGGAAATCCTATCCAGCGTAACAATGCCAAAAAACAAACAAACAAAAAAAATAAATAAATAAAAGCCATGTCAAAATGACAGAGGAACCGACCTAAAAGAATTTTCAATGGCTAAAACTGGAACAATTTGATAGTACTGGATTATAACCCAAAGAATAAAATGCATATTCATGAGTCTCTACTGATAGAAATGATTGAGTAAGTAAACAGGGGAGAAGGGCAAAATATTTCTTAACAGAAGAATTCCAAATAATGTGAGCAGATACTACCCTCTCCAGGAGGTGTAGCTTAATTCTCCTTGCCTTGAGTGTAAGCTGGTCTTAGTGACTCAACTTCCAAAGAACGAAGTATGAGAAGGAAAAAGCAGGAACTTTACAGTGTTTGGGAAACCTGGCAGATAACACCTGAACCAAGCCACTAAGGTCAATGCCCCAGTGATAAGTCATGTTGATATCCTGTACCCCTGGATGTGATGTGATGAGGGGGGGCATTTCACCTCTTCCCCCAAAACCTCAATCTAATCAGAGAAACCCAAATTGAGGTACATTCTACAAAACAACTTATCAGTACTGTGAAAGTATTTCAAGGTCATGAAAAACAAGGAAAGACTAAGGAAGTATCACAGATTAGAGGAGACTAAAGAGACATGACAACTGAATGCAATGTGGGATTTTAAATTGAATTCTGGAACAGAAAAAGGACATAACTGGAAAAACTGGTAAAATCTGAATAAAGACTATAGTTTAAGTTAATAGTATTTTACCAGTGTAAATTTCTTAGTTTTGATAAATGTATCATATACTAACATTAGGGGATGCTGGATAAAGGGTATATGGAGGTTCTCTGTACTACCTTTGCAATTCTTCTGTAAAACTAAAACTAAAATTATTCCAATAATAATATAAAATTATTCCAATATAAAACATTTATTTAAAAAAAACAACTGAGGGGCACCTGGCTGGCTCAGTCGATAGAGCATGTAACTCTTCATGTTGGGGTCATGAGTTCAAGCCCCATGTTGGGCCTAGAGCTTAAAAAAAACATGGGGCACCTGGGTGGCTCAGTCGGTTAGGCATCCAACTCTTGGTTTTGGCTCAGGTAATGATCTCATGGGTCATGAGATGGAACCCTGCATTGGGCACTGCACTCAGCGGAGAGTTTGCTTGAGATTTTCTCCCTCTGTCCCTCCTCCCACTGGCATGTGCACACTCTCTCTTCTAAAATGAATAAATAAATCTTTAAAAAACACAACTGAATGGGAGAACATATTTGTAAATCTTATATCCGGTAAGGGGTTAATATTCAAAATATATAAAGAACTCATATAACTCAACAGGAAAAAAAAACACCAAACAATCTGATTAAAAAATGGGCAGAGGGGGTGTCTGGGTGGCTCAGTCAGTTAAGTGTCTGACTCTTGATCTCGGCTCAGGTCTTGATCTCATGGTCGTGAGTTTGAGCCCCGTGTTGGGCTCCATGGAGCCCACTTAAGATAAATGGGTAGAAGACATGAACAGACATTTTTCCAAAGAAGACATACAGATAGACAACAGGTATATGAAAAGGTACTCAACATCACTAATCATCAGGGAAATGAAAATCAAAACCATGATGAGATTGATCATCTCACATCTGTTAGAATGGCTATCATCAAAAAGATAAGAAACAACAAATGTTGGCAAGGATGTGGAAAAAAGGGAAACCTTGTGCGTTCTGGGTAGGAATGTAAATTGGTGCGTCCAGTATGGAAAACAGTATGGAAGTTCCTCAAGAAATTAAAAATAGAACTAAAGTATGATCCAGCAATTCCACTTCTGGGTATCTATCTGAAGAAAATGAAAACACTAACCTGAAAAGATCTATGTACTCTCATGATCACTGCAGCATTATTTACAGTAGCCAAGATATGGAAACAACCATTGATGTCCGTGAATGGATAATGAAAATGTGGCATATTTACACACACAGACAATGGAATATTACTCAACCATAAAAAGGAAACTTTTCCATTTGCAACAACATGGATGGACCTTGAAGGCATAATGCTAGGTGAAATAAGTCACAGAAAGATAAATCCCATATGACGTCATTTATATGTGGAATCTGAAAAAACAAAAACAAAAAACCCTAAACTTATAGGTAACAGAAACTTATAGGTAACTTATAGAGAACCTAAACTTGTAAGTACCTTATAGAGAACAGAGTGGTAGTTGCCAGAGAGGGTAGGGTGAGGGGTGGGCAAAATGAGTGAAGGGGGTCAAAAGGTACAAGCTTCCACTTATAAAACACATAAGTCATGGGGATATAATGCATAGCATGGTAACTATAGTTAATAATACTGTAGCACATATTTGAAAGTTGCTAAGAGAGTAGACTGTAAAAGTCCTCATCATAAGAAAAAGATTTTTGTAACTACATATGGTGACAGATGTTAACTAGATTTATTGTGCTGATAATTTCACAATACGCATAAATACCAAATCATTGTGTTATACATCTGAAACTAATACGTTATATGTGAACTATACTTCAAAAAAATATCTAGTAGCATCTCATCTCAGACTAGAAGCCAAAGTCTCTACACTGGCCTACAAGGCCCTCTATCATTGGACTCTTCCGCCACTTCTCAGACTTTATGTATGTTTACTGAATGAATGAATGACTCTCTAAAACAAAGGAACCCAAGTCTGATTAATCATCAGAACCATCTGTGGAACTTTTTAAAAAGCAGATTCCATCAAAAACTAATGATGTAATGTATGGTGATTAACATAACATAAAAAAAAACACATCAGAAAAAAAAAAAAAGCAGATTCCAGGGGTGCCTGGGTGGCTCAGTCGGTTAAATGTCTGCCTTTGGCTCAGGTCATGATCCCAGGGTCCTGGAATTGAGCCCCACATCGGGCTCCCTGCTCAGCAGGGAGTCTGCTTATCCCTGTCCCTCTGCCTGATGCTCCCTCTGCTTGTGCGCGCGCTCTCTCTCTCTCTCTCTCTCTCTCTCTAATAAATAAATAAATAAATAAAATCTTTTAAAAAATAAAAAAAATAAAAAGCAGATTCCAAGGGTATATCTCAGAAATTTTTTAATCAGTCTTTCCGGGGTGGGAGATGGAAATTTATATTTTTAAAAGCACCCTAGATGGTTCTGAGGATTCGTCAGGTTTAGAAGATTCTCAAGATGGAAAACACAATGAATTCTCTCACTAAGCAGACCAAAAGCTTTATCAATTGAAAGTAAATAACTGTGACTGCTTTAACTGAAGAGGAAAATTTAGAGAGTCTGAGGTGCAAAGTATTTGAATAAAAGTGAATTTTCAAAAGAAAAAGTTCACCCTTGGCTCAGAACAGTGGTTTGAAACTGGGAGCAATTTTGCCCCCTAAGGGGCATTTGGTAATATCTAGAAACATTTTTGGTTGCCACAACTGGGGGTGTTTGCTACTGGCATCTGGGGGGTAAAAGCTAGGGATGCTGCTAAACATCCTATAATGCACAGGACAGCCCCCCACCCCGCCACAATTATCTGTCCTAAAATCTCAATAGTGCTGAGGTTGAGAAACCCTCCTTAGAATGACTGATGGCCATTTTTAGATAAGGATCCAATCGACCCAAGTCCTGCTAGAATATTTCCACTGATAGCCTGCTCACTATTCCATATCAGTCAATGCAATATTGAGCAGCTAAAAAATTTCCCCCTATTTTTTATTTTGAAAAAAAAAGAAAAATTTCAGACATAGAAAAGTTGAAGGAATAACATAAACATCCATCTGCCCCTCACCCACACCTATCAAATGTTAACATTTGATCCCATTTGCTTTATCCCACACTACACACGCTTTTTGTTTTTGTTTTGCTGAGCCATTTGAAAGTAGCGGACATCATGACACTTCAGCATGAATTTCCTACATAACCACAATACCATTATCATACCTAAGGATACTAACAGTAATTCCATAACATCATCTCCAAACTTCCCAAATTTTCCCCAAAAATATCTTACAGCTTTACAGTTCACTGCATCCCAATCCAATGAAGGTTCATTCATTGTACTTAGTTGTTATGTTTCTTTTAATCCACAATAGTCCCCCATCATTTATGTTTGTTTTCCAGGACACTGTCTGAAGAGTCCTAGCCAGCTGTCTCGTGGAATGTTTTCTTTTTTGGATCTGAGTCATCATTTCCTCATAGTGTCATTCAACATGCCCCTAAAATTTCCTTTCTTTCTGATAAGCTAGAAGTGAAGTCTTAGCTTGATTAGATTCAAATTAAGTATTTTGGGGAAGAACTCTTCATAGGTGATGTTGTGTATTTCTTACTGCATCGCATCAGGAGGAACACAATGTCAGGCTGCCCTGCCTTCAGTGATGCTAAGTTTGATGAGAATGATCACCAAATCTCTGCTGTAAAGGTACATTTCCCCTTTGAATGAGAATGTACAAATATCCTAGCAACCTTCTTAGCAACTTTTACCCCAGTAGTTTTAGCTCCACTGATAATCTTTATCTGAATTAATTATTACCCTGGGGATTGGAAGATGGTGATTTCCAAAGTCTATCATTCCTTCTGCATTTATTAGCTCACAGTATTCTATAAAGAGCAAAGAGCTTTCCTTTATTTCCTCCTCCCCCCCTTTTTATTATCACTATGGATGCATGGATTTCTATTGTTAAATCAATTCCCTTCATTATTCTTTGTGATGCCTAAATTATCCCAAATTTGGCCAGTGGAAATGGATTTAAGCCTGCTCTTATGACCTTTTGGCATGACCTCCTTAGTCTTTGAGTACTTCCTATGGATATCTCTGGTTTTAAAAAGTTAATTATATGATGTTTATTTGCTGAAATTCCTGTAACATCTGCCCATTGGTTTTAGTTCTACTTTTTAAAAATTTTTTAAAAATTTTATTTATTTGACAAAGATTGAGAGAGAGAGAGAGAGAGACAGAGAGAGAGAGAGAGCACGCCCAAGTAGGCAGAACGGCAGGCTGAGGGAGAAACAGGCTCCCCGCTGAGCAGGACCCTGGGATCATGACCTGAGCCGAACGCAGATGCTTAACTGACTGAGCCACTCAGGCGCCCCTACTTTTTTTTAGTTCTACTTTTACTTCCTCCATGTGGAATGTTGTGTTACTTAAACACAGATATTCTATTTGGGGTTGGAGCATTTCTATGAAACCACTCCACTAACACTGCATGAGCACATAAATCATTAATTTAGACCTACTCGTATACTTACTTCATCCCTAATCTCACACATTAGGATGTCCATTACACTTATTACTTGACTCAATTTCTGAAACCTGTTGGGAGTTTAAAGGCTTGTTTTCAAGGTTCCACCAGAATGCTCCCATGTCAAAACAGCTACATCAAAGGAGCCACTATAAAACACTGATGAAAGAAATTGAAGACGAAACAAACAAATGGAAAGATAGTCCATGCTCATGGATTGGAAGAACCAATATTTTTAAAATGTCCATACTACTCAAAGCAACCTACAGATTTAATGTAATCCCTATCAAAATACTAACAACATTTTTCACAGAACTAGAACAAATAATCTTAAAATTTGTATGAAACCACAAAAGACCCTGAGTAGACAAAGCAATCTTGAAAAAGAAGAATAAAGCTGGAGGTATCTCAATCTCCGATTTGAAAGCTATAGCTAATCAAAACAGTATGTTACTGGCACAAAAAGAGACATATAGATCAATGAAACAGAATACAGTCCAGAAATAAACCCACACTTAAATAGTCCACTAATCTATGACAAAGAAAGCGAGAATATACAATGGGGAAAAGATAGTCCCTTCAACTGGTGTTGGGAAAACTGGTCAGCTACATGAGAAAGAATGAAACTGGACCACTTTCTTACACCATACACAAAAATAAATTCAAAATGGATGAAAGATCTAAATGTGAGACCTGAAACCATAAAACTAGTAGAAGACACAGGCTATAATTTCTTTGACATTGGCCACAGAAACATTTTTCTAGGCATGTTTCCTCAGGCAAGAAAAAAACAAAAGCAACAAAGAAAAAGGCAACCTACGGAATGGGAGAAGATACTGCAAATGAATATCTGATAAGGGGTTAATATCCAAAATATATAAAGCTCTTATGCAACTCAACAGCAAAAAACCAAATAATCCAATCAAAAATGGGCAGAGGACCTGAACATTTTCCCAAAGAAGACATCCAGATGGCCAACAGACACATGAAAAGATGCTCAACATCGCTCATCATCAGGGAAATGCAAATTAAAAAACCATAATGAGATATCATTTTATACCTGTCAGAATGGCTAACATCGAAAATATAAGAAATAACAAAGTGCTGGTTAGGATGTGGAGAAAAAGGAACCCTCATGCACTGTTGGTGGGAAAGCAAATTGTTGCAGCCACTGTCAAAGACCGTACGGAGGTTCCTCAGAATGTTAAAAGTACAACTACCCTACAATCCAGTAATTGCAGTACTGGATATTTACCTGAAAAATACAAAACACTAATTCAAAGGGATACATGCACTTTTATGTTTACAGCAGCATTATTTACAATAGGCAATTTATAGAAGCAGTCCAAGTGTCCATCAATAGATGAATAAATAAGATGTGGTGTGTGCATGCGTGCGTGCGTGTGTGTGTATAAAATGGAATATTATTCAGCCATTGAAAAGAATGAAATCTTGCCATTTACAACAACATGGATGGAGTTAAAGAATATAATGCTAAGCGAAATAAGTCAGAGAAAGACAAATACCATAGTGAAATCACTAATTTGAAAAGATATATGCACCCTATGTGCACTGCAGCATTATTTACAATAGCCAAGTTATGGAAGCAAGCCATGTCCATCCATAGATGCATGGATAAAGAAGGTGTGGTATATATATAAAATGGAATATTACTCAGCCATAAAAAAGAATGAAATCTTACCATTTGCAACATGGATGAAACTAGAGGGTATAATATTAAGTGAAGTAAGTCAGCCAGAGAGAGACAACTACCATATGATTTCACTCATATGTGGCATTTAAGAAACAAAACAAAGAAAAAAAAGACAAAAAGCCAGACTCTTAAATACAGAAAACTGGTGGTTGCCAGAGGGGAGGTGGGTGGGGAGAGGGGATGAAATAGATAAGAGACTAAGAGTACACTTATCTTGATGAGCACTGAGAAATGTACAGAATTGTTGAATCATTACACTGTATACCTGAAACTAATATAACACTGTATGTTAATTATACTTCAATTAAAAAAAAGGAGCCAATCATAATTTCCAATATATATTCTAGAGTAGATTCACACACTGGGTTAGAACAAATCCTTCATACTGCTACAATAACCACAAAGGTATATGAAATACTGTATTAATGGCTGAGTCATACCCAGCATTAGTTATTAAAATGATCCCAACAATCCTCCAACATTTTCTTTTTTTTTTTTTAAGATTTATATATTTATTTTAGAGAGAAAGAGCATGGGGGAGCAGAGGGAGAGGGAGAGAATCTCAAGCAGACTCCCTGCTGAGCACGGAGCTGGACGCAGGGCTCAATCTCACAACCCTGAGATCATGACCTAAGCCAAAATCAAGAGTCCGACACTTAACCGCCTGAGCCACCCAGGCGCCCCTCCTCCAACATTTTCATATAGGTTTTGCAGTTATTATAATTTACACATAAAAAGCATGTAAATGCAGATGTACCATCTTTTTAGGGTATACTCAATCAGCATTGCATATTACTATACATATTTGCTCAGGCCAGTAAAGAAAAGCCTGATGAGCCTTGAGCAAACAATGTCCCTGCTCTGACAGATAAACAGAACTCTGTCCTCTAGAATCAGTATGCCTTCAAATACATACAGACAGACATAACCCTTCCGGAGGGCATATGAATTCCAGTTCCTCTGTTTGCAGACGTATTTCCAGTATCTGAAATTTGTTGGTGGCATTTGCCCACTGGGGAAAACAATTCTAGTTATGCATGAGAAGTTAATCAATCACATTAAATACATAAAATAGTATACCATTTTATTTGTATTTCTTATTTCCTTTCCAGTATGGTCAAAGCCCACTGAAGGCAGAAAGAATCCTTATGAAGTGCTTTGTAACTCTGGGCAGGGAGAACGAAACAGTCACTCACTGTAGTACAATAATATAACAACAATAAAATAATAATTAAAATAACAAAATATATAATAATAGAGTATGACTTTCAAGTACTAAGATGACAAAAGAGGAAAGAAAACCTAATGCCTCGTTAGTTATATAGGAATTTTTGAATGATGTGAAATTTTGACATTTTTGAATAGTAATAGAAAAACGATAAAACAAACAAGAAGGAGAAGGCAATGTAAGAGAAATGCTAAAGGCAAGAGCAGATCTAATCACATGTCAAGTGGATAAGCACACAAGTACACCAATCATCCAGAACGTACCTTTGTTCAGAAGAGGAAGGAAGTCAGGTGCTTTTTCCCCAAAAACCCTTTGAGCATCCTCGGCTTTCATTGACACTTCCTTTGTCTGAACTAGGAAAAAGCCTTTACCGACCATCTGTGGAAAATAAAATTTCATTTAGAGTTTAAAATGAACTTCTGAGATTAAAACAATATTTTTCTATTCTAGTATTTTTCTGTACAAAATGCAACACAGCATGCTGATTTTTGTTTGAATCATCACTCTAATTCAAGGCGTTTGCTCTAACAAGTTTTCACATACACAAGATTTTTCCAGATGGGTAGTCTGCAGTGCCTAATTTGTTTGTCCAATGAGAAGAGAATGGGCAAGTAGGTAAACTAGGGTACATTCATCGCATGATGAAATAGCATAGTTCATTAAACATAACAAATAATAAAATGGGGAAAAGCTTATGTAATAATTTTGAAAAGCATGATACAAATATATATAGTATAGCACAATGGTGATAGATCACATTTATGGAGCCCTACTGTGCGCCAGGCAGTTTTATGCGCTTTACATGTATAGCACATTTAACCCTCTCATGAGGTAGGTACTATTATTACCCTCATTTTACAGGTGAGAAAATGAAGGCACAGAGTGGTAAAGAAACTTACTCAAGGTCACATAACTATCAAGTAACAGAACTGTGATTCGAACCTAGTTAATCGGATGATAGATGAAATCAATGAAAGATTATTCCTAAAAAGACTATTCAAGATATAGTATATTATGGATGATTTTTTTGGTTATGGATGATTTTTAAACATTTCTACTCTTCTTTATTTCTACAATTCTGTACAATAAGTACACATTAATTTTTAGAAAAATGATGAAAGTAGTTTTTAAAAATGCAAAGTATTCAACCACTTTAATTTTTTTAGCAAAGCCTATTGGATTTTTAAGTATAAAAGTAACGTACATATATGCTCAACACAGAACACCTGAAAAATGAAAAAAATAGAAACAAATACGAACCAAGGTGCCACCACTCAAAGGTGCCACTGCCATTTGGGTATACTTCCTTTTACCCTCCCAGTTTTCTTTTTCTCCCATTACAGAAATGACACATGTTCATTGTAAAATCCATATAACCACAAAAAGAAAAGAAAATCCTAATCTTAATCCAATTCCCAAGAATAACCACAACTGTTAACATTTTAGTATATATAACTTTCCACACTTAGATCTCTAAAAAAAAATTCAGATACTTATATAATATTCTACAAATTTTCACTTACTTGACTGTGAATATTTCCCAGCTATTCCACTATAAAATTACTTTTAATGGCTGATAGTATTTCATCCAATCAGCTACATCATCCCATACCATTCCATCAAATTGGATTCAAACTCAAATCCTTTTTCAGAACCCTCAATGCTGCCTCAGAAAAAAGAAACATACATAAAAAAGTAGCAGAAAATTGCGCGGACATCCACTGCCAGGTGATGACTGCAAAGTTACTTAAAATATCAGAAATAATCCTACATCTGTTTCTAATTTTCTAGATGGCTTACTACCTCTCATTTTATAGTCAGACACATAAACTGACAAGATGATTAATTCAAAATACTGTTACCTAAAAACAAATAATGAATTACAAAACTTGATCTATTTTGATATCTCACTGCAGATACCTGGAGACTCTTTTTTTCATGGAAATTCTTCTACTTATAAAGACTTGAAAATAGTGGTAACTACCCAACTTAAATTATGCAATACATTACTTCCAAACAATTCAAACTACTTTTACTCTAATTTATCCTGTGCATATCTGTGATGTACCTAAGAGGAAGCAAGAAATCTGATTTTTAGGAGAGAAAATTGAGGCCCAGTAACTTCTCTTGATTCCCTTTGGAATGTGCTTTCTGCTTTATTCAGCTTTTCTGGACTTCCTATCTCAAAAAACTATTATGATACATTTAATTTATAAAAACAATGTGAAACAAAATTCTGTGATACTCCTAGGGTTTAACAAAACCAGAGTTAGCAATCACAGTTCCAGTCGAAGCTGTCTTAAGGTATTCGGGTTATGATATGAGAAAGACTCAAGTTTTGTGGGGGTTTTGTTTTGTTTTGTTTTGTTTTTCATCTCAGAATTAGATAGCTCCTACACATATTTTCCTGGGAACTTGAGCTTCATTTTTTTTTTTTGAAAAAATATGTAATCTCTCCCTTAATATGTAAGTCAGTGATCTTTTGGCATGTTTTGATACCCTCTTCACATGTACTTGGCATTTTCTTCTTTTTGTTCTTTTGTCATTCCTTAATTCTGTGCTTTCAGAATTAGGTAGGATAACTCCAACCACAAAGTCCCAGGGTTTTTCCTTCTAGGCTGAAGGGTAGTATCTGCCTTGACTCCCCACACTTTCAGTCACATTCCTGCTCCACCAGGCACTCGTCAACGTTCCTTTACCACTGGGGCAGCAGATTAGCATCATGCTTAAGGGTTCAGACTGTGCTTTAAAGCCAATTCCTACCAAAAAAGGAGTTTAACCTGAATAATTACATCGTCTGAAAACTGTATGTAGATTTTTTTCTAAGTCTGGATTTAAATCATAGCTCTGCTGTTTACCAGCTGAGTGACCTTTTGCAAGTTACTTGCTCTCTCTGTGGCTCATTTTCCTTATCTGTAAAAAGGGGACTAAATGGCACCTATTTCATAGGTTATTCTAAATTAAGTGAGTTACTTCATTTAAATTCCTTATAACAATGCCTGGTATACAGTAAACACTATATAAGTGTTAGCTATTATTACTGCTGTTGTTGCATTTTTGTTTTAAAATATCTTGTACTCCAGAAGGACATCTAAAGAACATCATTCTTCCTGGTCACATGTTGCTTTCAAGTGCACACAACGCTGCCATTTCACACATCAGATACCCGAAATTAAAAGGTTAAGAACATCTGATGACTCATGAAGAAAGACTGTTTGTTTTGATGGGATTTTTTCTTTAAACATGCTATCTATTCTTTATGTCCACTTCTCAGTTCTTACCAAAAAAGGAGTTTAACCTGAATAATTACATCGTCTGAAAACTGTATGTAGATTTTTTTCTAAGTCCCCATGAAGTATAATGAAAATGCTGACCTCTCAGATGTTGGATTAGCATGTGATTAGATTGCTCAAAGGCCAGAAGTACTTTTTCTATATCTTACCAGATTCATAGCATGTTTTCAGCAGATTGGCATGAACAAAAAATAAAAATACCACAGTCTTAAAATTATACTTTGGTTTCTGTTGTTTTGAAAACTAGACTTCAGATATACTTTGTAGGTTTCAGACATGGGTTTTCTACATTGTAGGATGTATAGCTACAGAGAGGTGGTAATTTTTAGTGGTTTTCCCCCCTATAATCTTCCTTTCGACAGAACAGTTTCAATTTTTAGGGATGCCTGGGTGGCTCAGTTGTTAAGCGTCTGCCTTTGGCTTAGGTCATGATCCCAGAATCCTGGGATCAAGCCCTGCATCGGGCTCCCTGCTCGGCAGGGAGCCTGCTTCTCCCTCTCCCGCTCCCCCTGCTTGTGTTCCCTCTCTCGCCGTCTCTCTGTCAAAAAATAAATAAAAATCTTAAAAAAAAAAAAAAAAAAAAGAACAGTTACAATTTTTTAAAAAATCCATTCAAAAGGAGACTTGAGTGTTCCATTCACTTCTTCATTTCCGGAAGTTTGATTTTTAAATTTGACCACTCCTGCAGAACATCTGATTAATGGGTGACCAATACATCCCACTGCTGCCTCCCTACTGGAGCGCCCACCAACATAGGAACTGCTGCTTCTGGAGCCCCTAATCTCTACGTCCCCAGTTATTTTTCAAGTGGAAGCTGCTTCTGCCAGAAGGACTCTTCTTTAATCCCAAACTCACCAAGTCCCTGCTCCTGAGCCCACCACCTCTGCTATCCCAGCTCCCACCTCATTCTTACACACCAAGCTCCCCTTCCCATAGCAACAGGGCAAAGGAGAGTAATGTGGAGGTGGTTTTCACAGTCGCCCCAGTGGCCAAAAGTTGTACTCCTAAATGTCTTTGCCACCCCTTCCAACCAATTAAAACTCCAAAAAAATATTCCCAACTAAATAAGGTCATGCTTTACTATGCAGTACTACTTTTGTAAGCTTCCGTGGAAATCATTCATTATTAAGAATGGAAGTTCTCTGAGGGCAGAGAATTTTGCCTATGTGTCTCCATCTCCAGCATATACTATGGGTCATCAGCTTTAAGTTGCCATCAGTTGTAAGATGCATTTCGGATGAGCAAAAATGTGGAGAACAAATGTGCATCCTATAGTCAATGAAATATGGCAACAGAAGTAACTCTTCACATAGTAAGTGCTTAATAAATGCTTACTGAATTATATTTTTTTTAAGTTTCTTTGGGAAAGTCTTTTGAGGCCCAAGCAATCAGCTTACAGATACATCTGCAGGGGGGAGGGGACTAGAACTTAAGGATTGCCTGTATTCCTAATAATCAATTTTGAAAAGAATAGAAGTTCTCCAGGAAGTGGTGTGTTCCTATCTAGATGTGGGTCTGTCTCTCTTCTCTCTCTCCTTACCTCATCAATTAGTTTTCTGGCATTTGCAATAGTGTAATCACCAGCAAATAATACCACTAAGCATGACTCATCGCTGCTCTTCTGTCTCTGACCCCGAGATACTGGAACAATACTTCTATTGGCTTCTGTGGAAACTCGGACAGCTTTGAGCTCTTCGGTAGTAGGTAGAGGAACATGGTCTTGCACTACAGCATTCTCTGGAAGAAGGCTCCAGTTGAGTTCTCCTGACACAGGTGTAAAGTCATGAATGTTGCTCCAGGTATTATTGAAGATACTTAGCCCTGCATCTTTGAACTGGAACGCTAATTCAGGGTAGTACCATTGGAAGCAGCCAAACTTGATGTTTGTGGAAGACTCAATGATGGGTTGAGTGGCACAGCACAAAAAGACTTCCAGCTTTCTACAATCCCTCACACGAAACTGTTGGCAGGCTAACGTGCACTTGCAATCTCTGCAATTCCGGAAAAACACACTGCCTTTCACAGGTCCCAGAAAAATTACGCAGTTAGTACAGTCGTCGATAGTAATTGTAGCAGAGTGATCAAAGATGTAGATGTTACAGTTCTCACAGTCTTGAATGAGAAACTGTTGTCCTGCCACTTGGCCAGGTAGGCGACCTACTGTTTCATCCTTCAAGCCACTGAACATGTAGTCTTTTGGATCAACCTGCAGGGACAAAACACAGGCCTTGAGTATTACTAACATTATTCAACAAATACTAGTCAAGTGTCTATTGGGTACCAGGCACAATTCTTGGTGCTAAAATAAGAAGTTCCTACTCTCACCGACTTTGCAACACAGTAAGAAAATGAACAGCACAAATTATTTTTTTCCAATAATTAAGAGGAATGAGGGGGGAAAAAGGGAGAGGAAACTGTGATAAAGAAAGACTCAAGGATGTATCAACCAAACAATGTGTGAACATTGTGTGGATGCTGTTTCAACATACCAACTATAGAAATACTTTTTTGAAACAATTGGGGAAATTCTCATGCACACAGCATTTTGGATGATATTAAGGAATATTTCCGCTCTGACCCTTTCTTTTTTCCTGATGCTTCAATTTTTAAATTTTTTAAATTCAAGTGTAATTAACATACAGTGTTATATTAGTTTCAGGTGTACAATGTAGTGATTCAATAATTCCATACATCACCCCGTGCTCATCACAAGTGCCCTCCTTAATCCCCATCACCTATTTCACCCATCCCCCCACCTACCTCCCCTCTGGTAACCTCCAGTTTGTTCTCTATATTAAGAGTCTGGTCTTTTGACTGTCTTTTTCCTTTGTTCGTTTGTGTTGCTTCTTAAATTCCACGAGTGAAAATTTAAAACAACTTCTGCTGCTTCTTTAAAAACTTCTGAAATTGGAAATACACCCAGACTGAGATATATTTCTCTATCCTTCAATATATGGATGCATGGGTCTTAGTTTCTAAACCCCGACTGATTTCTGCAATATGCTACAGAAAATGGAAGAACCTGAAGGCACAAGAACTACTATATGGCATAACTCCCATCTGCAAGTTTGATTCAAATATTTATTGAGCTTTTCCTACAATGTAATTCTTTAAATGCCACCATTCCTATCTTTAGATATTCTAAACTAAAGCACACATAACCTTTTAAACAGTATGCCTGGAATTTGTCACATTATATATTTTAAAATTCTAACTGACCTCTAAGAGCCACAAAAAGGCCATTTTGATTTTTTTTTAATTACGTTTGAGTCTACTTGCACTGTTTTACCTTTTTGCAAATATTAAATTTCATGCAAAACTATTCATGTGCCAGAAATAGACTCCCATACAGCAGGTAAAATTTTGATTATTCACAAAGGATAATTTAATCATCCCAACCATTTCCAAACTAACTTAAAGTGACTTATTCAGTATTGCACAATAAATGTTGTACTTATCCAGTTTTATATAATGTACTAGAAGGAGTACTGGTCTATAGCATGAAGCAATAAGAGAGGCACTTTGTTTCCCAGTCTTAATTTTGTCACCTATAAGCAACATCATCCTGGAAGAGGCACTTCAACTTTCCAGATCTTCAGTCATTCAACCAACATTTGAACACCCAATATGAGCCGGATAGTCTCTTAGGCACTAACATGAGTATGACCAGCTCTTCCCATAAAAAAGTAAACACTAACCTAAACAGATGATTTAAAAACAACTTGGCTGTGTAATGCAAGATGCCTAGAATATTCTGGAAACACAGAGGAGAATGACACCTGGGGTGGGGGAGGTAGGGGTGTAAGACTACTAACAAAGTGAGAATGAACAAGCTGAAGATCACCACATAAAACGGGTAGGAGTAAAGGATCCTCCCTTCCCACACCAGGCAAAAGTGAAAGAATTAACAAAATAAAACTCTTTGGAGAACATGAGGAAAAGCAAAAGTGGTTTGGTGTTTACCAGTGATACTAGAATGGGAGTAGATGAAGCTAGAGAGATAGGCAGGGGCCATATTATAAAGCCTGGAAGTTATCCATGGGCAATCGGTTACCACAGGAAGATTTTAAATAAGAAAAATTTACATTTCAGGAAGATTACTCTGATAAGAATATGGAGGTGGAGCATGGATCTGAGACTGTTGCAGTCAGTCATCCAGTAAGGACTGGACGTAGAGCAGTGGTTAGGAGAGAAGAGGAAGATAGGATAAATTTGAGAAATACTGAGGAAGTAGAATCAATTTGGTAATTCAATGGCTATAGGAGGTAAGGCAGAAGGATGGATCCAAAATGATTCCTAGTTCTCTAGTCAGTGTTTTTCAACTTTTTTGGACTATAATCCACATTAGTAGATTCTTCAGCACAGCGCAGTACACCTACTTGTAAGTATTTGTGCATGTACATATACCAAAGAAATAAAAGCTTCACAAATAATATTTACCCTAATTTTGTGTTAAGCCCCCCAAATTTTCTATTATCCCACTGATGGGTTTGAAAAAACATTGCTCTGATTTATATGATTGGATGTTAGTGTGCTATACATCAGAAGAAGGGAAAAATACAGGAGGCAAACACAGGTTTAATGTGGAAAGAAGTGTTCAAGCAATTCTATTTCTAGGATTTTACAGGTGCTGCATGTATATAAAGGTACCGGGGCACCTGGGTGGCTCAGTCTGTTGGGTGACTCTTGGTTTCGGCTTAGGTCGTGATCTCATGGATTGTGAGACTGAGCCCCATGTCAGGCTCCGAGCTCCGTGCGGACTCTGCTTGAAGATTCTCTCCCTCTGCCTGCCCCCTCAAATAAGTAAACTTATCTTTTTTTTTCAAAAGAGGTACAGTATTCCAGTTTGGTCTCTACCAAGAAACTGAATTAGCATGGTTGCTGGTTCCCTATTGCCTAAGATCAACCCCAAAGGGACCATGTAAGGAAAACACCAAGAAAAGGGGAAACTATGAGAAGTCCCTGTGGTGGAGAGTGGGAGGATAAAACAGAAAAGGAACCTCTGGGATTTCTGCTCTTGCTTCTCCCCCACCCTAAATCTTGAGACAACAGTGCTTCTCCCACACCTGCTGGGACTCAGATCTCTGGTTCAGACTTCCTTTGAGTAAATTCAGGGCAGGACAGAAACCCTGTGCTGGTGAAGAGCTGGGAAAAAACAGGTGGGGACTAACTCTGACAGTTGCTCTGGACCTCTCCAAACCCTCATAACTGGCAGATTAAAATCTAAGGAGTGTCTTCTAATGTGCTTCTCCCAACTACTGATTGGTCAAGGAGACCAAAAAAATTAACAAAATATATAAGATCTGAACCACACAATGAGAAAAAGCTTGAGTTCTGCATCCAACAAGTAGAGTATACTCACAGTTTTCTTAAGGACACATTAAAGCTTTTTTAAAAATCATATACTAGATCATAAAGCCTAAACAAATTTTAAATGATAGATAACTTACAGACCATGATACGGGACCAACATGTAATTAAGTTAAAAGTTAATAACAAAAGATACTTTTAAAAATTCTTGCCTGCTTGAAAATTTTAAAAACACACTGCTAAATAACTCACGGGTTAAAGAAGAAATCATAATCAAATCTAAAAATACTTAGAATTAAATGTTAAGGCACCACATTTGGGATGCAGCAAAGATGGTGCTTTGAAGGAAATCTATAACCTTAAATAGCTATAATAAAAACACTCAAAATTAGTTAAATGTCCATCTTAAGAAATTAGACAATAAACAATAAACCTACAGAAAGTAGGAGAAAAAAGACAAATAGAAGTTAATGACAGGGGCACCTGGGTGGCTCAGTCGTTAAGCGTCTGCCTTCGGCTCAGGTCATGATCCCAGGGTCCTGGGATCAAGCCCCACATCGGGCTCCCTGCTCCGCGGAGAGCCTGCTTCTCCCTCTCCCACTCCCCCTGCTGTGTTCCCTCTCTCGCTGTGTCTCTCTCTGTGAAATAAATAAATAAAACCTTAAAAAAAAAAGAAGTTAATGACTTAGGTATTAAATATATAATAGAAAACATCAGCAAAGCCAAAAATATGTGGTTTTTTGGGGGGGGGCAAAAAATAGGCAAACTTCTGGCAAGAATGACCAAGGAAAGAAGAACGAAACACGAACAATATGAATGAAAAGAGGAATATTACCATAAATAGAGGTTAAAAAGAGAATAGTATCAACAACCATATACCAACAAGTTTCAAGAGATTTTGTCTATGAAATGAATAAATCTCTTAAAAAATAACTTCTCACAACTGACTCCAGAGGAAGTTAAAAGCTTAAATAAAATGCTATTACTGCTAACGAAATACAACCAGTGGGCTAAGTGTTCCCACAAAGAAAACACCAGGCCCAGATGGTTTTATAAGCAGATTCCAATTTTATTTATCCCAGGTTTATGCAAACCCATAAAGACAATAGAAAAAGAAGGAACAGTCCTAACTCATGCTATTAGCCTGCCTGGCAAGAACCTAGTAAGAAAAACAAAGACATAACAAAAGAAGAAGATTTTAGGTTCATTTCACTCACATCTGTAGATGGGAAGAAAAAAAAAAAAAAACACCCTGCAAATTAAATCAATCCTATAAAAAGAGAAAGCACCACAACCAAGTTGAGTGCAAATGGTTCAGTATTAGAAAAATCTTTCAATGTAAGTCACTATTATGTGATAACAACTTATATTTTGCTCCTAATTCCTATTGATCTGCTGTGGGAATGTATTCCTCAGTAGATCTGAAGCACTTGTTGTGACTTGTCTATGTCCTCTGATTCTCCTTTGCCCAGACGGCCTTCTCCTAGTTCTTCTTGTCCACCTGTCAAACTTGTTTCTGTGAAGCTCTCCAGTTTCCTCAACCAGGAGCCTGCTCCCCCTTTTTGGAGGATCTATATTGCATTAAATAGCAGCCTCTATCCCTTCCTGTACAGCGATCTTTGGGCTGGGATCCTGTAACCAATCTACTTAAAACGGAAACACTTCCTCCAATACTACCTCTTTACCCTTCTTTATTTTTCTCCAAAGCACTTAGCTTCCTTTTAATGCACTATGTATGAATTATATTTATTGTCTTTATTCCACCAGCCCTCCATTGGGACATAAGGTCTTTGAGGGACAGGATTATCTGCCTTGCTCGCCCTTGTTTTTCCCTGCACCTAGAACAGTGCTCGGCACCACAGGGGCACTCCATACACCCATGTTGAATCCATTTTAACTACTTAATCTTTGTTACCTCAGAGTGTAACCGGAGGTAGGCGGTCCCCAGGGGTTGTTTTAATAAACAAATGTGAAGAGTAACTAAGTTTGGTAATCACACACTTCCCCAATCCCCCATTCTCCACGCCATCCCCAAAGAAGAGAGATCCCGATAATGATCAAGAACATGATATTCCTAGGGACATTTAGTCAGGTCACTGTGCAAGTTGGCCAACTTCTGAGTAGGAAGATAATTATACACAAAGGAGGCAAAGGCACTCTTAATACCAGTCCTGGGTTTCTCCTTTTTACATTCTCTTCTCTCTCATACCTGTGGTAAAAGAAAGCTGCGGCTGCCTTCCACTTGGAAGAGCCAGTCAAAGGGGATGGGAATGTGGTCATGGAGCAGGCTAATGGGATCTGGATCTAATCCAGGCCTTAAAGTGGAGAAAAGAGAACATGCAAGAGTGGTTTCAGTCAGTTCTGCTTTAGGCCTTAAGGAGGGTAAAAACATTGTCTGGTCTTCTTCAGCCTGTCACCTTGGCACCAATCCACCTCCCACAGTGGGGGTGAGAAGATCAAGAGTACCAGGATTAGGTGTAGGGAAAAGGAGCCCAGGAGTTGGGCTGTCTCTACCAAGGCCTCAGACTCAATGGGCAAGTAGAATCTTCAAGTTTCAGTTTACGGTTTATCTCACTGTACCAGAAACTCCTTAAAACTCTGATGTAAAACTTTGTATTTTCCTGGGGAATTAATTTGGGGTTCAAGATTCTGGCCAAATTATCTTTGCCTGAGATATGGATAACAAGTTCAAACATTTGCAAGCATATTTATCTGAGAATTAAGTAGGGAACAAACCAGTGTTTGGATAAAAATAAAAAAACAGTTGGGGCGCCTGGGTGGCTCAGCTGGTTAAGCATCTGCCTTTGGCTCGGGTCTTGATCTTGGGGTCCTGGGGTCTGCAGGTCGGGCTCCCTGCTCAGTGAGGAGTCTGCTCTGCTTTCCCATTCCCTCTGCCCCTCCCCCCCCCAGCTTGTGTGTGCTCTCTCTCAAATAAATAAATAAAATCTTAAAAAAATAACAGTTAATACCTGTTACTTAAAGGAATTTGGCAAATTTGTTTTGCATGGAAATGATACGTAAGATGTATAGTATTTGAGAAGTTTCAACTATATTAATTATAATTAGTACTATATCAGTAGTTGCAGTTAAGACTTGTTGCAAACGCAGAAATAATATCCACTCTTTCTTAACTTTGAAATTACTGAGCTGCTGCCTTAGTCTGCACAGGAAGTGTTATGTACTGAATACCTGTATCCTCTCAAAATTCAAATGCTGAAGCCCTAACCCCCAAAGTGATGGTACTTGGAGTTAGTACTTGGAGATGGTACTTGAAGAAATCATAAGGGTAGGGCCTCATTATAGGATTAGGGCTCTTAGAAGAAAAGAAGAGATCTCTCTCTCTTCCTCCCTCTGTCTCCCTCCCTCCTTGTGCACACACTAGAGGAAAGGCCATGAGTCCACAAGAAGGTAACTGAATATGAACCAGGAAGCAGGCCCTCACCAGTGAGAACTGTGGAACTCTTGGCACATTACAATTCCGTCCAAATCCCTGCAGTAAGAGACCTGACCAAACTCCAGCATGTCTTCTAGCAGCACAAAGCCATGTCTCTAGAAGGACCCTACCCCCTACCCCCATTAAAATTCCTGCCTGGAAAATTTTCCTGCCAGGAAAATTTACTACTTATTCTAGCCAATGCTTGATAATAGGCCCCTGACTTCCCTTTCTTAGAGCATTTATTAAAAAGGGCTTAACAGGAGTGCCTGGGTGGCTCAGTCAGTTAAGCGTCTGCCTTTGGCTCAGGTCATGATCCCAGGGTCCCCGGATGGAGCCCCGCATTGGGCTCCCTGCTCAGCGGGGAGTCTGCTTCTCCCTCTCCCTCTGCCGCTCCCTTGCTTGTGCACTCTCTCTCTCTCTCTCAGATAAATAAATAAAATCTTTTTTTTAAAAAAGGGGGCTTAACAGTTGTGAATATGTAAGTCTTAAAACTCAGAGATATCTTTCTCAAGGACCGAGAGTCATTCCTTTGAAATATAATTACCAGGAAGGATAGGGCCTCTGTGTACCAGTCTCTGTGGGAGGATAGAATCCTAAGGTTGATAACTGCGAGTGAACAAACACAGCTGGTTTAATCACATTTACACTGACCAACTTTGTAATTTTCACTTCTCTGACTTTACGGAGCCCCTGCTCTCCCTGTTCCCTCATTTTCCTGATAAAATTGCTGAAATCAGCTCTACACAAATTGGTACGGAGCTCAGCTCTGTCCCCTAGTGTCAGCAGTTACTGAACAAAATCTGTTTTCAATGCTTTAACTAATGTCCAGCAGTATTTATCTTTGACACCAGACACTCGATCTGCTGGTACCTTGATCTTGGACTTCTCAGTCTCTAGAACCATTTAATAAAGAAATGTCTGTTGTTTAAGCCACCTAGTCTATGCTATTTTGTCATGGCAACCTGAGATAGACTAAGACTGGTCGTCATAACAAAATAAATAACAGACCAGGTGGCTTAAACAACAGAAATTTATATCTCACACTCTGGAGGCTGGGGAAGTCCAAGATTACGGGTGCCATCACAGTTGGTTTCCTTCCTGGGTGAGTGCAGGGCAAGCTCTCTGATGTCTCTTCTTATAAGGACACTAATCCTATCAGATCAGGGCCCCACCTTTATGATCCCTTTTAACCTTAATTACTTCCTTTGAGGCCCCATCTCCAAACACAGCCACACGGAGAGTTAGGGCTTCAACACAGGAATTTTGGAGGGACACAAATACTCAGTCCATAACAACTGCTAATGGTGAGGAGTTAAATGTAATTTACTATTCTTCTAAGTATTTTATCCAGACACCTCAGTTCTTCTAGTTATGGGGAGAAATTAATGCTATAGTTAAAGATCCTCTAAGCTAAAAAGTTCTATAGTACAAAATTATTTGGACTGTAAATATGGTCTACAAAGCAGAAATTTAGGATTTATGTTGCTGTACTTTCTCAACAAATCCTGAAAGTTCTTCAAAACAAAAAGTAATAATAGATAACCTGAAGCTTAGTACAATAGTAATTTTGCAAAAGTTAACTCTTTCTCAAATAAAGTGCCCAAAACCACAAACATGGAAAGGTCATATTTCAAGCTACCTTTTCACAAGAGCCACTTATGAAGTGAGCTTAGTTTAGGCTGTATTTCTTACTACAATCCATAAAAGGTAGTAGATGCACTTTCAAAATCAAGGAAATATTTCAACAGCTGCAATTCACCTGATACAGCTACTAAACTAAGTTAAGCATTATTTTCCTAACAGAAAACGAAAGTAAACATCTTATTTTTTTACCGAGTAGCAATGCAAATTTTCCATTAAAATTCATCTCCACAGGTAAACTTCCATAATGATAATCTGAGATGAAATAATAGAATTTTTAAATTTTAATGGAAAGCCTGTCTGCACAGAAGTCCAAAATAAAGCTCAGGAGTATAAGAAGCACTGTATAGGTACAAGGCACCATTCCCAGTGCTTTATAATCATTCACTCAATACTCCTAAAAACCCCGGGGCGCCTGGGTGGCTTGGGCTGTTGAGTGTCTGACTCTTGATTTCAGCTCAGGTCATGATCTCAGGAAGGCAAGATCCAGCCCTCCCTCGGTTTCTGCCAGCCCTCTCCCTCCCCCTCGGCCCCTCCCCCCTTGCATGTCCACGCGCAGCTTTCTCTCTCTCAAATAAATAAATAAAATCTTTTAAAAAATACTCATAAAAACCCCTATGAGAGTTGTGTACTATTATCTCTGTTTTACAGATGAGAAAATTTAGGCACTCAGAGGCTAAATAACTTGCCCAAAGTCACACAGTTAGTAAGTGCTTGAGTTGAGTCTCAGACCTAGGCAGTCTGGCTCCTAAGTACATTTTCTTGGTTGTTTCTTCATATTTAACCATATTCAAACAGAAACCAATGTTTACTAGACACATAAATCAATGGAACAGAATAGAGAGTTCAAAAATAGACCTATGTATACACTGGCAAAGGTGCAAAGGCAATACAATACAGAAAGGAGAGTCTTTTCAACAAATGTTATTGGAACAATTGGAAATCTATATGTAAAAAAAGAAGAAGAATCTCTCATATTTTGCACCATTTATAACAATTAACTCAAAATGGATCACAGAACCTAACTGGAAAACCAAAACTCTACAACTTCTAGAATAAAGCGGAGGAGAAAATTGTTGTAATCTTGGTTAGGCAAAGATTTTCTAGATGTGAAACCAAAAACACAATCCATAAAAGAAAAAATTGAAAACTGGACTTTTATCAAAATAGAAAACTTTTATTCTTCAAAAGACACTGTTAAGAGAAGACAAATCATTAATTGGGAAAAAAAATCTGCAAAACACACATATGACAAGGGACTTGTATCCAGGATATATTAAAATAAGTCTCAAAAGTCAATTAAGAAAACAGCCTAGTAAAAAAGGGGCAAAAGATTTTAATAAACACTTCACCAAAGTAAATATATGGATGGCAAATAAGTACATGGAAAAATGCTCAACATCATTAGTCATCAGGGATATGCAAGTTAAACCACAATGAAATACCACTACATGCCTATTAGAATGGCTAAAATTAAAAAAAAAAAACCCTGACCATACCAAGTGCTGGTGGCATAGCTACTGGATCTCATACATGGCTGGTAAGAATGCAAACTGGCATAGCCACTTTGGAAAATAGTTTGGCAGTTTCTTATAAAATTTAACATACAATTTCCATATGAGTCAGTAATCCCACTCCTAGGTATACGCCCAAATGAAATGAAAAATTATGTTCACTCAGAAACCTGCATGCAAATGTTTATGGTAGCTTTATTCATAATTACCAAAACTGAAAACAACCCCAATGTTCCTCAACCACTGAATGGATAAACAAACATGGTATACCCATATAATGGAATACTACTCAACAGTAAAAAGGAACTCCTGATACATGCAGTAACATGGATGAATTTTAAAAGTATCACGCTAAGTGAAAGAAGGCAGACTCAAAAGGTTATATACTACATGATCCCATTTATATGACATTCTCAAAAAGACAAAACTATATATAGGGATAGGGGCACCCAGTCCGTTCAGTTGGTAGAGCATGTAACTCTTGATCACCGGGTCAAGAGTTTGAGTCCCATGTGGGGTGTAGAGATTACTTAAATAAATAAAACTTTTTAATTTTTTTTAAAGATTTTTCATTTATTTATTTGACAGAGAGAGACAGACAGAGAGCACAAGCTGGGGGAGCAACAGAGGGAGAGGGAGAAGCAGACTCCCCACCGAGCAAGGAGCCCGATGCAGGGCTTGATTCCAGGACCCTGGGATCATGACCTGAGCCGAAGGCAGACGCTTAACTGACCAAGCCAGGCGCCCCCAAACATTATGCAAATTCAAGGTGTACAACATGATGACTGGACACGCGCGTGTATTTGATACGCATATATATTGCAAAATGTTTACCACGATAAGGCTAGTTAACACATCCTTTACCTAACATAATTACCATTCGGTTGTTATGGCGAGACCATTAAAGCTCTGCTCTCACAGCAAGTGTCAAGTACACAATACTGTATTGTTAACTATAGTCACCATGTTGTACATTAGATCCCCAAAACTTTTTCATCTCATGCGAGCATCTTTTCATTATGTTATTGCTAATTGCTGCAGGGAATCGCCATTCATAGCTTTCTTTAGTCATAGTTTCTGTTCTCTCATCAGAACCACCAACTGTCCAATTATTTTGGTATTCCCCAGTTAAATTTCTCAGAGTGGAATATGACCCAGCTAATTTCTTGGTAGGCGAAATCCTAGACTGCTGGCCCGACTATGGATTTGTTGCTTTTGGGTCAGAGGAGTCCCTGACCTTCAGTCTAAACATGTGTGGCTAGCGGGCCATCATAGGGCCCAATGATGCATGCACAAGGGCTTCCCCTTGAGTGGGAGCTGTGGGTGACCCACAGTACACTTGGCACGTGGATACAAAGTCCCATGACTCCAAGGGGCCCCTGGGTGGCTCAGTCGGTTGAGCATCTGCCTTCGGCTCAAGTCATGATCCCAGGGTCCTGGGATCGAGTCCCGCATCGGGCTCCCTGTTCGGCAGGGAGTCTGCTTCTCCCTCTCCCACTGCTTGTGTTCCCGCTTTCGCTGTGTCTCTCTCTGTCAAATAAATAAAGAAAATCTTTAAAAAAAAAAAAAAGATAAAACTATAGGGATAAAAAAGTGATCAGAGGCGACTATAAAGGAGCATGAGGAAATTTGGGGGGATGATGGAACTGTTCTATATCTCAATTGTGATCAGTTACTCAACTATGTTCATTTGCCAAAACTCGTAACTGTACACTTTAAAAGGGTAAATTTCACTGCATGTAAATTACATTTCATTTAAAATAAAATTACTTAGGGCGCCTGGGTGGCTCAGTTGGTTAAGCGACTGCCTTCAGCTCAGGTCATGATCCTGGAGTCCCGGGATCGAGTCCCACATCGGGCTCCCAGCTCAGCAGGAAGTCTGCTTCTCCCTCTGACACTCCCCCCTCTCATGCTCTCTCTGTCTCTATCTCATTCTCTCTCTCAAATAAATAAATAAAATCTTTAAAAAAAGAAAATAATAAAATAAAATAAAATAACTTAAAATTTCAACATTGTTAAATCAGTTTCAGGACTACACAGCTACATAGCTGAAAGGTTATTTCATAAATGAAAATGGCAGTGCCAAGTAATTATAGAAATAATAATAAATACCAGTACCTTGAGCTTATGTACATTGAGGATAAAAGAAGGTGAAGCACTGTATTTATATTAGTTCACCATGTTGCTAAATTGATAACCACAAAATAGAATTATAAAATTTTAGGATTGAAAAGGATTTTCCAGGGGCGCCTGGGTGGCTCAATCGTTGGGCGCCTGCCTTCGGCTCAGGTCATGATCCCAGGGTCCTGGGATCGAGCCCCGCATTGGGCTCCCTGCTCAGCAGGAAGCCTGCTTCTCCCTCTCCCACTCCCCCTGCTTGTGTTCCTGCTCTCACTATCTCTCTCTGTCAAATAAAATCTTTAAAAAAAAAAAGGATTTTCCATACCATCTAATTTAATCTTAATCTAATTTTACATCCTATCACATTCCCTTTGTTTACCCCAATTTGCCTGAATGCATCTAGCAATGCTTACCGCCCCCCCCATCCTGAGATGCTCAAAGAATTAGAGAACTCGAGTGGATCTTGGGAAATTGAAAGCTGGAAAAGCTAAAGGCCTTTACCAATGAGGTATACTGGTGTGTAGAATACAAATTAAAACCCCAGTCCCATATACTTTTCACTCTCTGTGCTTTTCCCCTTTACCAAAACTTTATGTAAGTGAAGAAATTTGAACCCTCAATACACTGTTGGTAGAAATATAAAATGGTACAGACACTTTAAAAAAGTTCAGCAGATCTTCAAAAAGTTAAACATAGAGTTACTATATGACTCAGGAATACCAAGTCTAGGTATATCCCCGAGAGAAATAAAAACATATGTCCACATAAAAAATTGTACACAAATATTCATAGCAGCATTATTTGTAATGGCCAAAAAGCGAAAACAACCCAAATGTCCATCAACTGATGAATGAATAAACTGGACAAATAAAATTTATAAGTAATTATTCTGTGGAATATTATTCACCAATAAAAAGGAATAAAGTACTGATACATGCTACAATATGGATGAATCTCAAAAACATGCTAAGAAGCCAGTAACAAAAGGCCAAATACTGTGTGATTCCATTTATATGAAATGTGTAAAATAGGCAAATCTATAGAGATAGAAAGTAAAATTGTGGTTTCCCAGGGCTGGGGCGGGGGGTGGGTGGAGAGAGGGAAGTGGGAATAACTACTAATAGGTATGGACATTTCTTTTGTGGGGAATGAAAATGTTCTAAAATCAGATCATAGTAATGGCATCATAACCCTGTGAACTTACTAATAGTGACTACTGAACTGTGTACCTTAAGTAAGCTGTACGGTAGATGTATCTCAATAAAGCTATTTTTTATATTAAAACTGTTTAATTTTATTGGCTTCATTATTATATGTGCTTAAATTTTTTTTATTTAATCACTTTAGAATAGTGTAAACATAAGGGATTTATGCCTGGCTTTATGTTTATACAGATTTGAATAGAATTATAATAAAATAATAGTCAAGTAGAAATCTATATTAGTCTTTTATAGGTATCCATTACTTATATATTTTTCCCCCAGAGATTGCACTTTTATTAATATTTCTATTTATATATACTGCATATATATCCGATTATAAAAATAAGGTGTGATTATAAAAACTTTAGAAAATTTAGACATTTATTTCTAGTCCTTTTTAGGACTAAATATATTTTTTTCTGTTTTTAAAAATTTTAATTCCAGTGTAGTTAACATAGAATGTTAGGTTTCAGGTGTACAATACAGTGATTCAACAGTTCCATACATTACCCAGTGCTCATCAAGATGAGTGTACTCTTGATCCCCTTCACCTATTTT
This sequence comes from Phoca vitulina, assembly GCF_004348235.1. Classification (NCBI taxonomy): domain Eukaryota; kingdom Metazoa; phylum Chordata; class Mammalia; order Carnivora; family Phocidae; genus Phoca; species Phoca vitulina. Next base: position 18,792,325 of record NW_022589738.1, on the reverse strand, counting down.
ACCCATCTCCCCACCTACCTCCCCTCTGGTAACCATCTGTTCGTTCTCTATAGTTACGAGTCTGTTTTTTGGTTTGTCTCTCTTTTTTTCCTTTGTTTTGTTTCTTAAGTTCCACATGAGTGAAATCATATGGTGTTTGTCTTTCTTTGACTGGCTTATTTCGCTTAGCCTTTATACTCTCTAGCTTCCATCCATGTTGTTGCAAATGGCAAGATTTCATTCTTTTTGTGGTTGAGTAATATTCCATTATATGTATACCACATCTTCTTTTTCCATTCATCTATTGATGGGACACTTGGGCTGCTTCCATAATTTGGCTATTGTAAATGATGCTGCAATAAACAAAGGGGTGCAAATTAGTGTTTTTGTATTCTTTGGGCAATTATGCAGTAGTGCGATTACTGGATAGTGGGGTAGTTCTATTTTTTATTTTTTGAGGAACCTCCATACTGTATTCCACAGCAGTTTGCATTCCCACCAACAGCAACAGTGCAAGAGGATGGCTTTTTCTCCATATCTTGGCCAACACTTGCTGTTTCTTGAGTTTTTGATTTTAGCCATTCTGACAGGTATGAGGTGATATCTCATTGTGGTTTTTTTTAAAGATTTATTTATTTATTTGAGAGAGAGAATGTACACGTGAGCAGGGGGAGGAGCAGAGGGAGAGGGAGAGAATCTCAAGCAGACTCCCCACTGAGCACCGAGCCCAACACAGGGCTCTATCTCATGACCCTGAGATCATGTCCTGAGCCGAAATCAAGAGTCCGAAGGCTTGGGGTGCCTGGGTGGCTCAGCCGTTAAGCGCCTGCCTTCGGCTCGGGTCATGATCCGGGGTGCTGGGATCGAGCCCCGCATCAGGCTCCCTGCTCGGCGGGAGGCCTGCTTCTCCCTCTCCCACTCCCCCTGCTTCTGTTCCTGCTCTCGCTAACTCTCTCTCTGTCATATAAATAAATAAAATCTTTAAAAAAAAAAAAAAAAAAAAGAGTCCGAAGGCTTAATCGACTGAGCCACCCAGGTGCCCCTCACTGTGGTTTTAATTTGCATTTCCCTGGTGATTAGTGATAAAGCTGTTTTTAAAATGAATAAACAAAGAGCTAGTTACCTCCTTTAAAAAACAGTAACAACAACTTTACGTAAAAGATTTAAAACATGTGGACAAATTCGTTGATCCTCCGGTCTCTTCCCCTTGAACGTGGGTGGGCATTGTGACTACCTCAACCAAGAGAATGTGGCAAAGTAATGCTACATCACTTAAGAGGCTAGTTAGAAAAAGCCATGCAGCCTCTCCTGGTCTCTCTTAGGACACTTGCCCTTGGAACCCAGCCATCATGCTGTGCAGAAGCCTGGGCCACATGAAGAGGCCCCTGGCCCTCAGCCCTAGCCAAACGCCAGAATCAACTTGCCAGCCAGCTCTGTTATTAAGCCATATTGAAAGCAGATCCTCCAGCCCCCAGTCAAGCTGCTGCATCTGATGCGACAGAGAGCAGAGAGCCAAACTTGATAAACCCTACACAAACCACAGAGTTATGAACAAAATAAGTACTTGCCATTATTCTAAGCCACTGAGTTTTAGAGTGGTTTGGTATGCAGCAATTGATAACTAGAATATGTACTTTACATACTTAAAAGGCTAAAAACAGCATCTAGCCCCCTATTCATTGCAGATACTTCTTTCTAGTAAGTTGCCATCCAACCGCTGTCTGAATCTTTTGACTAATACGGAGATCAGTTCCTCACAAATCCACTCCTTCCACTGATGAACAACCCCAGGAGTTATGATCTGCTTTATAATAAGACTGGTTCTGTCCTGTCCAATCTCTGGTCTGAGTTCTATCTTCAGAGGTGACCATTACTGTCTAACCCCCTTTTGTCAGGACAGGGCTTCACCCTGTTAAATAGTAATCTTTAGCATTGTCCCATTTTATAGCCAAGGAACCTGAAATGCACGAATTGACTGCTTTTTTTTTTACAGATTTTATTTATTTATTTGAGAGAGAGAGCACATGAGAGGGGGGAGGGTCAGAGGGAGAAGCAGACTCCCTGCTGAGCAGGGAGCCCGATGCGGGACTCGATCCTGGGACTCCAGGATCATGACCTGAGCCGAAGGCAGTCGCTTAACCAACTGAGCCACCCAGGCGCCCACGAATTGACTGCTTTATCCAAAGTCATGAAACAGACACCAAATAAAATGCAGTTACTTGAATCTCTGGTATAAGGCTTTTGTTTAGTTTTATTTCTATCAAATATGAGACAAATGTAATGGATACAAGATGTGTTGCCCATACTCAAATTCACTTATGCCATCATTGTTTAGAGGACAAATCCTCATTTCTATCATCTAGGAGGAGTATGGAACAACCCCAGGAGTTATGAACTGGAAAATGAAAACTACTTTTCTGTACCACTCATCTTTTCCTTGTTTGCACTTAAATATTTCCTGTTTTAACTCAATAAAAGCAGTCAGCTCTTTAAGGGCAGGGATAATTTTTATAATTTTGAGTCTTCCTTGGTGTTTGAGTACTTATATATTAAATAATTTGCCTAGCCATGAGAGGCAGCATACAGATAAAAAGTGTGAAAGCATTTCTTTCCAAATAATTTAAAAATGGATGGAACTAGAGGGTATTAGAAAGACAAACACCATATGATTTCACTTATATGTGGGATTTAAGAAACAAAACAGATGAACATAGGGGAAGGGAAGGAAAAATAAAATAAGGTAATAATGGACAGAGAGGCAAACCATAAGAGACTCTTGACAACAGGGAACAAACAGACAGTTGCTGGAGGGGAGGTGGGTGGGGGGATGGGATAATTGGGCGATGGGCATTAAGGAGGGCACTTGATGGAATGAGCACTGGGTGTCATATGCAACTGATGAATCACTAAATTGTACCCCTGACACTAATAACACACTATATGTTAACTAACTTGAATTTAAACTAAAAAAAATCTTACAATCCAAAAATATTTCTCATGCCAATGTAGTAATTGTACAGTAAGCTTTTCACTTTTTCCAAGTTAGCAGCAATAGAAAATAAGCTTCATACACTGCTGATTACAGTATATCAGTTGCCATGACAACACTTAGTCTCCAAACATTCTGAGGCAATTTCTCCTAGCTTCATTCCCCTAAGACTGACCCAATTACACAACTCAAAACCCAAAACCCAGAGGGTGCCTCTCAACAAAGACACTCTGATTACACAACCTAAGGAAAAATTTAAACACCACTTTTCCAAACTGCAAGGAAACTTTTCAGGCAATGAATTATGTTTTTACATCTAAAGTTGAACGGTAATTGTCTGATGTAACTTTAAAACATATCTCACTTATGTTCTCTGGGCTGTATTTGCATTCTGTTCCTTTTAAGGTACAACTGAAATCTTCTAGGGGCAAGCAAGACCATACTAAACTCAATAAAAGTATCACTGGACTAATACAGAACATTTGTACACTAGCCTAGATTGGCCTTATGAGAGATAAAGAACTAGAAAAAGAATCTTTAAAATCATATAAAATTTAGCAGGCTACTATAAATGAGGCACCCTAGAGTGCACTCCTAATAATTCCAAAAGAAGGGATGCCTGGGTCAGTCGGTTAAGCGTCTGCCTTTGGCTCAGGTCATGATCCCAGGGTCCTGGGATCGAGCCCCACATTGGGCTCCCTGCTCCGAGGGAAGCCTGCTTCTCCCTCTCCCCCTACCAGTCCCCATGCTTGTGCTCTTGCGCACTCTCTCTGACAAATAAAATAAAATAAAATAAAATAAAAAATTCCTAAAGAAAAAGAAAAAATCCCAAAAAGGTAAAGCAATGTTGGGAAATGTGGTACCTCCACTGTCTCAAAATGTAAGCTAGTAATTCTCTTTCTCTAATAGGCCAACAGAGCTTTAAACTGGGTTGTTGTCAAAATATAATGTTCATCTAGTAAGAAAAATTCTGATTAGGTGAGTTGATCAATATTTTAACTTTTATTATGTACAGACCCAGAAGCATGAGCTTATTTTACATATCCAGTAATATGTCTTACACCTCTACAACTACAGTATCTACTAGTGTTCCCCAAAAATGTTCCCTGTAAGCTCAAAACTGTCTACAAATGGAAGTTTACATGCTCAGATGGGGGAAAAGTTTAGATGTTGGTGTCCACTATTCTATTTTTCGATGCATTTACTTAGCCAAAAAGCAAAAGAAAAAAAAGTCACAGAATACATCCATGTATCTAAAAGGAGAAAGGGGCGCTTGGGTGGTTCAGTCGGTTGGGCCTCTGGCTCTTGATTTCAGCTCAGGTCATGATCTCAAGGTGATGGAATTGAGTTCTGCATTGGGCTCTACGCTCAGCCCAGAGTCTGCTTGTCCCTCTCCCTCTCTCTCTCTCTCTCAAATAAATAAATAACATCTAAAAAAAATAAAAAGAGAAAGATTAACATATGAGATTCTAACTAACCTGAACATTGTTAATAAAGGTTAACTGTAAGACCATTTATTACGAAGTAATGAGTCAAAGGGCAACTGAGACTACTCTAAATAAAAAAATAAATAAATAAAAGCACTTTAGTTTTAGCCTATGGTTTCAACACACAAAGCTAAAATAAAAATCGAATACACAAGCTTCTCTATGGCAGACAGTTCAAGGTTAAAGAGCATTGTTAGAAATACTAAGGCTGAGGAAATGAATCTTTTAAAAACTGTCCACCAAATAACTTCGAATGATAGGTGCAATCTTCTTGTATGACAGAAAGCACACTACTTTCCATGCCTACGCAATAAAATGATGCTATCATATATAGGTAAGAGAATTAATATACCATGCAACCCAAGAAGGATCTGAGAAACGGGGTAGAAAGATGCGGCTCAGAATTCTGCAAAAAGCTTCCAACTGCTTAAATCTGACACTTGGAGAACTGAGTTTCCATGAATAAATTATTCTGGCGATTGAAAATCACGCAGGAAGGGCTATGAAATCATAACAATCAATACGAACTTCACTATAAAATATCCATGCGTAAAGATATGTTGCATTAAGCAAGGAAGTAACTGTTCACAACGTTTATTTAAACATCTTTTTGTTTGGAAAAGAAAAATTGCCAAATCTATCAAAGTATTTTACTAAGCACAAATGCAGAACTATGTAGAAAGAGGAAACATTATGAAATTTATGACTAAGTGTGTTTTGTGCAACACTAGGGGACGTTTCAAAGCTTTCTCGTTTCTGGCTGTATACAAAAGTAAAAAGAAGGGCGTTTCCATTCATTGAAAACAATAGTAAAATATTGCCTGGCTTATGCTGGTTATTTTCACCATACAGTCCTGACATACGTTCCAAGACTGATTCGATTTTCATTATTCCTTTCGGGTAACTGGAAGAGGAGGAAACGCAAAGCCGTACGCTCAACAGTCCGCTTCGTAACTGAGAAAATTCAGCAGTGGAATATACCATTAGGCACCCAAGAGATTTAGCGGCTAGGGCAGACAAAAGAGAAAACAGCCACAGACGAACGTGAGCCGCGAAAAAGATGAGAATCGGTCCCACGTGTAACTCGAGGACTGGACAAAACCCCGCTCGGCGCTGCCGGTGAAATGAGCAGATTTCGGGGCATTCACGGCTCTCCTTGCTTCCCTGGAGTCCACCCCTGGAGCGCAGGGAAAGCCCCCAGGGCTCTGACAAGGAGCTCTAAGCCCCCTTCCAGCGCTTCGCAGTTCCCCGCGGCGCCCCCTCCAGCGCTGTATTTCACCGCACCCCCAAAAGTCACTCCCCCCGACTTCAACTACTCGCGTGAGAGAGGAGAGCGCGCGCAAGAGAGCTGCAGCTGCTGGGTCGGCCCCCTCAGCGCTCCCGGGCCGCCAGGGACCCTCGCGGGGCGGCTCGGGAGGGCCTGAGACCAGCGGCCGCGGGACTTTGGTTACCTTCTCGCGCTGGTCCCAGCTGTACTGCTTCGGCCGCTCCTCCCCGCCCTCGGGCTGCGACTCCTTCTCAGCCTTCCGCCTGTTGGAGAAGAAGCACCCCATGGTCCCGATTACTCCCCGCCGGCCCGCTCGTTCAGGTACTCCCTGGGAGTGTGGCGTGAACCCCGGGCGCCCGGGCCCCGCAGCTCTCCGGACACCGCCCCGCCAAGCCGCCCAGCAGTCCCCAGCCCGGGTTAGCCCGCCAGGCCCAACACCCCTTCTCTTTCTCCTCTCAGTCGCCCAGACGACCCATCGCAGCCAATGACCACTCAGCGCCCGGTGAGCCAATCAAAGCCCCACGAGCCCTGCGCGGCCTATGAAGAGAGGTCGACGTACGCACACAACCAATCCAGTCCCCGCTCCGGCGCCAGCCCCCAGTGGCGGGCCCTGCGGGCTCGGGCGCACGCACAGCCGACCCCGCCCCCGGCCCGGCCCCGCCTCTCCGAGGACTCCGTGGGGTTCCTGCTCAAAGTCCTGCTCGGAGTCCTGCTTCGGCAGCCGTGTCTCCTTGCCCTTGGTTCTCAGTTTCCAAGTTCTAGGCGCGGGAAGGATCCCTAGTTGAACGTTAAGCTTCAGTTTTATGATGCAAGTGGTGAGGGAACAGGAATTGCAGCTGACACAGGAAGAGGCCCTGAAATTCGTAATTTGCCCCTCCTTTCCCCCCGCCGCCCCCCCACATTGTCTGACTAGAAACTTCCCCCAACCACACCCTCTTTTGCCTTCTCTTCTGTGCTTTCTTAATATTCCTACGTATCACTCTAAAATTGCACAAGTACTTAGTAAAATAATTGTTTGTGTATTCTTTCCCTATTGGAAATGCGAATTTCTTGAGGCCAAAAGGCCTATCTTAAAGAGCACATACCGGGGCGCCTGGGTGGCTCAGCGGTTAAGCGTCTGCCTTTGGCTCAGGTCGTGATCTCAGGGTCCTGGGATCGAGCCCCGCATCAGGCTCCCTGCTCGGTGGAAAGCCTGCTTCTCCCTCTCCCACTCCGCCTGCTTGTGTTCCCTCTCTCCTTGTGTCTCTGTCTGTCAAATAAATAAATAAAATCTTTTTTTAAAAAAAAAAGAGCACGTATCTTTGAATTCCCTAGGCCTGGCTCAGCTCCACGCTAGGTGCTCAATAAAACGTTTGTCAAATGAATGCGTGAATGAATGCATGCTAGTGAAGGAAGTATTTATAACCTCTTTTATATATTCCTTATCAAAGAAAGTGACTTAAGTATGTGTGTGTGTGTGTGTGTGTGGTGAGGGAGAAGGGGGAGTTACAGTAAAGGGGTTCTTCTTGTGAAATTTATAGCCTAGTGGAGGACATAAGCATTGCCATATAAGCAGTCAGCTCTAAGCAAGTGGTATAGGGTTTGTGTGAAGGTGTTAAATATATATATATATATATATATATATATACACTAAATATTAACATTTGTTACACTTGGGCCAAATTTACTACAATACACATGTATTGCTTATGTGATAGAAAAGGGTGCCTGGGTGGCTCAGTGGGTTAAGCGTGGGACTCTTGATTTTGGCTCAAGGCATGATCTCAGGGTGGTGAGAAGGAGCCCCCCTCCCAAGGCTCTGCTGGGGTGGAGCTTGCTTAAGATTCTCTCTCTCCCTCTCCCTCTGCCGCAGCCCTCCCTAAAAAAAGGCAAGTTGTTGCTTTAATTCTCTGAGTACAGTATTTTGACATCTTGGTAGGACACCATAATGCGGATCAGGTCAGGTTCAAATTTGGTTATCTTTTTACTTTCCCACACTTATTCACATCTAGTGTATATCGTAAATGAGCCTCTAACTTAATTTGAGCATTAAGAATGTTCCCTTTTTCACTTCCTGCCTTTTATTGCACAATCAGGAAGAAAAGTGCATGTGCTCAAGTATTAGAAATTACTGCAAATTTAAGTTCCAGATCTTAGGCAATAGGGCCTTTACCCTGTACATACTTTTTCTTCTTCCGATTGAAATGAAAGGTCTAGGTGAGGGTGTTTTGGATAAGACCCCTAGATATTTTATAGTCATAGAATGTTAAAATTGTGACCACCATGCAGTGCAGTAGGGGAAACAGAGGTCTACAGAGATGAAGGGACTAATCCGTGTCACAATGAGAGTGGTTGACCAGGGACTAGAAAAACCCAGAGCCTGTGTTGTCCAGTGCTCCCTCCTACCCTGAATGCGTTTGTTTCTGATTCATCTGAAATAAAGAAGTAAAGAAGTATCTGGTTAGGCCTTCTGATGCCTATGGGAGCTCTGTCCCTCAGTGATGCTCTTCCTCTTAATGAACAAACAACAAAACCAATTTTAGAGAAACCATCCCGAAAACTCTCCTAGGTTTGAAGTATTCATTAATGAGAAACTCAAACCTAAAACAAAAATCTATATCCGACAGTGATCTTTTCAGGGACCCTAAGCAAAAGGGAAGATGAAGTCCCCATTCTGTTAAATCCCATCCCACCATCACCCCCAGCCAAAAATAAAATAAAGAATCAAATTAAATGAAAATTTAAAAACTGGGGACTAGAAAGCCAAGGAACAGAGCTAGTAATAGAGCTCTGCCATGCTCTTTCTTACTCTTTCTTTTCTGCTCCTCTCTCTGTTTTTCTCCCCCCTCCCCACCTTGGATTCTCATCGCCACTTTTTTTTTCATCACCACTGTTTGGCGCAAACCAATTCCCTTTACGTACTCATCGGCATACACCATATATGTGGCTGAGAACAGCCATCCCGGCCTGATTCCTCATGGTCTTTCTGTCCAAGTGTATGCTACAATCTCTTTATATCTTAGTTCAGATTCTCAAGGAAGATAACCACATAAACTGCTGGCCAATCGACACCAGAATGGTCCTCCCTCGGTCAAGTGTATACCTTTGGTCTCACTGCTGCAGCTGCACGGATGAACTTCATATCACAAACATGGGTGGGGAGCAGGTACTACAAAGGTGACATGGGCTGGCAGCTCTTAACTCCGAAGAGTCCAGGCAGAAATCGGTTGTTTCTTCAGCCTCTCCCCCTCCTGCTACTTACACCCTTGTGACGTCTTTTCTGTAGAAGGCTGCCCTTTGTATTCAGCTTAATAGATATATTCAGCTATGTTAAAAAGGCGGGTTGTGGGTTTGTACCTGGCCACAGGTCCCTGAGAGAGTCTGGGTTCCCCATATGTCTTGGCCACAAAAGTGGCATGGTTACTTCTCAGAAGACAGACCTGAAGAGGTCTATCTCCACAGCATGAATAAGTCAAGTACCCCAGCAACAGCAGCTGGAAAGGTCCCTGTTCTTGAGTTGACCTGACACATGCTTGCTCACTCTGCACTCAACGAAGGAAACACTTGACAAGTGAAGGAGAAGGGAGGGGGAGGAGTGTCCCCATTACTTACCGCTGTGTAACAAATTGCCTGAAAATGGCTTAAACAACAATTACTTGCTTTGCTCGCGAATCTGAAACTAAGGCAGGACTCTGAGGGGACAACTGAACTCTGTTCAATGTTGCATGCGTTTGAGGACTAGAATGGCTGGGGGACTGGCCAGAAATCACTCTATGTGAAATCTCAGGGCCTCTCCATGGGATCTCTCCAGCAAGGTCGGGCTTCCTCTATCGTGAGAGAGTGGGATGGTCGGGCTTCCTCTATCGTGCTGAGGGCTCCAAGAGTGAGTGTTCCAAGAGACCGAGACAGAAGTTGCAAGGCCTCTTAAGATGTGGTCTCAGACGTCACGCAATATGGCTTCCCCTGGATTCTATTGGTCACACGGGGCTGTCCCGAATTCATGAAGGGAGGGGACTGAACAAGGGAATGAATACTGGAAGGCACAGATCTTTGGGGTGTCATCTCAGGGGCTGGCCACCACAGCCGGAGTCAACTCCATCAGTGGTACGACATATGTACCGGAGAAGATGATTGGAAGGTTAAAAAAAAAAATTGCACAGGCTAATAACTGTTTCTTTCTTTTCATAGACTTTCGAGCCAACATTTTTCTCATACTTTAGCTTTTAGGTACTTCTTACTGATTTTCTTTTACTACCTTATTGACCAATTCTATTTCTAAAAGCATCACAAATTGTGTGTAATGAGGTTTTTCCTCCTGCTCTTAGCATGGGGTATCTTATTCACTGTTGTTGGTAAGATTCTTAATGTAAGCCAAGGAAAAAATATTCAAACGTTAGCACAGAAGAGGAATAACAGGGGAAACAGACTTCTAACTCAGATTGGGCTGGGGAGGGTGGAAGAGTCTAGAAAGACTTCTCAGAAGTCAATGGATTTAGCAGCATAAAATAAAAATAATTCCAGTAACTTTTTATAGCAAAGCAGTTCCAATGGAAACTATTTAAAAAAAATAGCTTCTGGACTAAAAAAATTTTTTTCTAGTGGAATTTCCATCTTCTAAATATTCATCTCAATACTTTTCAGGAAAGGGACAAACTATGATAAAACTAAGAGCTAATCAGAGCGTGTTAGTTATTGAAATTTGTTTTTATTCCTGTGATTTTATTAACAAAAGAGAGCTGCTTGCTATTTCACCCATGCTAAATGAGAGATAATATTTTTTACTTTCCTCTACACATGGAGACAAAAAAATAAGTCTTAATCTGACATCTAGAAGATCCCAACCCACATAATTGCTATTCATCAACATTTGTATAGTATAAAAATAATTCCAAATTAGTGAAAAAGAAAGATTTGGGGGAGATAACTGATGCCACAAGGCAAAAGTTTTAGTAAAAGGAGATCTGATAACATTTCCTAAATCTTACATGAGAAAATGGTTATTATCACATAGATGGCCATTAGCTAGGCAGGCCTGACACTTCCTGGGACTTTTAAGAGTAGGATTTCGTTCCTCCTCCTCCTGTCCCAGTTCTTAACAAAAGTAGAGAAAAAGTGTTCATTCTAGAGAAAAATCTTTCCTAAGAGCTGCTCTGCTGGTTTAGTATGATGTTCACCTCCTCAGCTTCCTACCGCAACCCCCCAGCTGCATAGTACATTCTAAGACCAGGAGAAGAAAGTGAACCAGGGACGAAGAGATCTCTTTGGTACTTCTTTCGTGTGCTCACTAATTCTTGATGCCAAGGATGGCATCGAATAAACAGCAATTCACTCTAAGACAGGGAGAAACTCAGGATTAGTGGGGTTTGAAGTTTATACAATTTGGGTTGGGTCCTTTTTTAAATTGAGATATAATTGGCATACAGCATTATATTAGTTTCAAGTGTACAATGTAGTGATTTGATATTTGTATACATTGCGAAATGATCACCACCATAAATCTAGTTAACATCTTGCCAAGTATACTTACAGAATTTTTTTATTCTGATGATGAGAACTTTTAAGATTTACTCTTAGCAACTTTCAAATATGCCATACAGTATTATTAACTATAGTCACCATGCTGTATGTTACATCCCCAGAACTTTTTTAAAATTTTATTTTATTATGTTATGTTAATCACCATACATTACATCGTTAGTTTTTGATGTAGTGTTCCACGACTCATTGTTTATGTATAACACCCCAGAACTTTTTTATTTTATAAATAGAAGTTTGTACCTTTCGATCACCTTCACCCATTTTGCCCACCCCTTACCCGCCCCCCCTCTGGCAATCATCAATCTGTTCTTTGTATCTATGAGCTTGAGTTTTGGTTTTTGTTTGTTTGTTTAAATTCTACATATGAGATCATGTGGTATTTGTCTTTCTCTATCTGACTTATTTCACTTAGCATAACGCCCTCAAGTTCCGACCATGTTGTCACAGATGGCAAGATTTCATTCTTTTTTATGGTTGAATAATATTCCTGTGTGTGTGTGTATGTGTGTGTGTGTGTGTGTACACATCCTCTTCTTTATCCATTCATCCATTGATGAACACTTACGTTGCTTCCATATCTTGGCTATTGTAAATAATGTTGCAATGAACAAGAGGGTGCATATATCCTTTCAAGTTAGTGTTTTCATTTTCTTCAGATAAACACTCAAATGTGTGATTGCTAGATCACATGGTAGTTCTATTTTTAATTTTTTGAGGAACCTCCATTCTGTTTTCTGTATTGGCGACACCAATTTACATTGGGTTGGGTCATTTTTAAGAAAAACAATACAAAATTATGAATAGCAAATTGCTAGGACCCCTTCTGGGGTATGTACAGGACTTATACAAATGAAGGGCTCTACCGTTTATGTTCCGTTAGTTATACTATAAGCTGCCTATCCAAGGGTATTAGGGATATTATTTCTTGGTGAGTCAGGATCTAAATTTGGACATACTACATATTTTTCATGTACTAGTTGGCTTCAGAATATATATATGGCCGCCCATTATACAAAGGATTAAGAAGACCATACTTTCCTGGCAGTTGTAGATCTGCCACAACTTATGAAAACCTTCAATGGGAACAGAGAAGTCAACCGGCTCAGGCCGACGAAAGCCAATCAAAAATCAGCCACTAGAGTCAGATACGCAAAGAACAAAATTCCTAATGCAAACTATACCGACCTGTTAACAATCCTCAGAGACATTCAGACAGCCAGAGGTCCCAATTTGGTCAAAGTCTTAGAAACTTTCCAATGAGAAAGAAAAGTTAGGATCTTGACATTTATATGTGGGCTCAGCGTTTCGATTCTAAATTGGGTTTGACTACAAATTTTTCTTTTTTCAAACTGTTCATAAGACTGTTGTTTACACTTCCTGTTGAGACAGTGTAAGCTCTTATCAAACCTGTCATATTGTTCTTTCTTGGGAGCCAAAATAAATTCAGTTCCTACATCTCCTTGCCCAGCTTTTTATTTTAACAATGGTAACATTCAATTTTATAGTCGCTTACCCTATTGCCTCCTCGTTGATAAGAAACCCTTCCTTGAAAAGGGTCCCACCAGGGGCACCTGGGTGGCTCAGTCAGTTAAGCATCTGCCTTGGGCTCAGATCATGATCTCAGGATCCTGGAACTGAGCTGGTCGGGCTCCCTGCTCAGCGGGGAGTCTGCTTCTCCCTCTGCCCCTCCCCCCACTCATTCTCTCTCTTTCTCTCAAATAAATAAATAAAATCTTTAAAAAACAAAGAAAAGGGTATTACCAAAGTGCAATTTTCACACTATTAAAAACATAATTCCTATACCAATTGACAGTGATCCAGTGTCCAATATTTATTTAATTCATTAATGAGGAAGCCCGAAGGTCAACAAGTTGGTTCAAAGTGGATATGAGAAGGAGGGCTTTATAGAGTTTAGTGAGGAAAAAGGACTATTGAAATAACATTGCTACCATGGATATAAACCTGGTTAACGTCCTAAATGGAAAAAGACACAGGAGATTTGGGATCTTTTCGACCAGGCGGAAAAGAAAATCATCACTCTTTGCCAGTTTTCTATAAGTTGACCTCTAACTTTACAGACTTATCAAATATCTGAGTACTAATCATCAGTACACTGGATGCCAAACAAGTTACATTCTGTTAAAGAGTCAGCTGAACGTTAGTCAAGCTTATAGGACAGTGCTCCCAGAACAGCATTTAAAGGCCATGAAATCAACTTGCTTCTTCCCAGATTTTATCTCATTTTTCTTAACATGACTCCAGGGGGTGTGATTGCTGCTAGTTTCCAGTAATCGACAGTGAAATGACAAGATTTGCAGTTTGGTATTAGTATGCCCCTCAAGAATTTTGGTCTGGAATTCGAAGCCTTGTTGGTTGTCTTCTTTGGGTTTTAGGCTTGCAAAAGAATGTTTCTTCGTGATTCATTTTTCTAACCTCTTGGTCCAAGAGTAGACTACCAAATTAGCCAAAGTGAACGACTGGTGATGGAACGAGTTGGGAAAATCTTAGGCTGGAAAAATCTTGGGCTGTGCTATGTATGGGTTGAACTGTGTTCCCTCCAAAGTCATACGTTGAAGTCCTAACCTCCAGTACCTCAGGATGTGACCTTACCTGGAGGTGGAGTGTTTACGGAGGTAATTGAGTTAAAGTCATTAGGGTGGGCCCTCATCCAATATGACTACTGTCCTCATAAGAAGGGGAAATTCAGACACAGACACTCATAGAGGGAAGACATTGTGGAGAAACACAGGGAACAGACAGCCACCTACCAGCCAAAGACAGTGGTCTTTGGACAGATCCTTCCCTCACGGCCCTCAGAGGGAAGAACCAACCCAGCCAACATCTTGATCTGAGACTTCCAGCCTCCAGAACTTTGAGACCATGCATTTCTGTTGTTTAAGCACCAACTCCCCCAACCCCCAGGCTGTGGTCATTTGTTATGGCGGCCCTAGGCTGACTGTGGGAGTTTCCCTTCTGCAATCATGTGGAATGAGGATCTGATTTTGTTCAGGCTTGTGATCAGAACGCAACATCTCCCTGGGTGAGAGCTTTAGTACACAGCTATCAACAAGAGTCATGGGATTGCGCTTTCAACTTCTGAAGTCCTGCTTCACTCCATTTATAATGAAAAATGTTCCAGTTGGCACATTAGCCAGGCTATCCTCCATCAAGATAAGTCCTAACATTCTCAGTGCACGCTAAGCCCCCAGGAACCTCACTGAGAATGCCAGAGGCCTTTTTGAGGCCAGTGGATATGATGGGCTACTCTTGATTATGGCTGCACACACCTGTTCTCTGGGCCATCCTATGGCTCAAAGCCACAGAAAGATCTGAGGAGGGTCTAGTGTTAAGCGGGTTCAACCGGTGCTGATCGGCAATAATTAGGACCTTTCTGGCAACAGAATACTTGATGTAGGTGCAGATTTTTCATTGATCTTCTTGTACCTAGTGAAGGCAGTGGCTTGTTTAAAACTAGTGAGGTTTCCTCTAAACTCCGCAAGTTGTAAAAAGGTCTAGAATTCCAAGACTCTACCTGCATGTTGTGGACGGGTGGCCCCACCATGGTGCCCTGGTAACCTTGTGTGTATCCACAGAGGGTACATAGACAAGGCTTGGACCCCTCTGGATCTAAGTCTTGGCAGGGATGCCTCTGATTCTTCTGGAACATGAGAGCATGGGAGGCTTGTGAGGAGCTGCTTTGAACCCATTTTACCACTCACCTCCCTGTCTCGCCCCTGGGAGATATCAGGCTGGGAGACTGTCATACGATAGGTTTTTTTTCATGGAAATATATTTGACATATAACTTTGTGTAAATTTAAGAAGTACACACGTATGCGATGTTCATTTGATACATTTATATATTGTAATATGTTTGCCACTGTCACAATAATTAGCACCTTTATCAAGTAACATAATTAGCATTGCTTTTTAGTGGTTGGAATAATTTAGTTCTACTTTCTGAGCAAGTTCGGTGATTATAATACAATATTGTGAATATTCACTATGCTGTGCATTAGATCCCTAGGATTTTTTTCCTACTCATCCCAAGTTTGTACCTTTAAACAACATGTCTCCTATCCCTTCACCCCCCTATCCTCTAGTAACCGCCATTTTACTTTCTGTTTTTACGAGTTTGGTTTTTTTAGATTCCATATATAAGGGAGATCATACAGTGTTTGTCTTTCTCTGGCTGACTTATCTCACTTAGCATAATGTGCTCCGAGTCCTTCCATGTTGTGGAAATAACCTAAGCATCCATCAATGAATGAATGGATAAAGATGTGGTACACACACACACACACACAGGAATATTATTCAGCCGTGAGAAAGGATCTGCTTTATCATAAACTGGGTGCTGATAGGTATGAGGCTTTCTGCCTTGCCCCCTTAGAGCAGAGCTGCAGGCTATAAAACCACTTAGCTGCAGTCTAGAATATGCTCCTGAGCAACAGAGTGTCCTATCACTTGTGTTCCAGTCATTTGGCCTCCTTCGTTTCAGTACTGCCCTGCTTACCGGCCATGGGGAGCTATCCTCTTCCTTTGGCTACCCTCTTCCTTTCATTGTCTTTGTGAGTAAAGAACTAAATCTGAAAAGGGCTTGTTATTTCTTGACCAACAGAATCTGTCGTCTGGCTTTGCTTTGTGCTTGACACGTAATCACGTGCTATCCAGCCAGAGACAAAGGCTGGGGTCTTGGAGGAAGAGGGAACATGAAAAAGGTTTTTTGTTCTGTTTTGTTTAAAG
Source organism: Phoca vitulina (assembly GCF_004348235.1). NCBI lineage: Eukaryota > Metazoa > Chordata > Mammalia > Carnivora > Phocidae > Phoca > Phoca vitulina. The sequence goes on along the minus strand of NW_022589738.1, from coordinate 18,776,341 downwards.
ATTTTATTTATTTATTTGAGATAGAAAGCACAAGCAGGGGGGAGGGGCAGAGGGAGAGAGACAAGCAGACTCCCCGCTGAGCGGGGAGCCTGATGCGGGGCTCGATCCCAGGACCCTGAGATCATGACCTGAGCCGAAGGCAGCTGTTCAACCAACTGAGCCACCCAGGCGCCCCGAACAAAAATTTTTTAAAGTGTGTTTGAGAAAATACTCACGCATGATGTGGTGAAAAATAGAACACAAGTTGCATATTGATATAGAAAAAAATCAATGTAAAATTTATATAAACATAGAAAAACGTGCAAGGAACTATGTTAAAATATTAACTGGTTGTCTGTGGATGGTGGGAATGTAGTGCTTATTATTTTATTATTTGTACTTCCAAAGAAAAAAAGGGTATGTATTATAGGTATAACCTGCTTCACCAAATTATGTAAAAAATCACATCTTTAAAAAACTTTTCAGTTCTTCTCTTTCCTCTGTCCTTATAAGCAGGCACTCCAGCATCTTCCCCCATTGGGGGAAGTGGACGGAGGAAGGAGGCAATGGGAGGCCTCTGACAACTAACGGCCTCAACTCGAGTTACCCCACAGATGGCTTTTCTCTCACGGCGGTTTTACTGTGTGTGTGTGTGTGTGTGTGTGTGTACTTGCCAACGGCACTGTCTTCCCTCCACATCTGCCTTTCTAAGCTTACAGAATCTTCGATTTCTGGTGTATGTTGACCAGCTCGTTGTTTCTATTTCATACTATTACAGCGTTCACTACGAGACATAAAATAGAGTTTTGTCCTGCTCGGTTTTCTATGCTGAGGTCTGAAAATGATATCAAACTTTTTGAATCTTGGTGGATTGATTCTGAACAGCAACAAAAGGCAGAATATGTTCATATTCACAGTGGCAAGACCCAGAAGACTTGGGTTCATCCCTGATCAATGGCCACACCTGCCCCAACCTCTCCAAGGGAAGAGGAACCGAGTCAGCATATCCCAGTCCAGAGCCAGCTCTTGCGTGAATCAGTATTCCATGCATAAACGTGTCTCTGCTTGGCCTCCAGGCAGTTGGCATGCCAGTTATGATGGTAGCCAGAGTTCTCTCATGGGGTGTCCAGGAAACTCTCATAAAATCCTGGAAAGAAGTGTATTTTCTCCCTTGGTTAGCACTGTTGGGGTGTTGTCACCCTTAGGGGCAGTGAAAGGGGAGAACTGAGTCCGGTAAATACAATCGCCTCTAATCAAAATAATCAAAACTTCATTTTCATCCCTTAAGTTTCACTTTGTTGGCTCAGGGTTGAGGGGATACAATCTGACTTGCACTTCCCTTTCTTACAATGGGAACTGTACCAAGAGGATATGCTTTTTCTCTGCTCTTCTGGTGCTTAGCCAGGTTGGAAAGTAAGCAGAAAGCAGAAGACTTTATTTTTATTTATTTATTTATTTATTTATTTGAGAGAGACAGTGAGAGGGAGGGAGAGAACACAGGCAGGGGGAGTGGTAGAGGGAGAGGGAGAAGCAGGCTCTCCGCTGAGCAGGGAGCCTGATGATGATGATGATGACGATGATGCGGGACTCGATCCCAGGACCCTGGGATCATGACTTGAGCCAAAGGCAGATGCTTAACAGACTGAGCCACCCAGGCGCCCCGAGACCACTAGTTTAAATATTACTGTTATAATAACAAGAAAAGTTCCTTCATGCATTGTGTGTGAACACAGGAAAAGCTCCTCCCAAACACAGTCTTGAAGCAGGAGCCTTGGGCTTCTATCGGGGCTTGGGGTGGAAGGAATCTAAGACAGCAGGGGGCACAACAGGAGCCTGCGGCCCCTTCATCCTGGTACGCTGCTCTTATTATGCTTAAGCTACTTTCCATATGTCAGCTTATTTCTATCCGACTACCAGTTTGTCTCCCCTGTCTATATCTTTGCAGTATACACAGCTCCTATTTTTTCAGCTTTATTGAGATATATTTGACATATGAACATCGTGTACATTTTTAAAAATTATTTTATTTTTTTTTAAAGATTTTATTCATTTATTTGACGGAGAGAGACAGACAGAGAGCACAAGCAGGGGGAGTGGGAGAGGGAGAAGCAGGCTTCCCACGGAGCAGGGAGCCCAATGCGGGGCTCGATCCCAGGACCCTGGGATCATGACCTGAGCCAAAGGCAGATGCTTAACTGACCAAGCCAGGCGCCCCCAAACATTATGCAAATTCAAGGTGTACAACGTGATGACTGGACACGCGCATGTATTTGATACGCATATATATTGCAAAATGTTTACCACGATAAGGCTAGTTAACACATCCTTTACCTAACATAATTACCATTCGGTTGTTATGGCGAGACCATTAAAGCTCTGCTCTCACAGCAAGTGTCAAGTACACAATACTGTATTGTTAACTATAGTCATCATGTTGTACATTAGATCCCCAAAACTTTTTCATCTCATGCGAGCATCTTTTCATTATGTTATTGCTAATTGCTGCAGGGAATCGCCATTCATAGTTTTCTTTAGTCATAGTTTCTGTTCTCTCATCAGAACCACCAACTGTCCAATTATTTTGGCATTCCCCAGTTAAATTTCTCAGAGTGGAATATGACCCAGCTAATTTCTTGGTAGGCGAAATCCTAGATTGCTGGCCCGACTATGGATTTGTTGCTTTTGGGTCAGAGGAGTCCCTGACCTTCAGTCTAAACATGTGTGGCTAGCGTGCCATCATAGGGCCCAATGACGCATGCACAAGGGCTTCCCCTTGAGTGGGAGCTGTGGGTGACCCACAGTACACTTGGCACGTGGATACAAAGTCCCATGACTCCAAGGGGCCCCTGGGTGGCTCAGTCGGTTGAGCATCTGCCTTCGGCTTGGGTCATGATCCCAGGGTCCTGGGATCGAGTCCCTCATCAGGCTCCTTGCTCAGTGGGGAGCCTGCTTCTCCCTCTCCCTCTGCCGCTCCCCCTGCTTGTGCGTTCTCTCTCTCTGTCAAATAAATAAATAAATAAATAAATAATTTAAAATAAATAAATAAAATCTTTAGTTATTTATTTATTTGACAGAGAGAGACACAGCGAGAGAAGGAACACAAGTAGGGGGAGTGGGAGAGGGAGAAGCAGGGAGCCCGATGCGGGGCTCAATCCCAGGACCCTGGGATCATGACCTGAGCTGAAGGCAGCCGCTTAATGACTGAGCCACCCAGGCGCCCCTCTGGGTCTAACTTTTAAAAAGCCTGGCAATTTTCACCTCAGCTAAGGTAAAAGCCAGCACCCATGTAAGAAATCCAACTCTCCCTGAGGCCACCCCTCTGTGAGGAATTCCAAGCTAGCCATGTGGTGAGTCTCTCATGGAGGAGAGCCGAGGAACCCAGATGACAGCAAGAAGTGAGGCCCTTTACGCATGAGGCCAGCTCCCAGCCATTACATCCGTCCCAGTCGAGGCTCCAGAATGCCTGGATCTCCATCCCACAAAATTTTGAGTAAATAAAATCGTTGTTGTTTTAAGCCAATAAGTTTTGGGGGTGGTTTGTTGTGTAACAGTGGGTAGCTGGGACAAATGCTCAGGAGAAGAATAAATCAGGATAAAGAGAGGGGGAGAGGCAGGGGTCCTATTTTAGAAAGAGTAGTCAAAAAAACCGAAACCTTGCCATTTGCAACGACGTGGATGGAACTAGAGGGTATTATGCTGAGCGAAATAAGCCAGTCAGAGAAAGATATGTATCATATGATCTCACTGATACGAAGAATTCTTAATCTCAGGAAACAAACTGAGGGTTGTTGGAGTGGTGGGGGGTGGGAGGGATGGGGTGGCTGAGTGATAGACACTGGGGAGGGAATGTGCTATGGTGAGTGCTGTGAATTGTGTAACACTGTTGAATCACAGACCTGTACCTCTGAAAAATAGTACATTATATGTTAAAAAGAAAAAAAAAGAAGATAGCAGGAGGGGAAGAATGAAGGTGGGGAAATCGGAGGGGGAGACGAACCATGAGAGACTATGGACTCCGAGAAACAAACTGAGGGTTCTAGAGGGGAGGGCGGTGGGGGATGGGTTAGCCTGGTGATGGGTATTAAAGAGGGCACGTTCTGCATGGAGCACTGGGTGTTATGCACAAACAATGAATCATGGAACACTACATCAAAAACTAATGATGTAATGTATGGTGATTAACATAACATAATAAAATAAAATAGAAAAAGAAAGAGTAGTCAGGGGCGGCCCCTCTGATAAGGAGACATTTGAGCAGAAAGCTGAGGGCAGGGACGGACCAGACCATTTGGCTATCTGGAGCAAGTGTTCCAGGCAGAGGCATTAGCAAATGTTGGCGCTGAAAGGTAGAAAATGTTTGGAATGTTCTAAGAACAACACGAAGGCCAGTGTAGGTCCGAGCACAGTGAACAAGAAGGAGATCAGCAGAAAATCTAGGCACAAAGGGAGGCAGCATCAGATCAGGTAGGGACATGACAGGGACTCCAAGGAAGTCTTGAGCAGATGTGTGACATGATCAGATTTACATGTAATAAGGGTTACTTTGGAGTGAAGAACGGATTGTGGGGAAGGCAAGACTGGAAGCAGGGCGACCAGTTAGAAAGCTATTCTGATAATCCAGGTGAGAGATACTGGCTTGGGTCAGGAAGGTAGCTGTGGACATAAACTGGCTTTTGGTTTTATTTTGAAGGTAGAGCCAATGAGAGGTACTGATGAACTGAATTAAGATACAGAAAGAGAGAGGATTCAGCGGTGATCTCAGCACCTGACAGAAGACGGTTGCTATTTACTGAGATGATGAAGAATAAGTAAGGAGCACATTTGGACAGAGACATCATGAATTTCGTTCTGGAAGTGTTTAGTTTGAGGTGTCTATTAGACATCTAAGGTGGTTGAATATGTGAGTCCCGGGTTCAGGAGAGCACTCATGGCTGAGCTGCCATGGTTGAGAGCTACTTATGATGGTAATTCGAGTCACAGTATTTGATGAGATCAACTAGGGATGAACATAGCTAGAGAAGAAAAGAGGTCTGAAGAGGGAACCTTGGGGAATATGAAAAAGAACCAGCAACAAAAACTGATAATGGATGGAGTAAGCACCTTCCACCTTATTCAACCCACTCACTAGAAAAAAACCCAGACAACATCGATAAAACAACAGTTAGAAGACTCTGGAAGATGGAGAAAAGGTAGCCTGATTGGGAACCTCAGAACTTAATGAATAACCCAGTGGTGAGTCCCCCTGTTTTTTTTTTTTTTTTTATCTTGTATGTATATATATCATGGCCTGGGCAATTCAGAGGCCCAAAAGTCCAGACATGCTAAATGGGCACAGACAAAAATACCCCAAAGAAAGTCCACTCGCTCTTGTCAAAGAACCAGGAAAAGGGTGGCTCAGCAGGCCAGAAACATTTGATTATACCTCCAGCTCATTTCCAGGTGAACACCACAAATGAAGCCACACCATTTTCCCTCTCACCTAGAGAGTGGAGGGAAGATTACTGAGAAAAGGGAGCTAAAGAAAAGGATTTTTTAAATTATGAAATCCTGGGCAGACCTCTGAGCAGCCCAGGCATGAACAAGAGAGAGAAAATAGATTGAACCTCAGGGACCTGTAGGATGATAACAAAATTTAATAAGAATCATAAACATAAAAAATCAAGATGTTGAACAAATCCTAACAGATAAACCCAAAGAAATCCACAATCAGACACATCAAATCAAATTTCTGAAAACCTAAGACAAAGAGAAAAATTTTGAAAGCAGTCAAAGAGAAACAATGAATCACCTGTAGGTAACATTCATAGATTTATTTGTAATTGCCAAGAACTCTAAACAAGCCAAATGGCTTTTAATTGGCAAATAGATAAACTGTGGTACATCCATGCAATGGAATACTACTCAGCCGGAAGAAGGAATATTCTCTTGATATATATAATGACTTGAATTCTTTTTTTCCCCCTCATGTTACAAGGGTATTATGCTGAGTGAAAAAAAGCCAATCTCAAAAGATTCTATTTCTATAATACTCTTGAAATTACAAAATTTTAGTGGTGAGAAAAGATTAGTGGCTTCCAAGGGCTAGGGATAGGGTTTGTCTATAAAAAGGAGGGGTTCTTTATGGCAATTACACAGTTCTGTGTCCTGATGGTATTGGTTACATGAATCTATGCTATATAGATTCAAAATAAACACATGTAAGATGGGGTGCCTGGGTCGCTCAGTCTGTTAGGCATCCGATTCTTGATTTCAGCTCAGGTCATGATCTCAGGGTCATGAGATTGAGTCCCGCGTTGGGCTACACTCTCAGTGGGGAGTCGGCTTGAGATTCTCTCTTTCCCTCTCCCTGTGCTCCCCCCACCCCCACTCTCTCTCTCTCAAATAAATAAATAAATCTTAAAAAAAATAAACACATGCAAGACTGCTCTGTAGTTTCCCTGTATCAATGTCAGTTTCCTGGTTTTGTTTTTTTTGTTTTTTTGTTTTTTTTAAAAGATTTTATTTATTTACTTGACAGAGAGAGACACAGCGAGAGAGGGAACACAAGCAAGGGGAGAGGGAGAGGGAAAAGCAGGCTTCCCGCTGAGCGGGGAGCCCGATGCGGGGCTCGATCCCAGGACCCTGGGATCATGACCTGAGCCGAAGGCAGATGCTTAACGACTGAGCCACCCAGGCGCCCCAGTTTCCTGGTTTTGATTATATACTATGATTATGTCAGAGGCTATCATTAGGGAAAGCTGGGTGAAGGGTACATGGGACTCTCTATAGTATTTTTGCATTGACTTGTGAATTCTAAATTGTTCCAAAATAAAAAAAAATAAAAATAAACTGATAAGGAATAACCAGCGAGATAGGAAAAGAGTTCAGATGCCAAAAGAAGAAAGTCTTTCAGGTAGAACAAGGTGACCATGGGATTTGGTTACATGGAGGCCACTAAGGACTTAAACAAGAGGAATTTCTGTAGAGAAGTAGGGGCAAAAGCCTCAGTGGAGTGTGTACAAGAGAGATTGGAGGGAAAAGAATTAGAAACAATGAGTATAGTGTGTAAAAAGTTAAGATTCTTTTTGCAAAAAAACAAAAAAACAACCAATTAAACAAAAACCCAAACTCAATAATTTCCATTTCCCACAGTTGTTTTCATGTTACATAATCAATTCTAAGTCACCATTAAATTTTCATAAAACACCTGATTATTTAACTTTGTAAGTAGGCTCTGGTGTTGTAAAATATATGATGTTTTCCTGCCTTGTTTTGTAGCTCTGTTTTTAAAAATACAATTATGTCACTCTGAGGGCCTCTGAGGGATAAATTATACTACTTGTTAATAACCGGGGTAGCAAGGGACCGCCTACGAAGAGAAGATGGAAAAATAATGCAGCAGATTAATTAATAATGTGACACATCTGAGTGTTTTCAGCTCTCAGACTGCAGTAATGATCCTATCTCCTTGACTACCGGCGGTTGCTCATGTTTGTCATCAAAAACAAAAATGAAAAGCCTTGCAGAAGTGTTAAGTGGGAATGGTAAATAGAAAATTGTCTTTCCTCTGCAACAAACAAACAAACAAAAAACCCACTGAAAGGCCCCCCCATCACAACAGTGCAATTTGTTATAAACAAATAAATGATATACATTAAAGATAAAGCCCTTAGAAAGAATAAAACTAAGAGATTTCGGTGGCCCTTTCAGAAAAAAACAATTAACTGAGATCCCAACTATAGCATTTATCTTGGAAGAAAAAAGTTGAAAACAAAAAAATCCATAATCAAAGAATCAGATTCAACACTCTATGATTCTATCTCATCAGGATCGTGAGATGACTTCACCACATTATCATAATAAGCGGAGCTAACGAATGCCTGAGGCACTGTTCTTTTTTCTTTTCTTTTCTTTTTTCCAGTTTTATTGAGATATAACTGACATATTGTTTAAGTCTAAGGGGTATAACCTGTGGATTTGATACACTTGAATATTGCAAAATGATTACCATTGGAGTGTTTGTTAACACCTGAAGCTCTGTTCTTAAGAGGTTGACACCAATCCATGTGTGTTTAGCAGTTCTGTTCATTTATATGACATCACAAACAAGTTTATTTATTCTCTTGCTCATTCATTCATTCATTCATTCATGTATCCAACAATTACTTATTGAGATAGGAGCGGACACAAGAATGGACAAAGTATGGTCTCTGCTGTTCTCACAGAGATTACCTTCTTTTTTTTTTTTTAATTTTATTTTATTTGAGAGAGAGAGAGAGTGAAAGAGAGAGCACAAGAAGGGGTAGAGTCAGAGGGAGAAGCAGACTCCCCACCGAGCAGGGAGCCTGATGCGGGACTCGATCCCGGGAGTCCAGGATCATGACCCGAGCCGAAGGCAGCCGCCCAACAAACTGAGCCACCCAGGCGCCCCTCAGAGATTACCTTCTATAGGGAAAACATAAACAGACAACTATAAGACAATATAATAATAATTATTATTTTTCTTTTTTTAAAGATTTTATTTATTTATTTGACAGAGAGAGACACAGTAAGAGAAGGAACACAAGCAGGGGGAGTGGGAGAGGGAGAAGCAGGTTTCCCGCTGAGCAGGGAGCCCGATGTGGGGCTTGATCCCAGGACCCTGGGATCATGACCTGAGCTGAAGGCAGACGCTTAATGACTGAGCCACCCAGGCGCCCCATAATTATTATTTTTCTACTACTACTCCTAACATTGACTGTGTGCGGTCTATGTGCTAGGTGCTATCCTAAATGCTTGCCATGCATCCTCCTGATGAATTCACACCACGGTCTTGTGCCTTGTGAAATAAGTTTTACTATTATTCCTGTTTCAAAGATGAGAAAAATAAAACCAAGAGAGTTTTGGTAACTTAACCGAAGTCATACAATTTGGACAACCCCCGGGCTATCTTACTCCAAAGTCAAGGGCACGGTGAAACAGCATCTGAAGCCTAGGGGGTTAGGTAAGCTTTCCTGGACTGGGGAGGGTTGGCAGGAGGTGAATTTAGAGAGATGACCTTTCAAGCCCTTTAAGGATTTAGGACTTCATCCTGAGGTGATTGTAATAACATCTGTTTTAGTTATCTGTAATTGTAGCAGTCCGCTCCAAAATTTAGGGGCTTAATACAAGTACCATTTAATTGCTCATGATTCTGTTGGTTAGGAATTTGGGCAAGGTTTAGCAGACTGCAGCTGGCCTCCTCTCTGCATGGTGTCAGCTGGCACAGCCCCACAAAGGCTGCAGGATCCCAGATGGCCTCACTTGCTCATTGTCTGGGACCTTGGTGGAGCCTTCGGCTGGATGCCTGGGTTCTCCACCACATAGCTTCCAAAAGGGCCAAACTGGAGACTGCAAGGCCTCTTAAGGCCAAGGCCTTGAACTGTCATGGTATCATTTGTTTCACATTCTATTGGTCAAAGCAAGTTACAAAACCAGACAATATTCAAGGGGAAAGAAGTGTGCTCTACCTCTTGATAGGAGGAGTTAAAAATTGCATTGAAAAAAGACATTCACGATGGAAGGGATTGTTGTGGCCAGCTTGGGAAATAATCTACTACAACGCTGCAGTGTTTTTTTAAAAGACTTTATTTATTTATTTGAGAGAGAGGGAGAGAGGGAGGGAGGGAGAGCAGGAGCAGGGTGGGGGGCAGAGGGAGAGGGAGAAGCAGACTCCCTGCTGAGCAGGGAGCCCAATGCAGGGCTCGATCCCAGGACCCTGGGATCATGACCTGAGCCAAAGGCAGATGCTTAACCAACTGAGCCACCCAGGAACCCCAACACTGCAGTGTTTTAAGAAGGGGTGCTGCTTGCAGGAAGGAGGAAGTAGGGTCCTGCAGTGATCTGTATGACAAGTTGGGTGGCCAGAATTAAAGCAGTTCTTCACCTGGTTGATGACCAGAATTGCCTGGAGGAGCTTATTAAAAATACAGATTCCCCGAAGCTATCACAGACATATTGAATCAGAACCCCTAGGTGTGAAGCTGAAAATATACATTTTGATGCTCTTTCTTTCAACAGATATTTTATTGAACACCTGCTTTGTGCAACCACCATTCTATGCTCTGAGGATCAGGTAGTGAATGAAACAGACAAGGGTCCTAGTCTCTCCTGCGGGCAGGGGGTGAGGTAAGGGAGACGGACAAAAACCAAATGGACAACTAAATAAATGAATATCTTTGTGGATTTTGTACCAAAATCATTCTTTCCGGAAGGAAAACAATTAAATACTGTGAAATTGTAATGAGTAATTGAGAATACAGGTGGAGATGGAGAGAATGAACACATATGTAAAGGTTCTTTATTACAGCATTACTTGCAGTAGCAACAGGTTTGTTAAAAGCAACTTTATTGGGATGTAATTTAGGTACAATAAACTACACTCATCCAAAGTATACAATTCCATGAATTTCAACAGACATCATATCCCCTTATTTCCATCTCCCATCCCCAAGCAACTGCCTATTTGCTTTTGCATCCGACTCTTGATTTCGGCTCAGGTCATGATCTCAGGGTCATGAGATCGAGCCCCGCGTCAGGCTCCCCAATGGGCGTGGAGCCTGCTTAAGATTCTCTCCCTCCCCCTCTGGCCTTCCCCCTGCTTGCACATGCCCTCTTGAGTGCTCTCTCTTTCTCAATAAAGAAAATCTTTAAAAAAATATTATCTTGAATTATTTAGAATTCTACACAAATGAAATCATATAGTATATAATAGCAATGGATCTTTAAACAACCTGAATGAACAGTAATTGTGGTATTTTTGTGGTACCTTTATTCAGTGAAATACTATGTAGTCATGGGAATGGGGAGTCAGCTTTTTATGTACTAATTTGGAGTGATTTCCTAAAGCTATTGGTAGGAGGAAAAGTCATAGTGCAGAACAGGGCATAAAGTGTGCTGCCATTTATATAAAGAGAATAAAGAAAAAAATCCGTATGTTTGTTTGTATGTGCATAGATTATCTCTGAAAAAAGCTGGCAATGCGGGTTGCTTCATGGGAAAAGAACTGGGTGTCTGGAAGACAGGAGTAGAAAGGAGACTTTTCACTAGAAACTCTTTGGTTCCTTTTGAATTTTGTACCTATTCAAAGGACAACTAAAATTTAAAATTTTTAAATCATGATAAGTACACTGGGTGTTATACACAAACAATGAATCATGGAACACTACATCAAAAACTAATGATGACTATGGTGACTCACATAACATAATAAAAAAAAGTACAATGATTGAGAAATTGCCCCCAAACTTGGCAGAGGAAAGACTGTAATGTCAAATAAAAGGCCATAAGCTTCAAATATTTTTGATTTTTTCAAAGATTTTACTTATTTATTTGAGAGAGAGAGTGAGTGGGGAGAGGGGCAGAGGGAGAGGGAGAGAATTTCTTAAGCAGACTCCATGCTGAGTGCAGAGCCTGATGTGGGGCTTGATCTCATGACCCTGAGATCACAACCTGAGCCAAAACCAAGAGTAGGCCACTTAACCGACTGAGCCACTCAAGTGCCCCTTCAAATATATTTTTAAAGTTTTTATTTATTTATTTATGAGAGAGAGAGAGAGAGAGAGAGAGCAGGGGGGAGGAGCAGAGGGAGAGAGAGAGAATACTAAGCAGACTCCATGCTGAGCATGGAGCCCAATTTGGGGCCCTGATCTCACAATCCTGAGACTATGACCCAAGCCAAAACCAAGAGTCGGACACTTAAGCAACTGATCCACCCAGGTGCCCCAGCTTCAACTATTCTAATTAAACTCAGTTAAAATTATATTAAAGCCAGAAGCCACATGTTTCAATTATCAGCTAAAGAGAAAACCCTGAGAAAAAACTATAAATAAAGAAGTTGAGGATTGGAATTAAATAAGCTGATCCCAAAATTCATATGGCAAAAAGCAGCCAAAAAATCTGAAAAAACCTAAATGTGAGACAGGAATCCATCAAAATCCTAGAGGAGAACACAGCTAGTAACCTCTTCGACCTCGACCTCAGCAACTTCTTGCAAGACACGTCTCTAAAGGCAAGGGAAACAAAAGCAAAAATGAACTATTGGGACTTCATCAAGATAAAAAGCTTTTGCACAGCAAAGGAAACAGTCGACAAAACCAAAAGACAACCGACAGAATGGGAGAAGATATTTGCAAATGACATATCAGATAAAGGGCTAGTATCCAAAATCTATAAAGAACTTATCAAATTCAACACCCAAAGAACAAATAATCTGATCAAGACATGGGCAGAAGACTTTAAAAAAAAAAAAAAAGACATGGGCAGAAGACATGAACAGACATTTCTCCAAAGAAGACATCCAAATGGCCATCAGACACATGAAAAAATGCTCAACATCACTTGGCACCAAGGAAATGCAAATCAAAACCACAGTGAGATACCACCTCATACCAGTCAGAATGGCTAAAATTTACAAGTCAGGAAATGACAGATGTTGGTGAGGATGTGGAGAAAGGGGAACCCTCTTACACTGTTGGTGGGGATGCAAGCTGGTGCAGCTACTTTGGAAAACAGTATGGAGGTTCCTCAGGAAGTTAAAAATAGAGCTACCCTACAACCCAGAAATTGCACTACTGGGTATTTACCCCAAAGATACAGATGTAGTGAAAAGAAGGGGCACATGCACCCCAATGTTCATAGCAGCAATGTCCGCAAAAGCCAAACTGTGGAAGGAGCCAAGATGCCCTTCAACAGATGAATGGATAAAGAAGATGTGGTCCATATATACAATGGAGTATTACTCAGCCATCAGAAAGCATGAATACCTACCATTTACATCAACATGGATGAAACTGGAGGGGATTATGCTAAGTGAAATAAGTCAAGCAGAGAAAGTCAATTATCATATGGTTTCAATCAAATGTGGAACATAAGGAATAGCACAGAGGATCATAGGGGAAGGGAGGGAAAACTGAATGGGAAGAAATCAGAGAGGGAGACAAACCATGAGAGTCTCTTGACTCTGGGAAACAAACTGAGGTCTGTGGAAAGGGAGGTGGGTGGGGGGATGGGGTAACTGGGTGATAGGCATTAAGGAGGGCAGGTGTGATGAGCACTGGGTGTTATATGCAACTAATGAATCATTGAACACTACACCAAAAACTAATGATACGTTGGCTAATTGAATTTAAATTTAAAAAAATGCTGAAAAAACTGAAAAAAAAAAAAAAAAAGCCAAAAAATAAAAAAGAGCAACAATAAGGGACCAGAACCATAAGATATTTAAACGCAGAGCCTTAAGAGTGAAACCAGCATATCAAGAGACAGACCAATGGAATAGAAGAGAAAATCCAGAAATGGAAATTATTATATAATGAAAGTGGTATCTTGAGCCAGTAGAAAGAAGATGGACTTAGTGGGGTACCAGGTGGGGAGGTGGGACTAGGAATGGCTCACCTCATGGGTTCATTTTTATAGAGAACCTAAAACAATAATCAGATTGACTAAATCAACCTGCTTTTTAAAAATCATAATCAGGCATCATTGACTGTAAACAATGTCAATGATAAAATAATAAAATTCTCTCTCCACTCCAGTGGCTGGGTGGATTGCTCCCACCTGCCCCTTCTTCGGAATGCTGCTGAATGGAATCTTTAATACATTATGTTGGGACAACTAGGTAGTGTCACAGAAAAACAAAGAAAATGACTCAATTAGAAGGTAAAGGCTTTCTACAGCTCTTGTGCACCAGGAAGCATCTCAAAGCAGGATTGGAATTGGCCTAGGGCAAGGAAAAGAGAAGTGTATGTGACTTTGGTCTTGTCTCAGGTTGCAATTGTCTTTCTCTGGAACTGTTACAAAACTTTCCATTGGAATGGTTGAGAGAGGTCCAGTTTTTCAGCTCTTTCTTGGGATGGTTGATGCAATGGGCAATCTCGTTTTGACAGCTCTCTGTGTGTGTGCGTAAGACAGAGATAGAGAAAGTGCTATAGAGAGGTGGGGGCAGAGGGAGAGAGAGAGAATATCTTCAATCAAACCAAGGAATAAATGCTCTCTATTGACACCTTTTGGACCAGTTTGGGTCATGAACCCACTTCTGGAATAATAGCAGTCTCCCACGGAGAAATGATGGATTGCTTGATTAAAGCCTGGGGCTTTGCATCCCTGGGGAGGGCAAAGGGATTAGCACAACTGGCCTAGGCTTCTCAGGACCCACCCTTCAAGTTGGATCACCTTCTGGCAAATTACATGGGCTGAACAGCAAGAGGCAGATACCTAAATACAAGTCAAGAAGCTGGATGAGGGACAGATGATGGGTATGTAACCAACAGCAGCACCATATATGCTTATTCCGAAGTGAGATGCACGAGTAGACATTTAATTGTAACAAACTTTTACAACATTCTTAGAGTCTTATAAGTAAATATAGGGACCTCAGAAGGGAAAAGAGCACCGTGTTTAAGGGCATGAGCTCTGAGGTCAGACTGCCAGAGTTTCAATCCCAGGAACCTTGTGACCACAATCAGGTCAACGTTCTTGAACTTCACTTTCCTATCATGTAAAATGACGACAGCGACAATGATGACGACAGTATGGGATGCTGCAGATTTCATGGGATTGTTGTGAGGAGTAAATGAAACAACGGACGCTAAGGCAGAGTGCATAATAAGGGCTCAAAATCACCCTTAAGTCATTGACCTGCGATTGGAACTGTTGTGATATTGAATTTGATTAATAATCATTTTCATTGTGTGAGGATTTGATAGTATTTCCTGAGATGTTTCCCACTGATCCAGGCGACTAACGGATGTTTTCCCCTGGTAGCATGATGCGTGTCAACGGGAACAACTGAACGTTCCCGTCCCCAGACTCCTGTGGCAAGAACAAGTTGATGTGACGATGCATAGACTGATCCGCCCGGCCCCTCCACCTGAAACTATTAAATCTATGATGGCATTTTCATGATAACGTTGACTTTCTCCTTTCCTCACTTTTCAGGGCAACATCTCTCGGTTGACTCTCTAACTAACCCTCCTCTTACAACCGTGGTGAGGCTCCAGAGTTCCAGCAGAGCTCAAATGTTATGAAATTTTCACTTGTTTCTTTAGCTTAACCTAGTTGGAGAGAGGTCTCCACACACCCACAGATATTTCACTGACCCCTTGCCTGGAACTGAGTGCAATTTCTTACCTCTACTTATGACCAGAGCAGAACGCCGCAGAATGCAGGGACCAATGAAGGGCCTGAAGCCCCTCCCCCTCGTCCACTGCATCGACTCCTCTCATTTTTTCAAACAATGATCGACATTTTCTTGGTTTTACGTTGACTATTAGACAAATGCAGCTCCAAGACAGATCCCTTAGAAGACCTTCCTTCGCCACAGATCGCCACCGTTCATTCAGATAGAACCTTTGTTGTCCAGGCAAATTCTGAAATCATCACCACCTGAAATCTGGCTTCTTCCTTCTGTACTCCTCAGATTACGGTGTAATCGGATTCCTTCTCCCTAATCACAAGAAAGCAACCATCTTTCCTGAGGCTGAATTCCCAGAACACTACTCTCACTCTTCCATCAACTTTGATGCCTATCTCTCTTCTTAACTCTTATATCACCCTTAAAAATAGTACTTCCGGTGCCACTGACCACACCTGTCAGGACAGGACTTGGTAACAGGATGGATGCTGGAGACAGTAAGTCCAATGTGAAGTGGGATGGCAAAGCAGGAAGCTGGGACAGTGCAGGGGAGGAGAAAGAAACATTTAATACTGTGTAAAGATATAGTCTGCAACAGTGAATTTTACTCCAGTGCACGGGCTTGGACATTTATGTGTTTTCAGTTTTGCCCGACAAATTAGTTTCCTTTATGAACACAAAATCCACTCTCCGTTCTTGGCTCACCTCACTTTAAAATGACCCAAGAGTCTGTAATGTAATCCTTGTTGTATTTGTATAGATTTCGTTTTTTAAAAATGTTTTATGTATTTATTTGTCAGAGAGAGCAAGAGAGAGCGAGCACAAGCAGGGGGAGCGGCAGGCAGAGAGAGAAGCAGGCTCCCTGCTGAGCAGGGAGCCCGATGCGGGGCTCGATCCCAGGACCCCGGGATCATGACCTGAGCCGAAGGCAGACGCTTAACTGACTGAGCCACCCAAGCATACCTAGAATTCGTTTTTATGTCTGTTAACAATAAAGGATCTTGTTTTATGTTGAATATTTTCAAAACACTTTAGAAACATTTTGAGTAGCAAAGAATACTTGGTATTTTATATATTATCTACAATTCAACTTATTTGAATGTAATAGAACTGCTTCCAGGGAGATGAGGAGAACCTTAGACATTTTGGGAATTTTCTTTTTGTCCCTTTGCAAATTGAAGTGCCCAAATATGGAGAGATTTTTTTTAAATTTTATTATGTTAGTCACTGTACATTACATCATTAGTTTTTGATGTAGTGTTCCATGATTCGTTGTTTGCGTATAACACCCAGTGCTCCATGCAGTACGTGCCCTCCTCAATACCCATCACCAGGCCAACCCATCCCCCCACCTCCCTCCCCTCTAAAACCCTCAGTTTTTTTCTCAGAGTCCATAGTCTCTTATGATTCGTCCTCCCCTCCAATTCCCCCCCCTTCATTTTTCCC